>NC_136732.1:4782600-5382600 GCF_936440315.1 Barbus barbus
GAACACAGAACGCACACTTATGAGAACTGAGATGTACTGCGTTCCTGCTTAACTGACCGCATAGTCTCAGCATAAGCAGCGGCCAATGAACAATATTACAAAATGTCATAATTTATTAAAACATTTCATACTATTATATATATATTACTATATATTACTTAATTGTATTGTGTTTTATTTTACAGCGTTATATGTTTTATTGTTAAGATTCATTTTAATATGCCAATAAAAATACAGACTTTCTCCGGGTCTTATAACTTTATTAAAATTAACCAAAACAAAACGATAAATGTTTACTTTCAACTTCAAGAGCCGTCAAGTATTTGCGAGAGCGAGTTTAAAGCTTACAGGCTTCCGTACACCGGCCGCCCACAACGTCTTCTGGGATTTGTAACGGCTCGATTCTCTCAAGTCTGCACTCGATGCATCCTCAATTTCAAGAACATATCCGGGCACTTTCATGCATTGCGTTCTTGAGAATTGGAACTGAACTTCGGCGGTTAATGATGACGTAGAACAAGAACACAAGGACGCAAGATCGCTGAAGAACGCATATTGAGAAACAGCCTGTGTCTCTCCAGTAGGCTATTTCATTTATTTAATTAATAAAAGTCACGGGCAGCGTTCTCAAGACGTTTGTCCTCATGAATGAATCTCGGATCTCACAAACCAAAACAATAGACATGATTTTCTCAGGCTACATGTAAAATCATATGAATTATTATAAAAATTATTCAAATGAATACGTATGGATGACATAATATTTAACTTTATTTCCATCATTAGTAACAGTTTCCCCTGTGGGATAAAGTTAATATTAGTTGTATATTAATAATACTTCATTAAATTTATTTACTATTCCTGTTGTAGTATTATTCATAAGTAAAAACCAACAAGATTTTTTTTTTCACCATGTTTCCAAATTCTCTACCCCAGGTACAAAAGAAATGTAAAGAATGTACAAACTGAAAACATTAAATACTTTTGTGATCTATTTCCATTTTCAAAAGAGAAATACTGTCATGGATGTTTACAGAGCAGCGGTCACCTTTTTTAATTCTAATGGGAGAGATGGACTTTTGTTTGTTGTTTGTTTATTATTATTTTGTGCTGTATTGTTGGTTACTGTGTTATTTCTGTTTCAAAAGCCAGTAATAAATAACACTTTAACATCTAAAGAGTGTTCATGTGATTTTATACATTATTAAATGTTAGGAAATGAATAAATGCATAATAATCGTCATAATCGTAAAACCGTGATTATTCATCAGACAATAATCGTACCAGCAAAATCTATAATCGTTGCATCCCTACTATCTATCTGACTATTTCTATCTTTCTATCTATCTGTCTGACTATTTCTTTCTATCTCTGACTATTTCTATCTATCTATCTATCTATCTATCTATCTATCTGACTATTTCTATCTTTCTATCTATCTATCTATCTATCTATCTATCTATCTATCTATCTATCTGACTATTTCTATCTATCTATCTATCTATCTATCTATCTATCTATCTGACTATTTCTATATTTCTATCTATCTGTCTGACTATTTCTTTCTATCTCTGACTATTTCTATCTATCTATCTATCTATCTATCTATCTATCTATTTCTATCTTTCTATCTATCTATCTGTCTGACTATTTCTTTCTATCTCTGACTATTTCTATCTATCTATCTCTGACTATTTCTATCTATCTATCTATCTATCTGACTATTTCTATCTATCTATCTATCTATCTATCTATCTATCTATCTATCTATCTATCTGACTATTTCTATTTATCTCTGACTATTTCTAGCTATCTATTTATCTCTGACTATTTCTATCTTTCTATCTATCTGTCTGACTATTTCTTTCTATCTCTGACTATTTCTATCTATCTATCTATCTATCTATCTATCTATCTGACTATTTCTATCTTTCTATCTATCTATCTATCTATCTATCTATCTATCTATCTATCTGACTATTTCTATCTATCTATCTATCTATCTATCTATCTATCTATCTGACTATTTCTATATTTCTATCTATCTGTCTGACTATTTCTTTCTATCTCTGACTATTTCTATCTATCTATCTATCTATCTATCTATCTATCTATCTATCTATCTATCTATCTATTTCTATCTTTCTATCTATCTATCTGTCTGACTATTTCTTTCTATCTCTGACTATTTCTATCTATCTATCTCTGACTATTTCTATCTATCTATCTATCTGACTATTTCTATCTATCTATCTATCTATCTATCTATCTATCTATCTATCTATCTATCTATCTATCTATCTGACTATTTCTATTTATCTCTGACTATTTCTAGCTATCTATTTATCTCTGACTATTTCTATCTATCTAACTATTCTATCTATCTATTTCTATCTATCTGACTATTTCTGTCTATCTATCTCTGACTATTTCTATCTATCTATCTATCGGACTATTTCTATCTATCTATCTATCTATCTATCTATCTATCTATCTGACTATTTCTATCTATCTCTGACTATTTCTATCTATCTATCTCTGACTATTTCTATCTATCTATCTATCTATCTATCTATCTATATATATATATCTACCTATCTATCTATCTGACTATTTCAATCTATCTATCTATCTATCTATCTATCTATCTATCTATCTATCTATCTATCTATGTATCTATCTGACTATTTCTATCTATCTATCTCTGTCTATTTCTATCTATCTATCTATCTCTCTGACTATTTCTATCTATCTATCTCTGACTATTTCTATCTATCTCTGACTATTTCTATCTATCTATCTCTGACTATTTCTATCTATCTCTGACTATTTCTATCTATCTATCTCTGACTATTTCTATCTATCTATCTATCTATCTATCTATCTATCTATCTATCTATCTATCTATCTATCTATCTCTGACTATTTCTATCTTTCTATCTATCTATCTCTCTGACTATTTCTATCTTTCTATCTATCTATCTATCTGACTATTTCTATCTATCTATCTATCTATCTATCTATCTACCTATCTGACTATTTCTATCTATCTATCTATCTATCTATCTATCTATCTATCTATCTATCTATCTATCTATCTGACTATTTCTATTTATCTCTGACTATTTCTAGCTATCTTTTTATCTCTGACTATTTCTATCTATCTAACTATTCTATCTATCTATTTCTATCTATCTGACTATTTCTGTCTATCTATCTCTGACTATTTCTATCTATCTATCTATCGGACTATTTCTATCTATCTCTGACTATTTCTATCTATCTATCTATCTATCTATCTATCTATCTATCTATCTATCTATCTATCTATCTGACTATTTCTATTTATCTCTGACTATTTCTATTTATCTCTGACTATTTCTATCTATCTATCTCTGACTATTTCTATTTATCTCTGACTATTTCTATCTATCTATCTATCGGACTATTTCTATCTATCTATCTCTGACTATTTCTATCTATCTATCTATCTATCTATCTATCTATCTATCTGTCTGACTATTTCTATCTTTCTATCTATCTATCTGTCTGACTATTTCTATCTTTCTATCTATCTATCTATCTGACTATTTCTATATTTCTATCTATCTATCTATCTATCTATCTATCTATCTATCTATCTATCTATCTATCTATCTACCTATCTGACTATTTCTATCTATCTATCTATCTATCTATCTATCTATCTATCTATCTATCTATCTGACTATTTCTATTTATCTCTGACTATTTCTAGCTATCTTTTTATCTCTGACTATTTCTATCTAACTATTCTATCTATCTATTTCTATCTATCTGACTATTTCTGTCTATCTATCTCTGACTATTTCTATCTATCTATCTATCGGACTATTTCTATCTATCTCTGACTATTTCTATCTATCTATCTATCTATCTATCTATCTATCTATCTGACTATTTCTATTTATCTCTGACTATTTCTATTTATCTCTGACTATTTATATCTATCTATCTCTGACTATTTCTATCTATCTATCTATCTATCTATCTATCTATCTATCTATCTGACTATTTCTATTTATCTCTGACTATTTCTATTTATCTCTGACTATTTCTATCTATCTATCTCTGACTATTTCTATTTATCTCTGACTATTTCTATCTATCTATCTATCGGACTATTTCTATCTATCTATCTCTGACTATTTCTATCTATCTATCTATCTATCTATCTATCTATCTATCTATCTATCTATCTGTCTGACTATTTCTATCTTTCTATCTATCTATCTGTCTGACTATTTCTATCTTTCTATCTATCTATCTATCTGACTATTTCTATATTTCTATCTATCTATCTATCTATCTATCTATCTATCTCTCTATCTACCTATCTGACTATTTCTATCTATCTATCTATCTATCTATCTATCTATCTACCTATCTGACTATTTCTATCTATCTATCTATCTATCTATCTATCTATCTATCTATCTGACTATTTCTATTTATCTCTGACTATTTCTAGCTATCTTTTTATCTCTGACTATTTCTATCTAACTATTCTATCTATCTATTTCTATCTATCTGACTATTTCTGTCTATCTATCTCTGACTATTTCTATCTATCTATCTATCGGACTATTTCTATATATCTATCTATCTATCTATCTATCTATCTATCTATCTATCTATCTATCTATCTGACTATTTCTATTTATCTCTGACTATTTCTATTTATCTCTGACTATTTATATCTATCTATCTCTGACTATTTCTATTTATCTCTGACTATTTCTATCTATCTATCTATCGGACTATTTCTATCTATCTATCTCTGACTATTTCTATCTATCTATCTATCTATCTATCTATCTATCTATCTCTGACTATTTCTATCTTTCTATCTATCTATCTGTCTGACTATTTCTATCTTTCTATCTATCTATCTATCTATCTATCTGACTATTTCTATCTTTCTATCTATCTATCTATCTATCTATCTATCTATCTATCTATCTATCTATCTATCTATCTACCTATCTGACTATTTCTATCTATCTATCTATCTATCTATCTATCTATCTATCTATCTATCTGACTATTTCTATTTATCTCTGACTATTTCTAGCTATCTTTTTATCTCTGACTATTTCTATCTATCTAACTATTCTATCTATCTATTTCTATCTATCTGACTATTTCTGTCTATCTATCTCTGACTATTTCTATCTATCTATCTATCGGACTATTTCTATCTATCTCTGACTATTTCTATCTATCTATCTATCTATCTATCTATCTATCTATCTATCTATCTATCTGACTATTTCTATTTATCTCTGACTATTTCTATTTATCTCTGACTATTTATATCTATCTATCTCTGACTATTTCTATTTATCTCTGACTATTTCTATCTATCTATCTATCGGACTATTTCTATCTATCTATTTATCTCTGACTATTTCTATCTAACTATTCTATCTATCTGACTATTTCTGTCTATCTATCTCTGACTATTTCTATCTATCTGACTATTTCTATCTATCTATCTATCTATCTATCTATCTATCTATCGGCCTATTTCTATCTATCTATCGGACTATTTCTATCTATCTATCTCTGACTATTTCTATCTATCTATCTATCTATCTATCTATCTGTCTGACTATTTCTATCTTTCTATCTATCTATCTGTCTGACTATTTCTATCTTTCTATCTATCTATCTATCTGACTATTTCTATCTATCTATCTATCTATCTATCTATCTATCTATCTACCTATCTGACTATTTCTATCTATCTATCTATCTATCTATCTATCTATCTATCTATCTATCTATCTGACTATTTCTATTTATCTCTGACTATTTCTAGCTATCTTTTTATCTCTGACTATTTCTATCTAACTATTCTATCTATCTATTTCTATCTATCTGACTATTTCTGTCTATCTATCTCTGACTATTTCTATCTATCTATCTATCGGACTATTTCTATCTATCTCTGACTATTTCTATATATCTATCTATCTATCTATCTATCTATCTATCTATCTATCTATCTGACTATTTCTATTTATCTCTGACTATTTCTATTTATCTCTGACTATTTATATCTATCTATCTCTGACTATTTCTATTTATCTCTGACTATTTCTATCTATCTATCTATCGGACTATTTCTATCTATCTATCTCTGACTATTTCTATCTATCTATCTATCTATCTATCTATCTATCTATCTCTGACTATTTCTATCTTTCTATCTATCTATCTGTCTGACTATTTCTATCTTTCTATCTATCTATCTATCTATCTATCTGACTATTTCTATCTTTCTATCTATCTATCTATCTATCTATCTATCTATCTATCTATCTATCTATCTATCTATCTACCTATCTGACTATTTCTATCTATCTATCTATCTATCTATCTATCTATCTATCTATCTATCTATCTGACTATTTCTATTTATCTCTGACTATTTCTAGCTATCTTTTTATCTCTGACTATTTCTATCTATCTAACTATTCTATCTATCTATTTCTATCTATCTGACTATTTCTGTCTATCTATCTCTGACTATTTCTATCTATCTATCTATCGGACTATTTCTATCTATCTCTGACTATTTCTATCTATCTATCTATCTATCTATCTATCTATCTATCTATCTATCTATCTGACTATTTCTATTTATCTCTGACTATTTCTATTTATCTCTGACTATTTATATCTATCTATCTCTGACTATTTCTATTTATCTCTGACTATTTCTATCTATCTATCTATCGGACTATTTCTATCTATCTATTTATCTCTGACTATTTCTATCTAACTATTCTATCTATCTGACTATTTCTGTCTATCTATCTCTGACTATTTCTATCTATCTGACTATTTCTATCTATCTATCTATCTATCTATCTATCTATCGGCCTATTTCTATCTATCTATCGGACTATTTCTATCTATCTATCTCTGACTATTTCTATCTATCTATCTATCTATCTATCTATCTGTCTGACTATTTCTATCTTTCTATCTATCTATCTGTCTGACTATTTCTATCTTTCTATCTATCTATCTATCTGACTATTTCTATCTATCTATCTATCTATCTATCTATCTATCTATCTACCTATCTGACTATTTCTATCTATCTATCTATCTATCTATCTATCTATCTATCTATCTATCTATCTATCTGACTATTTCTATTTATCTCTGACTATTTCTAGCTATCTTTTTATCTCTGACTATTTCTATCTAACTATTCTATCTATCTATTTCTATCTATCTGACTATTTCTGTCTATCTATCTCTGACTATTTCTATCTATCTATCTATCGGACTATTTCTATCTATCTCTGACTATTTCTATATATCTATCTATCTATCTATCTATCTATCTATCTATCTGACTATTTCTATTTATCTCTGACTATTTCTATTTATCTCTGACTATTTATATCTATCTATCTCTGACTATTTCTATTTATCTCTGACTATTTCTATCTATCTATCTATCGGACTATTTCTATCTATCTATCTCTGACTATTTCTATCTATCTATCTATCTATCTATCTATCTATCTATCTGTCTGACTATTTCTATCTTTCTATCTATCTATCTGTCTGACTATTTCTATCTTTCTATCTATCTATCTATCTGACTATTTCTATATTTCTATCTATCTATCTATCTATCTATCTATCTATCTATCTCTCTATCTACCTATCTGACTATTTCTATCTATCTATCTATCTATCTATCTATCTATCTGACTATTTCTATTTATCTCTGACTATTTCTAGCTATCTTTTTATCTCTGACTATTTCTATCTAACTATTCTATCTATCTATTTCTATCTATCTGACTATTTCTGTCTATCTATCTCTGACTATTTCTATCTATCTATCTATCGGACTATTTCTATCTATCTCTGACTATTTCTATCTATCTATCTATCTATCTATCTATCTATCTATCTATCTGACTATTTCTATTTATCTCTGACTATTTCTATTTATCTCTGACTATTTATATCTATCTATCTCTGACTATTTCTATCTATCTATCTATCGGACTATTTCTATCTATCTATCTCTGACTATTTCTATCTATCTATCTATCTATCTATCTATCTATCTATCTATCTATCTATCTGTCTGACTATTTCTATCTTTCTATCTATCTATCTGTCTGACTATTTCTATCTTTCTATCTATCTATCTATCTGACTATTTCTATCTATCTATCTATCTATCTATCTATCTATCTATCTATCTATCTATCTATCTGACTATTTCTATTTATCTCTGACTATTTCTATTTATCTCTGACTATTTCTATCTATCTATCTCTGACTATTTCTATTTATCTCTGACTATTTCTATCTATCTATCTATCGGACTATTTCTATCTATCTATCTCTGACTATTTCTATCTATCTATCTATCTATCTATCTATCTATCTATCTATCTATCTGTCTGACTATTTCTATCTTTCTATCTATCTATCTGTCTGACTATTTCTATCTTTCTATCTATCTATCTATCTGACTATTTCTATATTTCTATCTATCTATCTATCTATCTATCTATCTATCTATCTATCTACCTATCTGACTATTTCTATCTATCTATCTATCTATCTATCTATCTATCTATCTATCTATCTATCTATCTATCTATCTGACTATTTCTATTTATCTCTGACTATTTCTAGCTATCTTTTTATCTCTGACTATTTCTATCTAACTATTCTATCTATCTATTTCTATCTATCTGACTATTTCTGTCTATCTATCTCTGACTATTTCTATCTATCTATCTATCGGACTATTTCTATCTATCTCTGACTATTTCTATCTATCTATCTATCTATCTATCTATCTATCTGACTATTTCTATTTATCTCTGACTATTTCTATTTATCTCTGACTATTTATATCTATCTATCTCTGACTATTTCTATCTATCTATCTATCTATCTATCTATCTGACTATTTCTATTTATCTCTGACTATTTCTATTTATCTCTGACTATTTCTATCTATCTATCTCTGACTATTTCTATTTATCTCTGACTATTTCTATCTATCTATCTATCGGACTATTTCTATCTATCTATCTCTGACTATTTCTATCTATCTATCTATCTATCTATCTATCTATCTATCTATCTATCTGTCTGACTATTTCTATCTTTCTATCTATCTATCTGTCTGACTATTTCTATCTTTCTATCTATCTATCTATCTGACTATTTCTATATTTCTATCTATCTATCTATCTATCTATCTATCTATCTCTCTATCTACCTATCTGACTATTTCTATCTATCTATCTATCTATCTATCTATCTATCTATCTATCTACCTATCTGACTATTTCTATCTATCTATCTATCTATCTATCTATCTATCTATCTATCTATCTATCTATCTGACTATTTCTATTTATCTCTGACTATTTCTAGCTATCTTTTTATCTCTGACTATTTCTATCTAACTATTCTATCTATCTATTTCTATCTATCTGACTATTTCTGTCTATCTATCTCTGACTATTTCTATCTATCTATCTATCGGACTATTTCTATATATCTATCTATCTATCTATCTATCTATCTATCTATCTATCTATCTATCTATCTGACTATTTCTATTTATCTCTGACTATTTCTATTTATCTCTGACTATTTATATCTATCTATCTCTGACTATTTCTATTTATCTCTGACTATTTCTATCTATCTATCTATCGGACTATTTCTATCTATCTATCTCTGACTATTTCTATCTATCTATCTATCTATCTATCTATCTATCTCTGACTATTTCTATCTTTCTATCTATCTATCTGTCTGACTATTTCTATCTTTCTATCTATCTATCTATCTATCTATCTGACTATTTCTATCTTTCTATCTATCTATCTATCTATCTATCTATCTATCTATCTATCTATCTATCTACCTATCTGACTATTTCTATCTATCTATCTATCTATCTATCTATCTATCTATCTATCTATCTATCTGACTATTTCTATTTATCTCTGACTATTTCTAGCTATCTTTTTATCTCTGACTATTTCTATCTATCTAACTATTCTATCTATCTATTTCTATCTATCTGACTATTTCTGTCTATCTATCTCTGACTATTTCTATCTATCTATCTATCGGACTATTTCTATCTATCTCTGACTATTTCTATCTATCTATCTATCTATCTATCTATCTATCTATCTATCTATCTATCTATCTATCTATCTGACTATTTCTATTTATCTCTGACTATTTCTATTTATCTCTGACTATTTATATCTATCTATCTCTGACTATTTCTATTTATCTCTGACTATTTCTATCTATCTATCTATCGGACTATTTCTATCTATCTATTTATCTCTGACTATTTCTATCTAACTATTCTATCTATCTGACTATTTCTGTCTATCTATCTCTGACTATTTCTATCTATCTGACTATTTCTATCTATCTATCTATCTATCTATCTATCTATCTATCTATCTATCTATCTATCGGCCTATTTCTATCTATCTATCGGACTATTTCTATCTATCTATCTCTGACTATTTCTATCTATCTATCTATCTATCTATCTATCTGTCTGACTATTTCTATCTTTCTATCTATCTATCTGTCTGACTATTTCTATCTTTCTATCTATCTATCTATCTGACTATTTCTATCTATCTATCTATCTATCTATCTATCTATCTATCTATCTACCTATCTGACTATTTCTATCTATCTATCTATCTATCTATCTATCTATCTATCTATCTGACTATTTCTATTTATCTCTGACTATTTCTAGCTATCTTTTTATCTCTGACTATTTCTATCTAACTATTCTATCTATCTATTTCTATCTATCTGACTATTTCTGTCTATCTATCTCTGACTATTTCTATCTATCTATCTATCGGACTATTTCTATCTATCTCTGACTATTTCTATATATCTATCTATCTATCTATCTATCTATCTATCTGACTATTTCTATTTATCTCTGACTATTTCTATTTATCTCTGACTATTTATATCTATCTATCTCTGACTATTTCTATTTATCTCTGACTATTTCTATCTATCTATCTATCGGACTATTTCTATCTATCTATCTCTGACTATTTCTATCTATCTATCTATCTATCTATCTATCTATCTGTCTGACTATTTCTATCTTTCTATCTATCTATCTGTCTGACTATTTCTATCTTTCTATCTATCTATCTATCTGACTATTTCTATATTTCTATCTATCTATCTATCTATCTATCTATCTATCTATCTATCTCTCTATCTACCTATCTGACTATTTCTATCTATCTATCTATCTATCTATCTATCTATCTGACTATTTCTATTTATCTCTGACTATTTCTAGCTATCTTTTTATCTCTGACTATTTCTATCTAACTATTCTATCTATCTATTTCTATCTATCTGACTATTTCTGTCTATCTATCTCTGACTATTTCTATCTATCTATCTATCGGACTATTTCTATCTATCTCTGACTATTTCTATCTATCTATCTATCTATCTATCTATCTGACTATTTCTATTTATCTCTGACTATTTCTATTTATCTCTGACTATTTATATCTATCTATCTCTGACTATTTCTATCTATCTATCTATCGGACTATTTCTATCTATCTATCTCTGACTATTTCTATCTATCTATCTATCTATCTATCTATCTATCTGTCTGACTATTTCTATCTTTCTATCTATCTATCTGTCTGACTATTTCTATCTTTCTATCTATCTATCTATCTGACTATTTCTATCTATCTATCTATCTATCTATCTATCTATCTATCTATCTATCTACCTATCTGACTATTTCTATCTATCTATCTATCTATCTATCTATCTATCTATCTATCTATCTATCTATCTATCTATCTGACTATTTCTATTTATCTCTGACTATTTCTAGCTATCTTTTTATCTCTGACTATTTCTATCTAACTATTCTATCTATCTATTTCTATCTATCTGACTATTTCTGTCTATCTATCTCTGACTATTTCTATCTATCTATCTATCGGACTATTTCTATCTATCTCTGACTATTTCTATATATCTATCTATCTATCTATCTATCTATCTATCTATCTATCTATCTGACTATTTCTATTTATCTCTGACTATTTCTATTTATCTCTGACTATTTATATCTATCTATCTCTGACTATTTCTATTTATCTCTGACTATTTCTATCTATCTATCTATCGGACTATTTCTATCTATCTATCTCTGACTATTTCTATCTATCTATCTATCTATCTATCTATCTATCTATCTATCTATCTATCTATCTCTGACTATTTCTATCTTTCTATCTATCTATCTGTCTGACTATTTCTATCTTTCTATCTATCTATCTATCTATCTGACTATTTCTATCTTTCTATCTATCTATCTATCTATCTATCTATCTATCTATCTATCTACCTATCTGACTATTTCTATCTATCTATCTATCTATCTATCTATCTATCTATCTATCTATCTGACTATTTCTATTTATCTCTGACTATTTCTAGCTATCTTTTTATCTCTGACTATTTCTATCTATCTAACTATTCTATCTATCTATTTCTATCTATCTGACTATTTCTGTCTATCTATCTCTGACTATTTCTATCTATCTATCTATCGGACTATTTCTATCTATCTCTGACTATTTCTATCTATCTATCTATCTATCTATCTATCTATCTATCTATCTGACTATTTCTATTTATCTCTGACTATTTCTATTTATCTCTGACTATTTATATCTATCTATCTCTGACTATTTCTATTTATCTCTGACTATTTCTATCTATCTATCTATCGGACTATTTCTATCTATCTATTTATCTCTGACTATTTCTATCTAACTATTCTATCTATCTGACTATTTCTGTCTATCTATCTCTGACTATTTCTATCTATCTGACTATTTCTATCTATCTATCTATCTATCTATCTATCTATCTATCTATCTATCGGCCTATTTCTATCTATCTATCGGACTATTTCTATCTATCTATCTATCTGACTATTTCTATCTATCTATCTATCTATCTATCTATCTATCTATCTATCTATCTGACTATTTCTATCTATCTATCTATCTATCTCTGACTATTTCTATCTTTCTATCTATCTATCTGACTATTTCTATCTTTCTATCTATCTATCTGTCTGACTATTTCTTTCTATCTCTGACTATTTCTATCTATCTATCTATCTATCTATCTATCTATCTATCTATCTATCTATATATCTACCTATCTATCTATCTGACTATTTCAATCTATCTATCTATCTATCTATCTATCTATCTATCTATCTGACTATTTCTATCTATCTATCTATCTATCTATCTATCTATCTCTGTCTATTTCTATCTATCTATCTATCTATCTATCTATCTATCTATCTGTCTGACTATTTCTATTTATCTCTGACTATTTCTATTTATCTCTGACTATTTATATCTATCTATCTCTGACTATTTCTATTTATCTCTGACTATTTCTATCTATCTATCTATCGGACTATTTCTATCTATCTATTTATCTCTGACTATTTCTATCTAACTATTCTATCTATCTGACTATTTCTGTCTATCTATCTCTGACTATTTCTATCTATCTGACTATTTCTATCTATCTATCTATCTATCTATCTATCTATCTATCGGCCTATTTCTATCTATCTATCGGACTATTTCTATCTATCTATCTCTGACTATTTCTATCTATCTATCTATCTATCTGTCTGACTTTCTATCTTTCTATCTATCTATCTGTCTGACTATTTCTATCTTTCTATCTATCTATCTATCTGACTATTTCTATCTATCTATCTATCTATCTATCTATCTATCTATCTACCTATCTGACTATTTCTATCTATCTATCTATCTATCTATCTATCTATCTATCTATCTATCTATCTATCTATCTGACTATTTCTATTTATCTCTGACTATTTCTAGCTATCTTTTTATCTCTGACTATTTCTATCTAACTATTCTATCTATCTATTTCTATCTATCTGACTATTTCTGTCTATCTATCTCTGACTATTTCTATCTATCTATCTATCGGACTATTTCTATCTATCTCTGACTATTTCTATATATCTATCTATCTATCTATCTATCTATCTATCTATCTATCTGACTATTTCTATTTATCTCTGACTATTTCTATTTATCTCTGACTATTTATATCTATCTATCTCTGACTATTTCTATTTATCTCTGACTATTTCTATCTATCTATCTATCGGACTATTTCTATCTATCTATCTCTGACTATTTCTATCTATCTATCTATCTATCTATCTATCTATCTATCTATCTGTCTGACTATTTCTATCTTTCTATCTATCTATCTGTCTGACTATTTCTATCTTTCTATCTATCTATCTATCTGACTATTTCTATATTTCTATCTATCTATCTATCTATCTATCTATCTATCTCTCTATCTACCTATCTGACTATTTCTATCTATCTATCTATCTATCTATCTATCTATCTATCTGACTATTTCTATTTATCTCTGACTATTTCTAGCTATCTTTTTATCTCTGACTATTTCTATCTAACTATTCTATCTATCTATTTCTATCTATCTGACTATTTCTGTCTATCTATCTCTGACTATTTCTATCTATCTATCTATCGGACTATTTCTATCTATCTCTGACTATTTCTATCTATCTATCTATCTATCTATCTATCTATCTGACTATTTCTATTTATCTCTGACTATTTCTATTTATCTCTGACTATTTATATCTATCTATCTCTGACTATTTCTATCTATCTATCTATCGGACTATTTCTATCTATCTATCTCTGACTATTTCTATCTATCTATCTATCTATCTATCTATCTATCTATCTATCTATCTATCTGTCTGACTATTTCTATCTTTCTATCTATCTATCTGTCTGACTATTTCTATCTTTCTATCTATCTATCTATCTGACTATTTCTATCTATCTATCTATCTATCTATCTATCTATCTATCTATCTATCTATCTATCTGACTATTTCTATTTATCTCTGACTATTTCTATTTATCTCTGACTATTTCTATCTATCTATCTCTGACTATTTCTATTTATCTCTGACTATTTCTATCTATCTATCTATCGGACTATTTCTATCTATCTATCTCTGACTATTTCTATCTATCTATCTATCTATCTATCTATCTATCTGTCTGACTATTTCTATCTTTCTATCTATCTATCTGTCTGACTATTTCTATCTTTCTATCTATCTATCTATCTGACTATTTCTATATTTCTATCTATCTATCTATCTATCTATCTATCTATCTATCTATCTATCTATCTATCTATCTACCTATCTGACTATTTCTATCTATCTATCTATCTATCTATCTATCTATCTATCTATCTATCTATCTATCTATCTATCTATCTGACTATTTCTATTTATCTCTGACTATTTCTAGCTATCTTTTTATCTCTGACTATTTCTATCTAACTATTCTATCTATCTATTTCTATCTATCTGACTATTTCTGTCTATCTATCTCTGACTATTTCTATCTATCTATCTATCGGACTATTTCTATCTATCTCTGACTATTTCTATCTATCTATCTATCTATCTATCTATCTATCTGACTATTTCTATTTATCTCTGACTATTTCTATTTATCTCTGACTATTTATATCTATCTATCTCTGACTATTTCTATCTATCTATCTATCTATCTATCTGACTATTTCTATTTATCTCTGACTATTTCTATTTATCTCTGACTATTTCTATCTATCTATCTCTGACTATTTCTATTTATCTCTGACTATTTCTATCTATCTATCTATCGGACTATTTCTATCTATCTATCTCTGACTATTTCTATCTATCTATCTATCTATCTATCTATCTATCTATCTATCTATCTATCTATCTGTCTGACTATTTCTATCTTTCTATCTATCTATCTGTCTGACTATTTCTATCTTTCTATCTATCTATCTATCTGACTATTTCTATATTTCTATCTATCTATCTATCTATCTATCTATCTATCTCTCTATCTACCTATCTGACTATTTCTATCTATCTATCTATCTATCTATCTATCTATCTATCTATCTATCTATCTATCTACCTATCTGACTATTTCTATCTATCTATCTATCTATCTATCTATCTATCTATCTGACTATTTCTATTTATCTCTGACTATTTCTAGCTATCTTTTTATCTCTGACTATTTCTATCTAACTATTCTATCTATCTATTTCTATCTATCTGACTATTTCTGTCTATCTATCTCTGACTATTTCTATCTATCTATCTATCGGACTATTTCTATCTATCTATCTATCTATCTATCTATCTATCTATCTATCTATCTATCTGACTATTTCTATTTATCTCTGACTATTTCTATTTATCTCTGACTATTTATATCTATCTATCTCTGACTATTTCTATTTATCTCTGACTATTTCTATCTATCTATCTATCGGACTATTTCTATCTATCTATCTCTGACTATTTCTATCTATCTATCTATCTATCTATCTATCTATCTCTGACTATTTCTATCTTTCTATCTATCTATCTGTCTGACTATTTCTATCTTTCTATCTATCTATCTATCTATCTATCTGACTATTTCTATCTTTCTATCTATCTATCTATCTATCTATCTATCTATCTATCTATCTATCTATCTATCTACCTATCTGACTATTTCTATCTATCTATCTATCTATCTATCTATCTATCTATCTATCTATCTATCTGACTATTTCTATTTATCTCTGACTATTTCTAGCTATCTTTTTATCTCTGACTATTTCTATCTATCTAACTATTCTATCTATCTATTTCTATCTATCTGACTATTTCTGTCTATCTATCTCTGACTATTTCTATCTATCTATCTATCGGACTATTTCTATCTATCTCTGACTATTTCTATCTATCTATCTATCTATCTATCTATCTATCTATCTATCTATCTATCTATCTGACTATTTCTATTTATCTCTGACTATTTCTATTTATCTCTGACTATTTATATCTATCTATCTCTGACTATTTCTATTTATCTCTGACTATTTCTATCTATCTATCTATCGGACTATTTCTATCTATCTATTTATCTCTGACTATTTCTATCTAACTATTCTATCTATCTGACTATTTCTGTCTATCTATCTCTGACTATTTCTATCTATCTGACTATTTCTATCTATCTATCTATCTATCTATCTATCTATCTATCTATCGGCCTATTTCTATCTATCTATCGGACTATTTCTATCTATCTATCTCTGACTATTTCTATCTATCTATCTATCTATCTATCTATCTGTCTGACTATTTCTATCTTTCTATCTATCTATCTGTCTGACTATTTCTATCTTTCTATCTATCTATCTATCTGACTATTTCTATCTATCTATCTATCTATCTATCTATCTATCTATCTATCTACCTATCTGACTATTTCTATCTATCTATCTATCTATCTATCTATCTATCTATCTATCTGACTATTTCTATTTATCTCTGACTATTTCTAGCTATCTTTTTATCTCTGACTATTTCTATCTAACTATTCTATCTATCTATTTCTATCTATCTGACTATTTCTGTCTATCTATCTCTGACTATTTCTATCTATCTATCTATCGGACTATTTCTATCTATCTCTGACTATTTCTATATATCTATCTATCTATCTATCTATCTATCTGACTATTTCTATTTATCTCTGACTATTTCTATTTATCTCTGACTATTTATATCTATCTATCTCTGACTATTTCTATTTATCTCTGACTATTTCTATCTATCTATCTATCGGACTATTTCTATCTATCTATCTCTGACTATTTCTATCTATCTATCTATCTATCTATCTATCTATCTGTCTGACTATTTCTATCTTTCTATCTATCTATCTGTCTGACTATTTCTATCTTTCTATCTATCTATCTATCTGACTATTTCTATATTTCTATCTATCTATCTATCTATCTATCTATCTATCTATCTATCTATCTCTCTATCTACCTATCTGACTATTTCTATCTATCTATCTATCTATCTATCTATCTATCTATCTGACTATTTCTATTTATCTCTGACTATTTCTAGCTATCTTTTTATCTCTGACTATTTCTATCTAACTATTCTATCTATCTATTTCTATCTATCTGACTATTTCTGTCTATCTATCTCTGACTATTTCTATCTATCTATCTATCGGACTATTTCTATCTATCTCTGACTATTTCTATCTATCTATCTATCTATCTATCTATCTATCTATCTATCTGACTATTTCTATTTATCTCTGACTATTTCTATTTATCTCTGACTATTTATATCTATCTATCTCTGACTATTTCTATCTATCTATCTATCGGACTATTTCTATCTATCTATCTCTGACTATTTCTATCTATCTATCTATCTATCTATCTATCTATCTGTCTGACTATTTCTATCTTTCTATCTATCTATCTGTCTGACTATTTCTATCTTTCTATCTATCTATCTATCTGACTATTTCTATCTATCTATCTATCTATCTATCTATCTATCTATCTACCTATCTGACTATTTCTATCTATCTATCTATCTATCTATCTATCTATCTATCTATCTGACTATTTCTATTTATCTCTGACTATTTCTAGCTATCTTTTTATCTCTGACTATTTCTATCTAACTATTCTATCTATCTATTTCTATCTATCTGACTATTTCTGTCTATCTATCTCTGACTATTTCTATCTATCTATCTATCGGACTATTTCTATCTATCTCTGACTATTTCTATATATCTATCTATCTATCTATCTATCTATCTATCTATCTATCTATCTATCTGACTATTTCTATTTATCTCTGACTATTTCTATTTATCTCTGACTATTTATATCTATCTATCTCTGACTATTTCTATTTATCTCTGACTATTTCTATCTATCTATCTATCGGACTATTTCTATCTATCTATCTCTGACTATTTCTATCTATCTATCTATCTATCTATCTATCTATCTCTGACTATTTCTATCTTTCTATCTATCTATCTGTCTGACTATTTCTATCTTTCTATCTATCTATCTATCTATCTGACTATTTCTATCTTTCTATCTATCTATCTATCTATCTATCTATCTATCTATCTATCTATCTATCTACCTATCTGACTATTTCTATCTATCTATCTATCTATCTATCTATCTATCTATCTATCTATCTATCTATCTATCTGACTATTTCTATTTATCTCTGACTATTTCTAGCTATCTTTTTATCTCTGACTATTTCTATCTATCTAACTATTCTATCTATCTATTTCTATCTATCTGACTATTTCTGTCTATCTATCTCTGACTATTTCTATCTATCTATCTATCGGACTATTTCTATCTATCTCTGACTATTTCTATCTATCTATCTATCTATCTATCTATCTATCTATCTGACTATTTCTATTTATCTCTGACTATTTCTATTTATCTCTGACTATTTATATCTATCTATCTCTGACTATTTCTATTTATCTCTGACTATTTCTATCTATCTATCTATTTATCTCTGACTATTTCTATCTAACTATTCTATCTATCTGACTATTTCTGTCTATCTATCTCTGACTATTTCTATCTATCTGACTATTTCTATCTATCTATCTATCTATCTATCTATCTATCGGCCTATTTCTATCTATCTATCGGACTATTTCTATCTATCTATCTATCTGACTATTTCTATCTATCTATCTATCTATCTATCTATCTATCTATCTATCTGACTATTTCTATCTATCTATCTATCTATCTCTGACTATTTCTATCTTTCTATCTATCTATCTGACTATTTCTATCTTTCTATCTATCTATCTGTCTGACTATTTCTTTCTATCTCTGACTATTTCTATCTATCTATCTATCTATCTATCTATCTATCTATCTATCTATCTATATATCTACCTATCTATCTATCTGACTATTTCAATCTATCTATCTATCTATCTATCTATCTATCTATCTATCTATCTGACTATTTCTATCTATCTATCTATCTATCTATCTATCTCTGTCTATTTCTATCTATCTATCTATCTATCTATCTATCTATCTATCTGTCTGACTATTTCTATCTATCTATTTATCTCTGACTATTTCTATCTATCTAACTATTCTATCTATCTATTTCTATCTATCTGACTATTTCTGTCTATCTATCTCTGACTATTTCTATCTATCTATCTATCTATCTATCGGACTATTTCTATCTATCTATCTATCTATCTGACTATTTCTATCTATCTCTGACTATTTCTATCTATCTATCTATCTATCTATCTATCTATCTATCTATCTATCTATCTGACTATTTCTATTTATCTCTGACTATTTCTATTTATCTCTGACTATTTATATCTATCTATCTCTGACTATTTCTATTTATCTCTGACTATTTCTATCTATCTATCTATCGGACTATTTCTATCTATCTATTTATCTCTGACTATTTCTATCTAACTATTCTATCTATCTATTTCTATCTATCTGACTATTTCTGTCTATCTATCTCTGACTATTTCTATCTATCTGACTATTTATATCTATCTATCTATCTATCTATCTATCTATGTATCTATCGGACTATTTCTATCTATCTATCGGACTATTTCTCTCTATCTATCTATCTATCTATCTATCTATCTGACTATTTCTATCTATCTATCTATCTGACTATTTCTATCTATCTATCTATCTATCTATCTATCTATCTATCTATCTGACTATTTCTATCTATCATCTATAAAATCTGATTTGTATTTGTTCCTTGTGGTTTATTATATATGGCTTACACTCATTAGCATGTGTTTCTCTTGATAGTGATTCGACACAGAAATTCGACATAGATTCGACACAGTGATTCAGTCACACAAACACAAAAAGACAAACATATGAATGGAATTCATGTTGAAATGTATTTAAAACAAATATTGTTTTAGAAATATCTATGCAAGATTCATGTAAATGTAAGAGTTTTTAACTGAAAAAAGAAACTGTAATTGAAATAGTAACTAATTTGTAATTTGTTCTGAACACTGATTTCTCTCTCTCTTCTGTTCCACCTTACAGAGCAGATGAAGATTGATTGTCGAGTGTCCCTCAGAATTCAGTCGGCAAAAGATGAGAAATCCTGTATATCATAGTTTGAGATCATCATGAAAGGAGCAGCAGACATGAAACATAAAACTGAATAAGCAATCTTCAAAATAGTTTGAAAGGAAACCATGCTGCTCCGGCTAATATATGAAGACAGAAATGTTCCCATTGTATGTATATTTAAAGGGACAGTTCACCTAAAAATGTAAATTGTCTCGTCATGTCGTTTCAAACATCTATGATGATTGTTACAACTACCTGGCTCTGGGTGAAGTAACATTGTAGAAAGGGGAGGCCACACATAAGACTAAATTTAACAAACATTTAATAAAAAATAGTACAAGAATGAAGTATAAATAAGGAAAAAACAACAAAATATAACAATCTAGGACTGGAGAGGGAAGATAAACGGCATCAAAGTCCAGAACTTCTCCTTCTTTCTGAATCAAACACCAATCACAGGTAACACTCCACACCTGTACCTGACTCCCGCTCTGGAAAAGACCAAACCGCAGAGCAGCATCATCTACTGGACACATGCAAAAAAACAACACTCCGGCCGTAACAATCATATTTTGAGAAATGTCTGTCTTTGATCGGTTGCCAACATTCTTCAAAAAATATTTTTATGTTCTACAGACAAGTGAAAGAAAGCAAGAAACATACAGGTTTCAACATACATGATGACAGATTTGTTTTGGAGAGGCGGGGGGGGGGGGGGCAAAATTGAATTATACCATCTAAATTATATCAGTCTAAGCATCAGTTTTCCTCATAACAAAAAAAATCTTAAAACTCTCTAACAAAGTAAGACTAAATCAATGTTTTTGGAAAGTACTGCATATTATTTTGTGGCTTGCTGAGGGTTTAAAGAGTCGTGTAACTGACCGTATCAGATGGAGGCATAAATGGATGACAAAACTATCAAACAACAGATATTTTGACTTTAAATACTTTGAATTAAATAAGTTACCTACAAATACCTAGAAATTGTAAATCAAATCACTGCAGAAGTGTTAAAGTGTTTGTGAACAGGAAGAAAGGCAGCGAGGATCTGAAACTAAAGTCTTCTGTATCAGAAGTGATGTTGAAGGAGGTTTTGAGGCTTCAGCACATGATCTTTATGACGATTCATCAGTAAAAATCACCAAATGTACAGTAGAAAGATAAAAACTTTCAGAAATGATCCTGTAAATCAGAGAAATCTGCTGCCGATTTGTCAGTGAATTTACTTCTTGTGGAAATACTACACTGATTTTAAATAGAATAAGATTTACTGCTGTATGATTGGCTCTGGATATATTATTAACAATAATTCATAAATGAAAACACTTCAAAACCAACAGCTTTGATGAATTCAGTGTGTTTATACTCATGTGATAGTAAATGTAAGCAGCTTCAAACTGCATTGTTTTAATAAATGTAAAGTTTATTATACTAAATCTTGTGTTATGATTTCTAATGCGTACAGGTGAAACAAATTAAATAATGCAGCATTAATATAAGCATACATGTACACATGGGCGATATTGAACAACATTTCAGCCGTAGTACAGAGTCAGCTCTTTTGAGGGTTTCTGATGATATTTTACATGTTTGAGCTTAGAGTTGATTGATAAATTAATGCTGCTGTATTGTAATATCTATGCAAGATCATGTAAATGTAAGAGTTTTTAATAATGTATATTGTAATGTTTTGTATCTGGGTGTGAATCAGGCCTCTCTCTCTCTCATCGGCAGCTTGTTCAGAATTCAGCTGCAAGGCTTTTAACGGCTACTAAGAAGAGAGAGCACATTACTTCTGTGTTTATCATCTCACACTGGCTACCTGTACAATACACAATTTATTACAAAGCACTGCTATATGTTTTCAAAGAGTATGTTTCTGATTTAATCAGTCTGCTTCAGTCTAACAGGTCTCTGATTCAAATAATCAATAGCACTTTGTAGTTCCTCGATCTCACTTAAAATGCAAAGGTGATCGGGTCTTTTCTGGTGGAGCTCCAAGGCTTTGGATTGACCTTCCTCTGTCACTAAAATCCTCTCCTACACTCAGTGTATTTCACTTCTTGTATTTGGTTCTTGTGCTGTATTAATTTTATTATTTAATGCAGAAAAGCACATCTGACCAACAGGAGTGTCACAGGGATGAGGAAAAGATGCAGTAACTGTTGAAGAGTACCTACAGTTTTTAAGAAGTAGACACAAACCAGAAGGAATGGCTCCCATCACTACAGCAGATTCTTTTGGAGTTACAGGTATTTGGTGTTTCGAAAGAAATTTTGAATATCTGAGCAAAATACCATGATTGTTAAACAACTGCTGCACCAAAACCAAACCATTACTAAAGCAGTTATCATAAAACAGAGATTTGTTCTTAAAATGTTCTTATTATTCCAAATAAAACACATCTGTGGAAAAAAGTTATGTTTATAAATTAAAGCCCATGCTAGAAGAACCTGTCGATGAAAGCTGGAGAGTTTAACTGGGAGTTTGATATATCATAATTACACATTAAAAGAAAAGGAAGACCATCAAACTGTGAAAAAATAAGTTGAGGAAATGCATTCCAAATAGAAGTTGGCTTAGATAGGTATTGCTTCAGCCAATTCATTGTAAATGTATTGTTAAGGGAATCGAAATCAATGACATTAAGACCACCATTATTATAGGTGTTCAATATGACTGATTTTCTTATATAATGAGTTTTGTTTTTCCATAATTTTATTAAGACTTCTTTTTGTTTTTTGTTCTGCCTTTTATAGACAAATCTCTTTGTAACCTGCAATTGCATCTTTTTGTTTTTGCGATAATAGGTTTAAATTTGGCTGAGCACCTATATTCATCTTTAGTTATTTGTATCCCAAGGTATGTTAAACTATTTTTGACAGCAATACCCTAAATTGAGGCAACAGAGCATTTTTTAATTGACAGCAATTAACATTTATTAATATTTAAATGTAATCCTGAAGCCTCAGAAAAAGGTCGGAGAATACTCAATGCTACAGGGATTTGTGAGGAATCATACAAAAATAAAGCAGTGTCATCTGCTAATTGGCTTATTATGATTTTATTGTCTCCAATTGTGATGCCCTTTAAATGGCTCCTATTAATATGCATGCTGAGGAACTGTGTTGCAATTAAAAATAAATATGGGGAAACCGGACAACCTTGTCTAACTCCTCGATTTAAAAAGAATCTAGGTGACGTTCCATTACTCAGTTTAATTGAGCTGTTTCTCTTTATGTATAGCATTTTAATCATTCCACAGAATGAAGCACCAAAGCCAATTTTTTCAAGAGCCTGAAATAAAAATGCGTGTTCCAATGTATCAAAAGCTTTGTAATAATCTAAAAAGAAAATAAAACCATCACTATTAATATAATCTGAGTAATCCATCATATCTAATACTAGTGTACTAGCCGTATGTTATTAGAAATATGTCTTTTCTGCATGAACCCTGACTGTGTTTCATCAATGATAGAATTCAAAACATGTTTTAATCTTTTTGCCAAGACTAAAACTAATATTTTATAATCATTGTTCAGCAGTGTGATTGGACGCCAATTATGTATGAAGGGGGGATCTTTTTTCGATTTTGGAATAAGAGTAATTAGGCCTTGGCATAATGTTGCTGGACGTTCTGTCTTCTCTAAACTTTCTTCATAAACTTTAAATAAAAAAGGAGCTATAACGTGACTAAACAGCTTATAAAGTTCTGAACTAAGGCCATCTGTTACAGGACATTTGTTGGTTTTTAAAGAGTTAATAGCTTCCTCAATCTCTTTTAGTGTGATAGATGCATCACAAAAATGCTGATCTGAAATACTCAATTGTTTTATGTTAGATAACGACTGAAAAAAATCATTCATATGTTTTGCGGATAATTTTGAAGTATATAAATCTCTGACAAATTTGGCTCAGATCTTTGCAATATTTCTTGAATCATGAGTAACATTGCCATCAACCATAAGTTTTTTAATTTGGTTATTTTTAGATTGTTCTCTTTCCAGTCTAAAAAAATACGTAGAATTTCGTTCACCCTCCTCAATCCATTTCCTACGCGATCTAATCAATGCCCCTTCAGCTTTATGTTTATATAAGTTAACCCTTATGCATTGTTTCAATTTACAACCTTTCGTTATGTTTGTGGCTGAAAACAGCCACTACTTTAAACTGCTGTAAAAATGTATCAGATAAATATTTTTTTCAATTTTTTTGGCATAAATCTATTAATCAACCTCAGTCCTGCTCAAAAATACTAAATGTTGAAAAAAAAAATCAGGATTTTAACTCTTTAATTGCCAAATTCGTAAATGATGTCACTGATTTGGGAAAAAACCCCCACAAAATTACTAATTTTCAATATAAAATGTGATTGTGGAATGGATTTTTTTTTACCTTTTATCACAGTCTTGGACATGTCAAAGATTAGAAACAACATTGGTTTTGATGCATTGTTAGTTTTTTTGCAGCATCAGATTTTAACTTTTTCTCCCTCATTTACTGTTTGTGGCTGTTTTTGCCCCATTGACTTCCATTATAACCACATTTTTTGATTGCAAAGCCATGACACCATATAAGCATGCATTTTTGATTGTTGGTGGTTTTCCCTGTTGGGAAGAGGTAAAATTTGTAATTTTTACTGTTGATAACCAGGTGGCACCATTAACCCTTTAGATAGGCCTGTGCAAAAAAAAGCTTAGTTTCTGGCTTTTACATGGAGTTACATGGAGTATAATAGCATATTAAAGTGTGTGTGTGTGTGTGTGTGTGTGTGTGTGTGTGTGTGTGTGTGTGTGTGAGAGTGTGTGAGAGATAGAGTATGAGAACTCACCTTGATGCGTCTGAGAAAATCAAAACATGCACCTCAGCTCTCAGAACTACATGGAGTAAACAAAAACAAAGTAAGTGTATTTATGCATCTGCTGCCTTTTGATGGTGAGAAATGCAGACTAAACAAAAACAAAGCAAGTGGATTTAAACACTTGCATGCAAGCATGCTGGTCATTTGATGGTGAGAAGAGCAGCAAGCAACATGAGAAAGGGCTTGACTTGTAGTGAAGTTTTAGAGATGATTATGCAGCCTGACCCCTCCAGCGAGCTGCAGGATGTATCGTCTTCTCCCTGTGACACCACAGTCTCAGGAGAGTCAGATCCTGATTTGGATGTGGCACCCTCATCATCCTCTCTAGCTTCCACTGAAGGAGAGGAGGATTCGGAGGATCCTGGATCTGGGTGGATTGGGAGAAACGGTGAAGTGTGGTTTTCCACCAACGTGGAGACAACTCCCTTTCTTCAGCCTGCCAGAGGCGTGACTCCAGGGCCAACGCGCTATGCCATCGCAAGGGTCCAGAACATGGATTCTGTGTTCAATCTGTTTTTTACGGAGGAGATGATTGACCTCATTGTCAGCATGACTAACCTCCATGGGCGCCGCACAATGAGAAACTGGACCGGGGTGGACTTCACAGATATCCGTGCCTACATGGGGCTACTGATTTTGGCCGGCGTCTACAGGTCCAGAGAGGAGTCCACACGTTGCCTGTGGGATGATCGCAGTGGTCGTGCGATTTTTATAGCTACCATGTCCCTCTCAAGATTCCATGAAATCAGCATTTCTTGTTCTTTTATTTTTGTAGGTTGTCGGCACCTACAGCTGCAGAAGGAGGACCAATCGGTGGCCACAGACGTTATTTTTTAATATGGTGGACGTCTCGGCATATAATGCATATGTCATCTTCACAGCTGTGGATCCCTCCTGGAACCAGGCAAAGCTGTTTCGGAGAAGGCTTTTCCTAGAAGAGCTGGGAAATTCTCTGGTCTCTGCAGCAATATTGAGGAGAGAGCGCCTCCCTCGCGCACCAGTTGCTGCTGCACTGGTGAGAGAGATTCAGTCTTCTGCAGCTGTCCCTCCAGACACAAATCCACAGACACCAGCAGCTCAGAAGGGAAGAGGGGAACATGCAAGTGGTGCACAGGACAAAAAAAAGAACAGTGAGCACTTGCATCCGTTGTGGTGGACACACTTGCAAAGAACACCAAGTGATATGCTGCAAGTCCTGCTGGAAATACTGAAAACACACACACACACAGTTTGTGGTTCGTTTAAATGTTTAGTTCTTCATCCATCCTCAACTCTTGAACCATTGTTCAGTTTATTTGAAGTTGTTGTTGCATTTTGGTTCATAATAAATTGTTCAGAAATCTGATGCAGATGCGGAGTAGATTTTTTTTTTTACAGAAAAACTAAGCTTTTTTTGCACAGGCCTATCTAAAGGGTTAAAGGTGCCACCTGGTTATCAACAGTAAAAATTACAAATTTTACCTCTTCCCAACAGGGAAAACCACCAACAATCAAAAATGCATGCTTATATGGTGTCATGGCTTTGCAATCAAAAAATGTGGTTATAATGGAAGTCAATGGGGCAAAAACAGCCACGAACAGTAAATGAGGGAGAAAAAGTTCAAATCTGATGCTGCACAAAAACTAACAATGCATCAAAACCAATGTTTCTAATCTTTGACATGTCCAAGACTGTGATAAAAGGTAAAAAAAAATCCAGTCCACATTCACATTTTATATTGAAAATTAGTCATTTTGCGTGGTTTTTTTCCCAAATCAGTGACATCATTTATTAATTTGGCAATTAAAGAGTTAAAATCCTGATTTGTTTTTAAACATTTAGTATTTTTGAGCAGGACTGAGGTTGATTAATAGATTTATGCAAAAAAAAATTAAAAAAATATTTATCTGATACATTTTTACAGCAGTTTAAAGTAGTGGCTGTTTTCAGCCACAAAACATAACGAAAGGGTAGTAAATTTGCCCACAGTGTACTGTTGAGTTTTTGAAAAATTTCAAAGCATTTTCCCAAAATATGTATCAAAATAAGATTAGTCACCAAAGATCATTCCATTTGCTGAAACATGGAGAAAGTTATGGCCAAATTAAGACTCAAAATCACCCCCTAGTGGATGAAAACATCCCCGACAGCACATAAGGGTTATCTAATTTGTGTTGTAAATCTGCCAATTCTGCTTTTTTAGAGTCAAATAAGCTATCTACATTTTTAGATAAGAGATTTGTGATACTACATATAACACTATTTTCATCTAGTTTTTTCTCTTTTGCCAAATTTTGAGGCAACCTATCAATACTGCTGTCTAAAGCCACATTAAAATCTCCACCAAAATTGAATGGTATTTGGGTATTTAGTCAATAGATTTAACACTTGTTCCTCTAGACGGCTAATAAAAGCTTCATTTTCTTTTGGCTGGTTATAACCATAAACACAAACAAGAATACATGTCAAATTTCTCAGCCCGCTAGCATTTAAAGAAACAATGGATAAAGACATAAATTAGGAAACAAACAACAAAGTAAAAAAAAAACTAAATAGACTTAAGTGCGCAAAATAGAAGTCTATTTATATAGAACTTTAACCTGTTAACCTTCACCCCCATTTGGGGCCTCGCAGGTGAAAATAACCTACCTAAATTAAAATGGTAACAGTTTGTGACAAAGTGTGCTTACACAAACAAATTAGGTATCTTTGGAAAGAAGAGACTCTGGGCTTTACTATATATCATCCAGAGTTGATAATGCTCAAAAAGATAAAAAGTTATAGGCACTGACGTGCCTTGAAAAATATTTTTCCACACTGAATGTTTTTTTTATTTCATATACAAATACATGAAATAAGTCCAATCAAAAATGAGCCTAAGAATGAGAAGCACAACTCTGATAGCAGGCAAAAGAGCTGAAATGCAGTATGAAAAGCATATTGCATTCTACTTGAAACAAAATTTGATAAACTATTAAAAGTAAAATACCAGATAATTTAGGCCAACAAGAAACATGTTCTACAAAACCCAAAAGGGGTTCAACTGAGGAACAAGAAACATGTTCTACAAAACCCAAAAGGGGTTCAACTGAGGAACAAGAAACATGTTCTACAAAACCCAAAAGGGGTTCAACTGAGGAACAAGAAACATGTTCTACAAAACCCAAAAGGGGTTCAACTGAGGAACAAGAAACATGTTCTACAAAACCCAAAAGGGGTTCAACTGAGGAACAAGAAACATGTTCTACAAAACCCAAAAGGGGTTAAACTGAGGCATAGAACATTTAGATGTTTACTCTACAACCTGAAACAAGTTGTAGGATAAAACTCTTTGAACCATATGAAAATGCGTCGCATTAAATGTCTTGCATAGTAAGCGTGTAAACCCACCAGAAATGTCTTAAGTGTCTTAGGAAGAACCGCAGGTTGATGATGCGAAGTCGACCAGTTCTGAAGATGGAACCGATAAACAAGTCAGTAGCTCCTACAAAGTAAACATATTAGGCAGGAGGGAATATATCAACTCCCTCCACGAATGCTCTTCCGCCCACAAAGTATGCCCGTTTATTTTCTTTCCTCGCTTTTTCCACCGCAGGCCATAGCTTGTTTCTTCGCTCCCTGTCTGCAGGCGACAGATCCTCAGACATTTTCAAATTATTATTTCTCAAAAAGACCAAATCCTTGGCAGCAAGCCAAGCTCGTTGAAAACGGAAAGTAAACTGGACGATGATACCTCTGGGTTTGTTGTCGTTCAGCCGCTTACGACCCAGCCGATGAACAGTGTCCACGGCATCTGTGAGTTTATCCTTGGCATCTGGCAGAAGCTGCTGGCATACATTGACGATCTTTCCACGGACGTCCTCTCTCTCATTTTCAGGAACCCTGTGAACTCTTAGATCGACGGGAGAAAGCCTCGCGGTGAAGAAGTCGCTCCTCCTTTTGACGCGAATTGAGTTCAGCTCTTTTGGCTAATGACTCAGTCATCCCCAGTTTAACTTTTAGATCTTTAACCTCATCACTCATAAAGTCAATAACATATTTTATCCCAGAGATCTGCTTGGTGTTTATGTTGATCGATTCTTTCATACTTGCGATTCCACATGAATTTTCTCCTACCATCTTCTCTAGAGCTTCGGAGCGATTATTAATAAGCCTCGAAAGCTCCCCGAGTTGCGAAAGGATAGCAGATGTATCACCACCCTCAGTTTTGCGTTGTTTAGCAGGAGATTTACAAGGGGTTTCTGGTAGAGAGGGAAGGAGACAGGGGAATTCTTCCTCACACATCTCCAATTCAACAGATTCAGTGTCTTGACTCAAGCAATCATGCATATTTTCAGCCAAGGGATCTTGGTAGGCTTGACAAGCCGATTCATTAGCTGTTTTGATAGAATTAGCACCGGTTTTAGGTCCATTCCGGTTCTTCCTTTTTTCAGATTTTCCCATTCTGGCAGCCAAAGCGATGCGCAGTTCAAATGAAACTGGTATAAATTATGAGGTCAAACTTCCAAAATGCATTCCCTGATAAAATAAACCACTGAGTTTGCGGAGCTCAACAGAACGGGACCTCCCTCTATCTCAGGGGTTCTCAACCCTGGTCCTGGAGGGCCGGTGTCCTGCAGAGTTTTGCTCCAACCTTGATCAAATTCACCAGCTTAATTAGCTGGTTCAGGTGTGTTTGATTAGGATTGGAGCTAAAATTTGCAGGACAGTGTTGAGAAAGCCTGCTCTATCGTTTGGACGCGGAAGCGGTGATGTCAGACTTAACAAGCGGATTGGGACAAGCAGCTGCTGTCTGAATTGTGATCCAAATATTCTGACATTTACAGCTTTATATTGTAAATTATGAAAGTGCGTATCAATACCACAAGATTCTGTTTTACAATATAAAGCTGCATAGATTTTTTTTTTTAAGAGAATCATATGCTCTCGCGGGCCACATAAAATAATGTGGCGGTCCGGAATTGGCCTGCGGGCCTTGAGTTTGACACATGTGGCCTAGTAAGAGCTTGATTAGCTGCTTCAGGTGTGTTTAATTAGGGTTGGAGCTAAACTCTGCAGGACACCGGCCTTTCCCTCTCGCCTGCTCTATCAATCCTCCTTGAAATGTTATATTTGTGAAGGATCATTCATGTTTCTCAATTTATCTTTGGCTACATTGTGATGATTTCCTGATTCCAGATTGTGAAAATGTGTGTTCAAGGTGACACTGGACGAAATTTTCACTTTTGTAGTTTATTTTGCATTTAGTTAGGTTTCTGCTGTGTCTGCCAGCTCAGAAAAGCTGAAAAGAAAACATGCAGCCAGTTTGCTATAAACTGTCTGAGTTCAAAAAAGTGTCATCCAGTGACCTGATTCAATTTGGGCCCGGTTTTGACGTACCTAGTTATTTGAATATGGAGTCCACCCTCTTCCGACTCCTTTTTGCAAACAGATAGCAAAGCGGCTAACAAAGATGCCTTTCAGTTTTTTCTGCGTTTGAACAATGAAGCAATCCTGGCATGCAACCAGCTCTGTGTTTAGATGTACAGGCTCACAGGCATCCTTACTGTAGGGAATGAATCCTACAAAAATATCTTTATTTATTTTATTATTTAGCTTTTAGGGAATCACTCTTAAGAGTTGATCTTCATATGATTAATTGTTATCAATCATAATGTACAACTTATGCCTTGTTAACGACTTGTCCAGCAAGCATTAATTTCAGCAAGTTATCTCTTTAACAATTTTGTTTATTTCACTCGCGGCCAACGATAAAAATAAACAACATGTTAACTCAGTTTAAGCTAGCTCTCAGGTTTATGAGCTTTAGGTAAACGCGACCTTTTTGGCAAATAGTTACGACATGTTAAATCACATAACACAGACAAAAGAGTTCTTAATAAAGTCAAGCTTTTATTCACTACTCTAACACATTAACTAGACAACATAAACAGACATGAACACACACATACGTTGCAATGGGAGCGAGTTGTTTATATCTGAAGAGAGAGAGAGACTTAGGTTTTAATGCTAGCTTTTCAACCTGAGGAAACTCATGGACAGAACCACGCTATATTTAAACAGCAACAGAGAGGAATCCCGGTTTCAGTCAGTAAAGAGATTTTGCCTTACTTTGTCTTTTGCGTTGTCTTTCCTTTGGTTCAAAGTCAGGCTTTTTCCTCCTTTAAGTGATGTCCGTTCTTTGCTCAGCTTGAGACGGATCGCGTGCGGATTGGTCGTGTGACGCGTTTGCTCTTCAGTGGTTGGTCGTGCTTTCAGGAAGGCGATTCAGGTCTTAGAAATGTAATGTTAACGTTCTTTGGTCGTTTGCAGTACTCAGCCGTGATGTTAAGAGGCGAGAAGCGCTTTGCAGCGTGAGCAGAACGAGAGACTCGCAGGCGTGCGTGGCCTCCTGTTGTTTTCAAAACTCCAACTCCTTCAGGTTGGGTATCCGTTTTTTAACGGGCCGATTTGAGGTCCGCCCTTTTTTGGCGCGTGGCCCAATCGAAAGAGTCTCTGTGGGCGGAGCCCCGCCCCTGCAGAGTTTCGTGTTGCATACATTATCTGCGCAAGTATTTTATCACATAAAAACTTATAACAGCAGACTTCCATTCATCTTGTAAATAGGCGTTAATGAAAAACAGATAAGATTTAATTCATACCACAATATTATTATTCATTAAATCAGCTTTCATCCGAGACCAAACAGTAGCCGTTTAACAGGCACCAAAATACAAGTATCCTTTATATTCGATTTCGTAGTTAAGGCATTGATTAAACGATCTTAAATTCTAAATACACATATTAATCAAGTGAAAATGAACAACTAGTACTCAGGAAGATTATAAATTCTGGAAACAGATTTACCATAGATTTAAAATAATGCAACAGCTTATAAATGTCACAAACACACACTTCTTAATACATGTATAGATAATCTGTCTATAGTGTTTATTTTCTCGAGTATATTTTGTTTAACTTTGTTCTTTAAAACAAAATCCTTCAGGGTGTGGCTCTCTTTGTTTGTTTCACTAGCAACATGGTCCAGTTGAATTCCTTTGTCTGTTTAGGGAGCGCAACAGAGAAAAGGGCGCGAGTTTTCTTGGAATGTGCGTGATATGCAGGGTCGTAAAAGTCTTTGGTTTGGAAAGTCTGGAAATTGTCTATTTCGAGTCGACCGTAAACACGTCATCCTTTACTGCGACTTAATGGATAGAGATTTATGAATATGGCGCCAGTAAAGTTTAGGCTCCGGGAAGGGGAGTTCTGTTTTCTTTCGAAATGACAAAACGTGAATTTCCTGAGCTGGAATGCAAGCTTTGATTCATCCTTGCATCAGGAATGTGTTGAACCTAGATGTGTGGTATCCTGATCAGGCATTACATTACACAGAATCCCAGCTTCAGAAGAAACACGATGCTTTCGGGAAATGTTTGGAATTATTTTGTAATTAAAAAATAAAAGTTTGCAAAAAAAGTCTTCTTAAGGTTCAAAAGTAAAGTAATTGAAAACAAAATAATTTGCAGTGCGTGTAAATCTTTAAAAAAATATATTTTTTTTCTTTGTGCACTTCAAAAACGGTCTCTACGCACCAGGATGAAAGGCCCTTTTCTATTGGTCACTCTTAAATTCAGTGACTAGTGAACTGAATTATTCTCTCTTCTCATGCTCCCCCACCTAAATACATAACGTTAGCTAAGCCTGTCTGTAGTTGGTGATGGCCAATAGAAAAGGGCCTTTCATCCTGGTGCGTAGAGACCGCCCACTGACACACAGTTTCACTCGCAAGCAAAACTTTTCAACTTGCAAACAAAAGTTTTAGACCCACAAAAAAGAAGGCAGGAAGGAGAGCAACATTTGTGGATTAGTGATGAAAAGTTTTTGAAGTGCACAAAGAAAAATATATATATTTTAAAGATTTACACGCACTGCAAATTATTTTGTTTTCAATTACTTTAATTTTGAACCTTAAGAACACTTTTTTTGCAAACTTATTTTTTAATTACAAAATAATTAGTTTTGCTCTCAAATACAGAATTTTTGTTTGAATAATAAAGACACAAAAATAATTCCATAGAAATGCACCCCAGGTTTATACCCATCTCAAAAAGCCTGATTTACCTCAAGAGTGGACCACAACACTCCCCAGCCCCCTTTTTTTTGTTTTTAAAATCACACACAGATATTTTACATAATTAAAACTTATAGTTTGGAAAATATTATGAACTTGGTGACATTTGTTGAATACTTAAAATGACATCAACTCTGAACAAGATGATCACAGGCAGAACTTTTTCCCAACTCCTAAAATAAATGTGTAGGGTATTCCCTGCCATTTTAGGACCACATTTCTACGATCCCAGGGTTTTTTATTATTATTATTTATTTATTTTTAATGTATTAGCAGTTTATACTATTTTATAGCACTTAGGCTTATCATTCAACTTAGTATTTATCTTCTTATTTTTCAGGAACAATTAAATTTATTGATGTATTGTCCTAACCTAACCCTAAACATACCCTTTGGTAAACATATAAATAGTTAACCTAATTTGTATCAATATATGAACCCTTATATTGTGGTTTTAAATTCAGTTTTCTTGGAAAGAGACTGTTTTCTGTGCATGTCCAAGACTTTTGCTTTATCACGTCTGATGTGACCCACTTAAAGTGCAGCAACGGTAAAAGAATTGCTCTACAAACTAGTATGTCGTTTACTATGTTTAGAAATAAAAACACCAGTTTACAACATCCAGCAGCACAATTCACTTTTTGCACAGGTAAATATTAACTGGAGACTGAAAACTTGCACATTCTGTTGCCCTCTGGCTGGCACTACAAAGCACTGAGAACCAAAACAGCCAAACATAAGAACAGCTTTCCCCCCACCCGAATAATACATAACACATCCCCCACCCGAACAATACATAACACATCCCCCACCCGAACAATACATAACACATCCCCTACCCGAATAATACATAACACATACCCCACCCGAATAATACATAACACATCCCCCACCCGAACAATACATAACACATACCCCACCCGAATAATACATAACACATACCCCACCCGAATAATACATAACACATACCCCACCCGAATAATACATAACACATCCCCCACCCGAATAATACATAACACATCCCCCACCCGAATAATAAATAACACATCCCCCACCCGAATAATACATAACACATCCCCCACCCGAATAATACATAACACTTCCCCCACCCGAATAATACATAACACATCCCCCACCCGAACAATACATAACACATCCCCCACCCGAACAATACATAACACATCCCCCACCCGAATAATACATAACACATCCCCCACCCGAATAATACATAACACATCCCCCACCCGAATAATACATAACACATCCCCCACCCGAATAATACATAACACATCCCCCACCCGAACAATACATAACACATCCCCCACCCGAACAATACATAACACATCCCCCACCCGAATAATACATAACACATCCCCCACCCAAACAATACATAACACACCCCCCACCCGAATAATACATAATACATCCCCCACCCGAATAATGCATAACACATCCCCCACCCGAACAATACATAACACATCCCCCACCCGAACAATACATAACACATCCCCCACCTGAATAATACATAACACATCCCCCACCCGAACAATACATAACACATCCCCCACCCGAACAATACATAACACATCCCCCACCCGAACAATACATAACACATCCCCCACCCGAATAATACATAACACATCCCCCACCCGAACAATACATAACACATCCCCCACCCGAATAATACATAACACATCCCCTACCCGAATAATACATAACACATCCCCCACCTGAACAATACATAACACATCTCAGGACTGTCCATCTTCACAAAACTTCTCAACACTGTTCAATTTCAAATAGTACATTCAGTGTCATAATTAGTATATTTTTATTGCACATAGCTATTATTATTTTTATATGTATTGTCTAGTCTCCTTATTATTAAAGTTATGTATATTTTTATTTTATTATTACATGTATGTCTATTATATGCATGTCTGTATGCTTTCTTTGCACTGGAGGCTCCAGTCACAAAGACAAATTCCTTGTGTGAGTAAATATGCTGTGACGCCTATTATTTCTTTAAATTGAAATTGACCTCAGTAACTGCTTCTGCAACTTCCACCTCGAGCTGTGAATCTTGAAAACGCTCCTCCGGATGCCATGTTCAGCAGAAAATCGACGTACGCTCACCTTTGAAGCACCCTTTGACATTCCACACTCAAAATGTAAAAAATTTGATATGTACTCATCTGAACATCCATTTTTTATCATCATTTCTATTGTCTCTTTATAAGGTAATGTGGACTCCATACTGGCAGGCTTCAAAAGACCGTGGCACACTGACTTAGGCCATATGTTGACGATTGATATAAAAGCAGACTTCTCCTAATTGGTGTTTTATGGCGGTTGGCAAGCCAACTTTTGGTGCACTACCACCAACCGGACTGGACAAACAAACAAAAAAACAGCTAAATTCTCCCTTCTAATCCAGTATCTTTAACGAATTTCATTATTGTACTATATACTTCATATTGTCCTGCATTTTCTTTCCAAAGGCTGTGCATACTAAATGTTTCTATGCCCATTCTGCATATTGCCTTGACAAGTTTTAATCTATGAATTAAGTTTTTTTTCTTCTCAATGCACCAGGACAAAAAAAAAAAATCCTTTAAATGCTGCTCTGTTTTTACTCCGCCACATTTTTTCCCTTTATCATTACCATAAATTAACCATGGTTTTGCTATGCTAACTATAGTTTAACTATGGCATTTGTAGTAAAACTGTGTTTATACGAATGGTAATCAATACGCAAAAAAAAAAAAAAAAGCCTTGAATGAAAAATATTACAACACTTTTCCAAAAAAACCATGGTCAAATCTCTAACCCCCATGCTGTCCAATGGTCCCATATATACAGTATATATTAAAAAAAAACCTTGAATGCAAACATTTGTTCTAAAATATAGCTTAAAGAACAGTTTAAAAAATGTGGTCTGCTCTAATATAAGTTCAGAGGGCCGTGTGCAGTTGTAGGCGTTATGCAAAAGACATTGATCACATTCTGAATGTTAGTCTACTGTAAAATTAGCTGTCTTACAGTTTTTGTCAGTCGCTTTGGTGCATTTCTCAAATCAACCTCAATATTTGCAAAGAAGTTGTTACAGAAGAGGACTAGAGGCAGAGAGATGGTGCAAAGGTAATTTATTAACCAACAGGTGAGCAAGGAACGTGATGGCAGGTGAGTGAAACAACCTAAGTGTTCTCGGAGTCAATCTTCGGAACCTGAACTTGTAACTTGTCTTTCCACAGGAGGAGCGGGGAACATAGGAAACCAGAGGAGACACACACCGCGGACTTGGAGCAGGCACTCGGGAGTCAAGGAGCTGACGGAGCAGGTATCCTAGGAGCATTAATGCAGGTAAGCAGGTTAACTGGTAAGTACACAGAATCTCAAGTTTTTACTGAGGCTGTGGTAGCTTTGGCAATCCAACTTCGAACAAACGAGACCGGGCGTCAAGTGTTTGGCGGTGTGTGTCTTAATAGGAGGCAGTGCTGAGGAGCGTGATGAGGAGCAGGTGAGTGTAATCAACAAACAGGTGAGAGTGATCGCTGTGATTGTGGTGGCAGAGACTAGCAGTATGTGCATTTCTCAAAACAATTTGTACAAACAGCACAACACAATGGATTACCTGCAAAAGCTTACTTACTTAAAATCTTTAGTTTATCTCTCAAAAGTAAGTATTCATGTCAATAAACATATTGACATATGTGTCATTGTCCACAAACAAGATAGTCCAAATGTTTAGTCATGTCTTATGTATGCCATATATCCATTTCAAATGTACAAATTTACACAGTACTGCATGTGGGATATTGATTTAAAGAGACTGTTTCTAAATGTTTGAATTGAGGATACGGTTGATCTCCCAATACTTGGCTGCACCCTTCGACCCCCCTCAGCCATTGTAAGGCCATTGACAACATGGTCCACAATAGTGGCCCTTATTTCATCTGATATGCATCTGTTTTGCCTCTGTACCCTTCCACCATGCATCCTAACTCCCCTTCTTCCTCTCAGCCATTGATCCTGATCGTTTCCTGGATGTTCATCCATTGTCAGAATGTGTAACTCTTGTGTTGTCCCTGGTCTCTATACGTTTCAATTAAAGGTTAATGAAGTTAGAAGTTATATTGTCATTGTACCATTTGCATGTACAACGAAATTTAAAAGTACCAGCCAGTCAGACTACAGCAGTCATACATACATTCATAAGATAAAAAATTAAATAAAAAGGTACAGAAAATTGTACACAGTCACATTCATCATCTGTCTATTTTTTTCACATCTCATGAAAACAGTGTTTTTTTATTATTGAGAGTGGTTATAGCTGTTGGATAAAAACTGTTTTTTAGTCTGTTTGTCCTGGCTCTAATTGTCCTGTATCGTCTCCCTGATGGTAACAGTTCAAACAGATCATGTCCATGTGTCTGAGGATGCTTTGGGCTTTCTTAATACAGTGTGAAGTGTGTAGATCTTCCAATGTTGGGAGAGGGCAGCCTACGATCTTCTGTGCCATGTTTATGACCCTCTGGAGCGCTTTCCTCTGAGCCACTGTGCAGCTGGTGAACCATACGCCAATGCAGTAGGTTAGGATGCTCTCTATAGAGCACCGATAGAAGGACACCAGTAGTCTCTGAGTAACGTTGTTCTTCCTCAGCACCCTAAGGAAGTACAGTCTCTGCTGGGCCTTTTTCAGCAGCTCAGAGGTGTTTGTGCTCCAAGTCAGGCCCTCCTCTAACTGGACTCCCAGAAACCGGAAGTCAGCTACCCTCTCTACACAGTCCCCACTGATGAAAAGTGGAGTAATGTCCGTTTTCTTCCTCCTGTAGTCAATGATCAGCTCCTTGGTCTTTATGGTGTTGAGTAGCAGATTATTCTCCTTACACCACCATGAGAGCCGCTCCACCTTTTCCCTATAAGCTTACTCATCCCCTCCTGATATGAGTCCCACCACCATAGTGTCGTCTGCAAACTCTGCCGCCCCGCTTCTGCTTCCTGTCTCTGTGCCGCCTCACCACTGGGATGGTAATCCATGGTGAGCCGGGGGTTCTCGCTATTTCCACCGGGATATTATGCGAGCGGATAAACTCGGCTGTAACACTGCCTCCGGAGCAACTTCCAATTCTTAGAAGCTCACTCCAGCTGAAGATGGTATTCATAGCACAGAAAGTGCACAAGATAAAACAAAACACATAAGCACGTAACCAAATAAAACACTAAGGTAAATGTACCTTTGAGCAATTTCAGAGAATTGGTTTATCTTTGCTGGATTTACATTATTTTCATTACTGAAAGTCAAGATTGACCTGCACAATTCATGGCAAACTTACAAAAAGTCAAATAGAAATACTTTACAGTTTATGACAACTAGATCAAACATTTTTCATTTAAAGACTTAAACGATGAACTAATGAATAGATCTTTTGAGGGGTAGGACTATTTGCACAGAGAGCAACAAGTTTTCTAAACGCACATTTTGAGCAACAAGACATTAGCAACTGATGATGCAGGAAACCACAGACAGATGTACATAAGCAATTGCATGAATGTACAAAAGCAATCCCAACTTGTTCAAAAGCTTTTATGATGTGCTGTTCATTGCACAGTTAAACCGTTATTCCAGACACATTGCTGCTATGAGTATTGCAATTTTGTAATCACAGATAATGAACATAAGTTTTACACATTGGGTTGTTGGATTTGAATGTTTTATGAGAAATTTCTATAGAATAGGGTTTTTATACTGTACCATACAGACCATAAAATGTAATGTATGCACTGTATACCACGGACACATTATTATACTATTCAGCCCAATATTGATTTTTATTTGCACTTCACTTTTATCCAAATGAACAGAACTTTCTGCACAGCATTTATTAATGGGACATGCGATTATTATACAATGCTATATAACCAAGAAATAATGCATTAGCATACTATAGCCTATATAGGCTAGCTCACATTATTATATTTCTGCTTCAAATGTTATGCGTAGGTAACAGTGAGTGGTGGTTTCAGACAATTTGTTATTAAAGTGCGACATTTAAACCTGTACTGAAGGAGGAGCAATTTGGCCAATCAGATGAAAGGGGCGTTTCAGCGCCGCCCACGTGTGAAAATGAAATATCGAAGCAATAAAGCGATTTGTGAAGCGCGAACGAAACATGAGAAATCAAGCCAAAATGTAGTTTTCCATTTGTTCAATTAAACAAAAATACAAACAAACGAGCCGTCTTCTCATTTCTCGTTTTTCCGTTCCAAATAAGAAATGAAATGATCAAAACGTACACGGACCGTGTACCTACATATAATTGGTTTTCTCGTTTTTTTGTTTTCAAAATAAACAAATGAATAAATGATTGGTTTATGCAATATTGACATTTTCTCGGGAACCACAAAAACGAATTTCATTCATATTTTCAATTTTGTTTTCATTACACGTCGTTCAAATGCAGATATTAAAAAGTCAACAAAACAAAATCGAAAAATTAAAGTTTTTTTTAACAAAGCGCGTTTTAGTTACACCGGAAGCTCTCAGCTGCCGCTGAAGGTTTTCACTTGAGACGGGCGTAAACAGGCTAATCAGGAGAAATGGCATCGGTGCTGGAGAATTGCAGCGGATTGATTGTAAATATGGTAAACAACGGGGCAACATATTCAGATATTTCCACTGCCTTAGCATCTTCTGCAACAAAAAGAGGACATTCAGTGGCAAATATAAAAAAGTTTCTTGGCGACAGCAACCTGAGAAACGGGTCGTTTGACGGATGAACATCTGGAGGTGGCAGTGGCCAGTGCTATTCGAGAGGTAGGCTACGTATATTTTTTATATTACTGTCTGCTGCTGCTACTACTACTAATGAAGAAATCTATTCGGTTTGCCAGATATGATTGCACTGGCTGACATGTCCAATTTTGTTATTTTTTACAGACCGGACCCTCCTTTGGGCGAAAAATGATGACCGGCTACCTTGCTTCAAAGGGTCTCTGCGCTTCAGAACGGCGCGTGGGAGCAGCACTGAGGCTTGTCAATCAACCTGCTCACCAAGCTCGTTTACAGGTGTTTTTAGTGAAGAGAGATAATGCTTTATAATATTTTATTTCTACTGTACTATGTGTACGTATGTTGTATTTTTATATATTTTTTTAAACCTTAATCAACCATGAAACCCACTACAAAGATTGCCATTTACTCTCCCAGGGAGCACAGAACTTGAACCCGGTTTCATACCATGCTGAATATTTTGGTCACAAAATGCACATTTACCAAAATGAGAAACTCGTAATGTTTGGAGTTACACATGTGATCGCAGTTGATGGATACAGCTTCAAAGTCGTTGGGCATGCAACAATGCCTATTGTTACGTCCAAGGACGTATTCATTTGTGTATTGTATACCCAGAGTGTTATTTGCTAGTGCATATGTGTTTTTCTCTTTCTTTTTCTCTTATTGTGTGTCTGATTAATAGGATTAATGGTTACCACCTGTGCTCATTTACCTGTGAGTGCTGCCCGCGCACTGATTGGTGTGTGTCCTGAGGAGTCTACAATAAAATAGCAGAGAGAGCGCTGAGGAAGGAGAGAGACAGCGCGGCGTTTGAGGTTGTTCCGCTCTCCAAGCCCAGACGAGCAGGTTGCGCTCTTTGGGGTGTGTGGTCACAATGTGTGTGTGATAATGTGATTTTTGAACTTATGTAATTTATGAAAAGTTAAGAGTTTATGGGTAATGTAGGGCGGAGGATACCCTTAACTTTTCTCCTGTTTATTGATTAGTTAGGGAGTGAGGGAAGATATATGTTGTTTTGTTTTTGATTTCTGTTTTGTATAGGTAAGTTAATGTTATCCCCTTTTTAGATAGAATTGTTTTTGTTTTCTTTTGACTTGGGCCCTCCTCCCGAGGTAACATTTTTGTTTGGATTTATTTGTAATGTGTTTTTTTTTACTTTATATTATTATCTTATAACTCCTGCTGAAGTTATATAAATAAAAGGCAGACACGCCATTTGAAATTGAGATTTGTTTGTTTTTTCCTGTGAATCTGGGACTGGAGAGTTGGAGATCCTCAAAGTCTCTCCACTTTTTTTGTTCGTCGTTCCCTATTTACCCCTAGATTAAGGGGAAGACGTAACAATTGGGGGCTCGTCCGTACGTGCGACGTATAGTTGAGAGCTTTTCAAGTGAAGAAAACATAGTGGTAAGTTAATTTATTCTCTTCTCTCTTTGTGTTGACTGTGATGTCTTCGTAATAGGGGAGGGGAAAGAGACCTCTTGTGGTATGAGAAATGGAGTTTGATTTGACAGCTTTCACTCTTTCTCCTACCACAGAAGTTTTTGAACGTTGCAGAAAAAAAGATCTATTGTCGATCGCAGATTTTTTTGATTTTCGGGGTGACGAGGGAGGCTACTAAACAGGTTATAAAAAAAGAGTTGTATGACAAGCTAGTAGAGGATGGTATTTTGGCAGAGGGTTCAGATAAAGAGAAATATCAGGACGTGGCACCTATATTTTTTTCAGATACTGAGCAGGTGCGGTATGATCCCAGGTTGGAGATTAGACTTAGAGAATTAGACTTAGAAATAAAAAAACAAGAATGTGAGTCTCAAATCATTAGACTGCGGGTTATAGAGGCTGAAAAGGAGCGTGAAATTCAATTGCGTAAATTAGATCTTGAAGCGTTAAAAAAGCCGGTGCCCGCACCTCGTTCTCGACCACCCTCTATAGCTTCCCCAGTTTCGCCAGTTAGCCCTGTTCATGCTTCTACTGTTTCTGCGTTTGATATCAGCAAATATGTTAAACTCGTGCCTCCTTTTAGAGAAGCTGAAGTGGATGCTTATTTTGTAGCCTTTGAGCGAATAGCTGGTAAGCTCAATTGGCCGAAAGATATGTGGGCGTTGTTACTTCAATGTAGTCTCGTGGGTAAGGCACAGGAAGTTATTTCAGCGTTGAGTCTGGAGGATTCGCTTGATTATGATGTGGTAAAGATGACAGTACTCCGTGTATACGAGTTAGTTCCCGAGGCGTATCGCCAGAGGTTTCGATCTCATGCGAAGACATCCAGGCAAACGTATGTTGAGTTTGGAAGAGAGAAGAAAGCGTTGTTTGAAAAATGGTGCCTGTCTAGCAAAACTGACACTTTTGAACAACTTTGCGAATTGGTTTTGTTAGAGGATTTTAAAAAGAGTATTCCAGAAAAACTTGTGCAGCACTTAAATGAGCAGAAGATAACCACGCTTGCCGAGGCCGCTGTATCCGCTGATGAATTTGTGCTCACGCATCGTAAGTTTTTCTTGCAAGAGTTACCAACTCCGAATTTTTCTTCATCCGCCGATAAGTTTGTAAGGGAAGAGTGCCCTTCTCAAAGTTTTTCTCGTTCGCGGAAAAACGATGTGCGTCCAAAAATGACTGGTCGTAATTCGGCGCGTCAGGGAGACAGGCGGGCTTGTTTTTACTGCCTGGATCCTGGACATTTAATTTCAGAGTGTAGGGAATGGAATAAAAAGAATGTGAAAACAAAAAGTGTTGCGCTCACGCAGACGTTGCCAGGGGTGAGAGAGGCTGAAGTGTCTGGTTATGAACCATTTATTCTGAATGGACAGGTTTCAATTTCTGATCTTCAGTTTAAGCAGGTGTCAATCTTGCGAGATACGGGTTCTTGTCAGTCATTTATATTAGAGAGTGTTTTGCCTTTCTCTGAAAAATCGTATACCGGTGCTGATGTGTTAGTACGAGGTATAGAAATGGGCTGTGTACAGGTGCCTCTACATGAAGTGGACTTAAAATCAGATTTTGTCTCTGGTATTGTTAGGTTAGGTGTTCGTAAACAGTTGCCTGTTTCTGGAGTACATATTATTCTGGGAAATGACCTTGCAGGGGGCAAAGTTTTTCCTAGTCCAATAGTGATGCATAAACCCATGGTTAAAGAGCAGGTTGATCTAGGTGTTCAGTTCCCTTCTGCTTTTCCAGCATGTGCAGTGACACGGGCTCAAGTTCAAAAGTTTCAAGATGTCGTTAATCTCTCTGATTCCTTTTTGAAAACAGAATCCAAGACTGGAGAGTCAGAGTCAGGTGAGGGAAGTAAAGTGACAGACACTTCTCTGATTCTTGAAGCTTCTTTTAATGTTGGAAAGGAGAAGTTAGCAGTTGAGCAAAAATCTGATGTTTCCTTAGCAGAGTGTGTTAAGGCAGCGGTCGACGTGAAAGACAGAGCGGACGCTAAAGTAGGTTATTTTTGGGAGAATGATGTATTAATGCGTAAATGGAAACCGCTTTATGATGAAAATGGTTTGCAGGAGACGTTTCAAATTGTCTTGCCTGTTAGCTATCGCGCTCTAGTTTTAAAATTGGCACATGAAAATCCCATGGCAGGTCATTTAGGAGTGACAAAAACTGTTCGCCGCATTTCTAAATACTACTTTTGGCCTGGTCTTCGATCATCTGTTGTTAACTTTTGTCGTTCTTGTGATGTGTGTCAGCGTATTGGAAAGCCTAATCAGAAGGTACCTGTGGCCCCTCTGTATCCCATACCGGTAATAGAAGAACCATTTGAACGACTTATTGTTGATTGTGTGGGTCCGCTGCCCAAGTCCAAATCAGGACACCAGTATGTGCTAACAATCATGTGTGCAGCTACTAGATTCCCTGAGGCCATTCCCTTGCGTTCGTTGAAAGCACAGACGGTAGTAAAAGACTTGGTTAAGTTTTTTACCATGTTTGGTCTACCGCGAGTAATACAGAGCGATCAAGGAACTAATTTTACTTCTAAAACTTTCACACAAGTTTTAAAGGAATTCGGAATTGAGCACAGAGTATCTAGTCCTTATCACCCTGAGTCCCAAGGAGCCTTGGAAAGGTTCCATCAAACCCTTAAAACAATGATTCGTGCATATTGTTTGCAGACGGGAAAGGATTGGGTGGAGGGGTTGCCTTTTCTGTTATTTGCTGCCAGAGAAGCGGTTCAGGAGTCTTTGGGATTTAGTCCCGCCGAGCTGGTGTTCGGGCACACCGTGAGGGGTCCGCTAAAACTGCTGTATGAACATTTGTTGATGAAAAATCCTTCTTCTGTATCTCTCTTGGATTATGTGAGTTCTTTCAGAGAGCGACTTCATAAAGCTTGTGATGTAGCTAAGGCTCATCTATCTGTTGTTCAGTCGAAAATGAAGCAGCAGTTTGACAAAAAGAGTATTCGGAGGAATATGCAGGTCGGTGACTCTGTTCTTGTGCTTTTACCAGTGCCTGGTGATGCTTTGCAAGCCAAGTTTTCAGGACCATATGTCATAGAGCAAAAGCTCAGTGAAACTGATTATGTTATTCAAACTCCTGATCGTCGGCGAAAAACTAGAGTTTGCCATGTGAACATGCTTAAGGCATATGTGGAAAGGGAACCGAAAAATGCTCCATCTGTAGACGTGCCATTGGTTTCATCAGTGGTCACTATAACTGCCTCTTGTGCTGTAGAAGACGATGGTGTTGTTCAAACTTTTACTCCTCATCTGAAGAATTCCAGCATTTTGGGTGATTTATGCAGTTATCTGGTACATTTATCTGGAAAACAGTATGAGGATGTGTGTTATTTGATCCAGTCTTTTCCCTCACTGTTTTTAGATGTGCCTAGTAGAACATCTGTCTTATGTCATGACATTGAAGTGGGAAGTGCATCCCCGGTGAAACAACATCCGTATAGGGTGAATCCAAAAAAACGGGAAATTATGAAGGGCGAGGTAGAATATCTATTAAAAAATGGGTTAGCTGTACCAAGTCAGAGTCCATGGAGCTCCCCATGCTTGCTAGTACCCAAATCAGACCTCACATATCGCTTTTGTACAGATTATAGGAAAGTTAATAATCTTTCAACACCTGACTCGTTCCCACTGCCTCGCATTGAAGACTGTATCGATAGGGTGGGAGCGGCCAAATATGTGACGAAGATAGATCTGTTAAAAGGATACTGGCAGGTGCCTCTTACGCCACGGGCTTCAGAAATTTCCGCCTTTGCTACACCCGACAACTTTCTTCAATATACTGTCCTTGCTTTCGGGATGCGAAATGCTCCTGCAACGTTTCAAAGGCTTATGCAGAAGGTTTTATCTGATGTACCGAAGTGTGATGCATACATAGATGATGTGGTGCTCTATTCAGACAGTTGGATAGAACATATGACTAATCTTGAGTTATTGTTTACTCGATTGTCAGACGCTTCTCTGACTGTAAATCTCGCAAAGTGTGAGTTTGCGAAAGCAGAGGTGACATACTTGGGAAAGAAGGTGGGTCAAGGAAGAGTGAGACCAGTAGAAGCGAAGGTTTCTGCGATAACAACTTATCCATCTCCATCTAATAAACGTGAGCTGAGACGTTTTCTTGGAATGTGTGGGTATTATAGAAGTTTTTGTCAAAATTTCTCCAGTGTTGTGACCCCACTTACTGATCTACTCAGTGATAAGAGGAAATTTATATGGTCTAATGAGTGCGAGCATGCTTTTTTGTCTGCTAAGGATCTTTTGTGTCACGCCCCCGTTCTTAAGGCTCCGGATTTCCATCGCCCATTTAAGCTGCATGTGGATGCAAGTTCATCTGGGGCAGGAGCAGTATTGTTACAGGAGGACCATATGAATATTGATCATCCTGTATGCTATTTTTCCAAAAAGTTTTCAAGGTGCCAAAGTAACTACAGCACAATTGAGAAGGAAGCTCTTGCTTTAGTGCTGGCGCTCCAGCACTTTGAAGTTTATTTGGGAGGTAGTAGTGTGCCCATTATTGTTTTCACCGACCATAACCCTCTGACGTTTCTTTCCCGTATGTGTAATGCCAACCAGCGTTTGATGCGATGGGCATTAATTGTACAGGAATACAACCTGGATATTAGACATTTGAAAGGCACTGAAAATGTTGTAGCGGACGCGCTGTCCAGAGTAGTGTGTGCTGAACCATAAGAAAGGTTGTTTTTGTTTTTCCTAAAATTGGGGGAATATAGGAAAAATTTATTGGTGGGGGTGTTACGTCCAAGGACGTATTCATTTGTGTATTGTATACCCAGAGTGTTATTTGCTAGTGCATATGTGTTTTTCTCTTTCTTTTTCTCTTATTGTGTGTCTGATTAATAGGATTAATGGTTACCACCTGTGCTCGTTTACCTGTGAGTGCTGCCCGCGCACTGATTGGTGTGTGTCCTGAGGAGTCTACAATAAAATAGCAGAGAGAGCGCTGAGGAAGGAGAGAGACAGCGCGGCGTTTGAGGTTGTTCCGCTCTCCAAGCCCAGACGAGCAGGTTGCGCTCTTTGGGGTGTGTGGTCACAATGTGTGTGTGATAATGTGATTTTTGAACTTATGTAATTTATGAAAAGTTAAGAGTTTATGGGTAATGTAGGGCGGAGGATACCCTTAACTTTTCTCCTGTTTATTGATTAGTTAGGGAGTGAGGGAAGATATATGTTGTTTTGTTTTTGATTTCTGTTTTGTATAGGTAAGTTAATGTTATCCCCTTTTTAGATAGAATTGTTTTTGTTTTCTTTTGACTTGGGCCCTCCTCCCGAGGTAACATTTTTGTTTGGATTTATTTGTAATGTGTTTTTTTTTACTTTATATTATTATCTTATAACTCCTGCTGAAGTTATATAAATAAAAGGCAGACACGCCATTTGAAATTGAGATTTGTTTGTTTTTTCCTGTGAATCTGGGACTGGAGAGTTGGAGATCCTCAAAGTCTCTCCACTTTTTTTGTTCGTCGTTCCCTATTTACCCCTAGATTAAGGGGAAGACGTAACACTATCAAGAACAACCTTACCATCTATGAGGAGGTATACAGGTTAGTTGGAATGGACAAAAACAAACAAAAAAGTAAGACTTCTGTTATTAGTCACCAAGACATTGAAATACTACTTATTAAATCTGTATATTTGATAGTCATTAAACTCAGTGTGCATTTGTATTATAATAATTGCATTTTTTAAGCTTTTAGAATTTTAACAATTTTACGCAGTGATTTTCATACTGTTTTTCAGACCAGCAGTTCTATCCAATGGAATGTGGGACCAAGTACGTGTTGACTTTGGGAAAGAATTTTATTTATGTCTGTTTATGCAGGAGATCCTGTCAGCATACAGATATAATACAGACAGGGAGCCTTATAAGCAGACACCTTCAACAAAGGCAAGTAGTTATTTTTATAACTTACCTTATTATTTTTACAATCCTCTCGTTGGTCCCAGATAAGTAAATATGTGTTTTTGATGCAGCTATTTAATATGAATAAAATTGTTGGACTAAGATCATTACTTAATTTAACACAGAACCACAGGATTGAAAGACTATGGCCTGAGATAAACAACCGGGTCAACTACCCTCTGAAGGAGGCATTAATTCAGCTAACAGACCAAGAAGTGCTAGACATGGAGGACCCCATTAGTCGCTACTGTGTGTCTGAGCTTGTCTGCCAGATGGGACGCATTGGTGTTGAAAGAGTAGTGAACTCTTGGAATGCCCATAGAATTCCAGGTATTTTATTTTATTATATATGTGTGTGTGTGTGTGTGTGTGTGTGTGTGTGTGTGTGTGTGTGTGTATACCTTATATAATATTTTAAATATATATTTTTTTTCACATATTAATTATATTTAACTACTTAGGTAGAGGTATTCCAAATGCCCTAGGGGAAGGTGGTTGTTTTAAAAAGATGAGTGAAGACCTTCTACCCAATTCCACAGCCGCTGCTAACTTGTACTTTGAAGAGATGGGATCCTCACTGACCACGCCAACAACATTTGGCATCTACCCTTTCTCAACAGAAGAGGACTGTGCACATGCTGAGCAATCCTTCATTGAACAATTTCCTGATCTGCCCATTCTGTACAACAGTGTAGCTCACAACAACTACAGAAACTTTCAGGAGGCAGTTATGTGCCTCATTGATGTAACTCGCAGATATTCCAATGCTTAAAGAATTGAGGTTTGTGTTTCTTGTACTCTTTGTAACAGCTTATTTAATTCTTCCCATTGTAAGTCTAATGTTATAAACTAAAAAGTTATTTAAATGGTCTAAATGTAATGTTTCAAGCTCTTGATAATTCAGATGCTTACAACCAGCAGGTAGTTTGAGTGGGGGGGGGGGGGGGGGGGGGAGATAAACCAGCATGTACCGTACTTGCTTATAACATTTATTAAATCAGAGTCATTAAACAATGTCACACTCCAATTGTAACGTTCCTTTTTTTGGTTGTGTGTAACATTTCAAAAAATACCGAACGATTTATGGGTGTTTTGAAATTACAACTCTCTGATAATATCTACAACGGTCGACAGACCAGCGATCCTAACAATGTTTAGCATTGAACACTCAGACCGACACTTTAAGCACTGATTAGAGTTCAGTGCCCGTTCAGTGCCCACTCCTCAATACAAGCTCTGCAACCAATGATGCTCCGGCAACATTCTGACAGCATTGGCTCATTGATGATGTCTGTAAAAACAAAGGATATGTATTAAAATACCAGACTTTTTAGGAACGTTGTACATATTTATTGCCTGGTCCATTGATGATCCAATAAGTGGGCCTGAGCTAATATTAATATTTTAAGAAAATGTATTGATAAAAAAAATACAGTAAAATTAATGATTGGAAATGTATTAGTGTTACCAGAAAATAGTGCACCATAAATATTTGGAACAAATAAAACAATTTCATTATCTGAGAATTTTACAGCATGTACATCATTCTTCATGTTTAAGATGTTCATTACTAGGTCATTTCAGGTTGCCGATTTGAAGACACAGTCTGGACACTGCAATTACATACACATTTACAAGTTTTTCATAAACACTAAAGTGTGTAGCAAATTGGGTAACACTTTACTTAAAGGGGTGTTTATAACATCGTCCTGAAACCTTCATGTCATGAAATCTTTACACGTCGTGAATAAGATGTTATGCATGATTGACAACTTGTCATTACCATGACAACAGGACTTATACATCTGCCATAAACCTGATTATCATGAAGCCATTTTAATTGGTATGAATATTTTTCTGATTACTTTCAGTAGAACAAGCAGAATGCCACTTGGATTGGAATACTTTAGTTGAGGTCAAGAAAAATATTAATGGAGGTGTTGTAAAATTCATGATAAAATAATGGCCTCGTGATATGACTAATTTATGACAAGTTACGTTACCTTGGTAATGTCAAGTTTTCATTACAAAGACGGGTTATGATCCATTTGGTTGTCAAGATGTCATAAAGACATGTCAAACACAGTCATCTTTGCATTTAAAATGACAACTGAATTATTGACACTTAATATGCATGCATAAAAATCTTAATCATATTTATGACATGCATCAGGAACAAACTAAAGTAAAGTGTTACAGAGAATTGTAACTTTAATACATCATACTCCTGGTGTTCTATACCTCTACAGACAAGGCAGGTGAAGGCCTCCTTGAGCTGTGATGCCTGCTGTGTGTTGATTTGGCTTCTTTCTAAAGCGGCCAGTGCCGTGAGCTCTCTGATTCTGACAGAAACACTCTCCAGGCCTTGCGATGCCTCCAACACCTCCTCAACCTTTTCTAAAATCTCCTGCAGTCCAGAATCTTCTTCCCTGCATAAAGAAAAAGACAAATTACCCTTTTGTAACTAGATCACTAATTACACACATTACACAAAGACATGTTCATCTAAAAGCATCCCATTTATGATCTATCAAATCACCTTATCCTTTTCCTTCTGTGTTGAAGCCTGGTAAAGTCGCTAGTCAGCATGGCATTAATTTTTTCTAGAGTTTTGTCTCCAATACTGGGAACCTTGGGAAAAAAAAAAAAAAAACAACAACAAAAAAAAAACATTATTTGTACATACTTGCTTCTCTTATCAAAATTACTTATGAGACAAATTGGGAATTTACAACCCCAACACTTTTGTAAAATGCAATATAATGAACACGTCTTCTGCTCAAACTGAGACTTCTCTGAAATCCCTTAATCTTGTCACAATATTTTATCTGATTTTTGATTAAAGATTACGTTCTTAGAAATTTTGCTTTGAGAAATGTAATTTGGGATTTAAAACTGCTCGACTTTTGGCATAAAATAAGCCATCATCCAGATTTACTTGACAAAACTGAGATGCTCATTTTATATCCAAACACAAAACCCTAATGTGTCACCTGGTTACAGTTTCAAAACAGTTTAATTTGGATGCTCTAAAAACTCCTATTATACTTGTATTCCAAGTTTTTGGGAGGTTGTTACAGCCATCTTAATCAAAAAGTCCCTTTTCTTGGGAACTGTAGTTGTATTGGCTACCTCGTGTTCCTTCCGAATCCATTATTTCATTCCAGTTCGAGTCAAGCAAGATAGGACATTCTGTTGCCCTCAAGTCAACTTGAAGCTTTTGAACAATGCCCGGGACATTGGCCTCAGTTTCAGAAAACCTCACTACCATCACACTTTTTGGAACTGGTTTTCCATCCTGCACTTCTGCAATGTTTATTGCTCTAAAATTAGAAAACAGGTTCAACAATTTGATTAATTCTCAAATAGTCAGAATTGTATTTATGCATTCAACTTGTTAATAATAAACAGTTGGATTCAACATCAATATTCTATTCTTTAAAACAAACAATTAAAAATAAAAAATAAAATAATAATAATAATTTCATACCTTGTCCAAGTTCGGCTTGTACGCGGTGTAGTTCCAAGGAAAGTTCCAGATGATGCTGGCCTTGTGAAAGAAAACTGTCGCTGAACTGACGTTGAGGAAAATGCAGAGGTTGTTGGGGTGTTTGATGCGGTCTGTACTGGGTCACCATGGACTTCATAATGAGCCCTAAATGTCAATTCCAATGAGCTGAAAGACCCTTCAGCATTGGGGAATACTGCAACATTTGAATCATCAGTCAAATAGAGACTGTCACTGGTGACCTACAACAAAAAAAGAATAATAATTATTAGACTAATAAATATGTAACTTTAAACTCTTAAGTTAGCCTGTTTGGTTTTGGAATAATAATAATAATAATAATAAACACCCAAGTTTTCACTCAACTAAATGAATGAACTGGGCTGCGTTTCCTCAACGTTAACGTTAACATATTACATTACAGCCTCCATAATTCTTATATAGAAGGTGCTAACGTTACAGCGTTTAAATGGCTGTTTCACAAAGTTTTCAATTTTTCTTCAAACAGTTTTATACATACAGCACTAACAGTTAACTCGATTAAAGTGTCATCGGGTGTCATCTCAAAGATTTCAGACGTCTGGTCTTACTCGTAAGAAACAACCTGCTATCTCACGGCCAAGTTCATTAACAGGCTAATTTAACAAACTTGAAAGTTTCGCAAACTTAACTTACCTGAAATATTCGCGAAATCCTGTCGACCCGCATGTCATCATCCTTGACAGTAACTCTTTTATTGCCAATAAAAAGCACGTAGGAGTCCATTGTGATCAGGTGGATTCAATCATCACAAATCGTCCGCATGTGCTGCAGCTGAGAGCTTCCGGTGTAACTAAAACGCGCTTTGTTAAAAAAAAACTTACATTTTTCGATTTTGTTTTGTTGACTTTTTAATATCTGCATTTGAACGACGTGTAATGAAAACAAAATTGAAAATATGAATGAAATTCGTTTTTGTGGTTCCCGAGAAAATGTCAATATTGCATAAACCAATCATTTATTCGTTTGTTTGTTTTGAAAACAAAAACGAGAAAACCAATTATACGTAGGTACACGGACCGTACACGGACCGAGCGAGTTTCTTCTCATTAATAAGGCAGACTGAGTATTTTAACCATCTATCTGAGACTCTCACTGTTATTACAACTCGTGCCCGTGCTTCAAAACACGCAACGCATGTTTACAATCCCGGCCTTGGCGTTTCGAAAATCGCATTGAGCAATAAAACAAATTCATAATTAATCCATCTCAAGACTTCTTATGGATTGAACTATGTCTCTAGTAACATTAAAAGTGTACTGATTACAGAGTTTTTGTATCCACCCAATATCCCACCACTGTTGTATTTATGTAAAAGAAGACTTTTTAGATTTACACCCCAACCAAAAGAATGAAAAACATTTACAAAAATGGGCATCTTCAAGTAAAGCACTATTAAAATGCCAATAGGCACTCTTAATTTTAACAGAATTAATAAAAACACATGCTATTACCATTGAGTGATCAGAGAAACCAACAGGACAAATATAACAAGACTTAAAACATTGTTTCTGATATTTAAAACAATAAAACAAATCCAATCTTGCTAAAGAGATACAATTTTCTTTCACACGAGCCCATGTATATTGCCTTTCATTACAATGAAAATGTCTCCATACATCACAAAGTTGCAAAGTTTTAATCATACTTAATTTATTTTTTGATGCCATATGAGGTTCAATATGATTCTTATCTAAATAATTACTTGTACAGTTAAAATCCCCACCCAGTATTAGAAAACTTTCCATTTTACATTGTTTCAGACTACCACATAAAGTTTCAAGAAACAACATTCTTTCCCTTGACTTTACAGGAGCATAGACATTTATCAGTTCAATAGTAACATTTTCAAACTTTGCTATTATCTTAAGTAAACGGCCTTGTATTACTTCAATAACGTCATAAGATATTGGTAGGCAGGTCTTTGAGAACAAAACAGCCACCCCAGCACTAAGAGCAGTCTTATGACTCAAAACAATCTTTCCTTCCCACTCCTTCATCCATTCGACTTCATTTTCCTTTGTGCTATGAGTCTCTTGCAAAAACATAACATCTATATTTTTTAGTTTCATTAACTCTTTTGCTTACATCCCTCGCCCCATTTACATTCAGGGAAGATATTTAGAAATGACTCATTATGAGGGATGAAAAGAGCACAAAAAACTAAATCCACATTACTCCATTATTCTTGTGACATATCATTATGCATTGTCTGAAGACGCACTTTTTGTACAATCTTTTTTAGACGATACACCTCAGGATTTGACAAAAGTATTTCACCTTTCTGTTTCATGAGAATTTTTGCTGAGTCAATGAATAACGAAAGATCAGGAAAACAATCTATAACCTCCACATTCCTCATTCCTTTTGTACGCTGCAGAAACTGTTTCCTTCTTTCCAAACTGTAACCAGTGTAATCTTTACTCATATTTCCCTCAACTTCCACTTCAGAACAATCTCGCTCACTTTCTGAGCCAGACACTTAACTTCCGTTTGAAACTTCCTTAAAACTTTTAATAACAGTCTCATCATGTGCCTTTTTCTTTGATATATTTTCCCTCTCACAAAGATTCGACTTCCTCTTCACTGCCGGTGTTATGGATCAACTGGTAGGGATGGGCGGATTGATCCTAAAGTATCGATACTGATGTTGTATCGAAAGGATCGATCCTCACATAAAAATATCGATTCTAAAGTGCATTTTTTTTAAACACTAATTTTATTTATTAAGAAACTGTGTATAAATAAGCTTCTAAATGGAAAAATAGACTATATAAGCGAACAATTGTGTTGGATAGAGCCATTTCTCCTGCTCATTGGAACACAGGCAAATGCTGAAAGACAGAACCAATCAATCACAGACAGTGTTCGCTGCTGACGCATGGCTCAGTCAAAACCTTTGTTCAAATAGAGCTGCGTTTCCCAAAAGCATCAGAAGCATAAGAAACCATTGCCACATTATTACATTACATTACATATCATTATTACTATATAAAATTAATACTAAAAAATGCATCTCGATTTCTACACAAATATGAAGCAGCAGTAATAATAATTTCCTGAGCAGCAAATTATATGAGATTTATTTCTGAAAGATTATGTGACACTGAAGACTGGAATAATGTTGCTGAAAATTCAGCTTTGATCACAGATGCATTTTAAATTACATTTTTAAAATAGGCCTACATTAAAATAGAAAATAGTTATTTTAATGGTTATATTTCACAATATTGCTGTTTTTACTGTATTTTTTTTTTCAAGTAAGTGCAGCCTTGGTGAGCATGAGACTTATTTAAAAAATATTACAAAATCTTACTAACCTCAAACTTTTGTGTACATGTAATATTTATTTGAAATAGGCTAGTTTGTTTAAGTAAATTTAAACTGTTGTTAAAAGTTCAAATGGATTCTGTTATGTTCTGTAATTGCTGTTAATAAATCTGTCAGAAAAAAAAAAATGCTAAAGTTTCACCTTTAGGAGTACAGCATTCTGGCAGCCTTTTAAAAAAATAACCATGGTTTTATTACAGTAACCACAGTTTACCACAGTATTTGTAGTAATACTGTATTGTAGTATTTCAGTATTTAAACTGAAGTAACCACAAATTTACCATGGTAATAATAATACATTTTAGTACTTACTGTATGTAACACCATGTTTATTTTTCATGAGGTACCCTCAAAGGTGCACCTTTATAACTTATCTATACCCTTAGAGCATGCATACTTGTATGTACTAATATGCTCCCTTTTAGGGGTATAGGTGCACCTTTGAGGTTACTGCCCCAGTAAAGGGCTAAAATACAATTTTAGTATATTTAATTTCTGACAGTGTAAACAAAAAAAGGCCAGTGAAATGTAAAAAAACAAAACATGGCTTTAAAATCTAATATTAAGTGAGTATAATTACTGATTATATTCTTTTAATAATTTAAAAGATCATTTTAGTTTACAGGTATCGGTATCGACGATACTGGGCTTGAAAATATCGGTATCGATCGAAAATAAAATAAGAGGTATCGCCCATCCTTATCAACTGGGGATCGTGTTAACTGGGGACATGCGCGTGCACGCTGATAGTTTTACCTGACGTTCCAGCAGATGTTGACCGTCGACAGATTCGTCACAGGGTATTTTCTACAGAACAGATTTAAACGCTTTCCACATTATACGTAAATTGTCATATCGTTATTGGGCTCCGTTGTTTCCTCTGTCGTGGTTCCAAATGTATCACATGCCGTTTAAGGGAAGTTCAAATGAGTTTTCATGTCGCTTCACATTATTTTGCTACATTCGTTTCAATGGAATTAGTTTCTGATGGCTAATGCAAGTCAATTTAATAAATTATTTTAATTTGTTTCTTTGCAACGTGTGTATGTGCAGTTTTCTTTAAAATAATGATTAATTTGAGCACCAATTCTGCTGTGGTTAATGGGATTTCAAGCATTTTTTATTATTAATTTATTTTGTTAAAATGCATACTGAAAAACACATCAATGTTCCTACAAGAGTGGACAGTAGTGATAAAGTAGTTTAAATAAATGAAACATTAAATAAAATGCATTTTTCTATGTTACAAGAAGACAAATCTGAAAATGACCATCAATGTAATGTTTATATGGCAGAAATGAACACTAATATAAAAGTCTGCAGCATCATGTATTCAGAACATAAGGCAATAATTTGTGATCATAATTATTACAATAAATAGGATACTTTTGCAGTTCTGTATGTTAATTCAAAGTTGGTGTCATATGATGTTTAGGGGTTGTCATCTCTTCTGGGTGCTAGGGTCATCTGAAGTCTTCAGCTGGATCCGAATTGGAATGGCTGCTCTTCTCTATTTGCCTGTACCTCAGGATTCCCATCCAAGCTGGAAACAGAAAAGCAATGAAGGGTTAATAATTAGCATTTTATCACCAAGTACAAGGTTATGTGAATGTTGGCTAAATAGATGCTTCTTTAATCTAGATTTAAAATGGGAGAATGTCTGAGCCCCGAACATTATCAGGAAGCCTATTTCAGCGTTTAGAGGACAAATGTGAAAAAAGCTTTACTAGTTTAGTGTATTTATTTATATGAGGACACCGGACAAATGCATTAAATGCATGCAGGACAGGTGTATTTGCCAGCTGTGGAGGGTCTGCCCACACAGTCCCAGTGGTACCAACTTCCACATTCAGTACATTCAATCTAAGGAGGAACACACAAATACAATCGGTTACATGTTACTGGAGAACAGATACTTTTATGTTTTGCAATGTCTAAATTATTTACCCATTGGTCAGTTTGGTCTTTGTCCTGTTCTCCACAGTAATGGCACAGTTGAGAAAGGTCATCTATAATATGTGGGGACATAAATAAATGTGTCTAGGCTATAAAAGACATAAAGTACTCATGCTCACCAGATTCTCTCAAAAGTGTTCTTGCAATATCCATGCGCATTGATGCAGTCCCTTCCTCATTTGAAACAAGTGTAATTTCTTCCTCCAAAAGAAGATTCTCTGCAAGCTGATGTGAGAAGTTATACATGAATTATGTTTTATCAATAAAAACTGCAAAAAATAAATAAATACATGAAAATAGATTTGGCTTACTTTGCAAACAACAGCACCGCAGGATGTAGAATCCTGTTGGGTGGGATGAGTAACTGAGTGGCATCCCCACCTCGAAATGTTAAGCCCTCAAATCCTCATGAAAGATCTATTAAATAGAAAGTGTACTCATTAACAGGCAATAACACATTATACAGTATAACAGATACTTTCCTCTCAGTTTTAAGAAAATTATCTACTTGCCTTGACACATCCTTGCATTTAGTTATTGCTGCTGGTTTAGCACCGAAAGGGTCTATATATATATATATATATATATAGACTTTGATAGTTTTGGGAACATTGCCTAAAACAAACACCAACTGTTTTTAGATAATTACTTCAACTTTTCATTATCATTTATGTGCGTGTCTACTTCTGTGTATATTAAGAAACTTTGTTTGGGCCCTTAAAATGAGTGTCCAATGGTTGTTGTCACATACAGCCCCAAAGAGCACATCATAACTGGATGGATCAAGCTAAAAAAAAAAAAGAAAACCACAAAACAGTACAACAGCAGTTTAAAATGTGTTCTGTCAATATGCAGAAAAACATTGGGGCTTATGTTTAAATGCAAAAACCTTTCTCAAGCCTTTTTCCCTTCATTTCCAGATTGCAGTCATCTGGTATGAATCTATTAAATATCCCCCCCCCCCCCCCCCCCATCTGGTATGAATCTATTAAATAGCCCCCCCAACATATTTAATCTGTTTTTAAGGTGCTGCAGATAAGCATTGGCAACCTATTTACAAAGACAATGAAAAGTAATGATTAGATTACTAGCACAAAGAACCATAACAGGGGTAACCATGCAAAAATTGACAATGCTACCTTAAATCCTACCTCACTTTCTAGCTGTTTGCCCGGTGCCAGATCCATCATGTTGTTTGTGAACATCTTGTAAGGGCCCATTTTGCTCCACAACACTTGCTGTTTTTTGCCCTCCTATATCTCATTTATCACTAAAATAAATTATATCACCAAGTAAAATACTGAGCTGTGGCACGGTCAAATATCAAACCACTTAATATTTACCATTTTCCTCTGAATTTGCTGATGCATGGAAGGTGTCTGGGGAGCAAGAGTGGGTTGATGGGCCTGATGGGTTCACTTGAGTCTGTGCATTGGAGCTATCAACTGAGTGGGTAGCGGTATGCCGAGGTGAGGAAAGTACCTTTAAACATGGATTGGTGGAGGTGCTGTTTGGGGCTGACAGACCCTTAGTGGAACTAGGAAGAGAGGCAGGAGAAGGAAACCTGGCAAAAGGAGGACTGGCAGGAGGAGGAGGAAGAGGAGGACTGGGGAAGTTTGATGGCATCCATTTCTTGGGAATGTGGGGCTCTGGCTCAACATACTTTATCAAGTGATCTGTATTAAATGTCATTGTTTTTTTTTCCTTTCTTTGAAACTGATTTTTTTTTTTTTTTTTTTTCTTAAATTTTTACAACAGTAAATGGACCAAGCATGTCTGGGTCCATTTTTCCACCCTTTCTGTTCTCTTGTCGCACATTCCTTAGCAATACCTTGTCTCCGACCACAAAGTTGTCCTCCTGCCCTCTTTCTATTTTCCTCTTCCGCACTTTGTCCTGGCTGTTTGAGCTGTTCAGTTTTACAGCTTCCATGGTATCCCTCCTATCACTCAACCCCTCAGAAAGTTTCTCAGTGGCAACCATGGCTTCCACTTTTCCATGACAGATCTAAGTAAAATGCCTTCACAATAATTATTAACTTCTTTCTAGATCGTGTTGTTACAAAAACAAAGTAAACAAATCACTAACCTCATAATCCTTCGGTACCTCACATGGATACCGTAGGGATGGTAGGGTGAACAGAGACTCCTGGTAATGCCCAGTTTGTCACACAGGCTAAAATTGAGCTTTGAAAAAGAAATAATAATAATAATACATACATACATACATATATAATGTATACATTTTATGGTCATATCAATACATTTTGAATTGATTTGTGTTAAACCAACCATGTTTACAAACTCTCTCCCCTGATCAGTTAAAATTCGTTTTGGTGGCCCGAATTTGTAAAAAGAAAAAATAGAATGCACTCTGTGACCTCCTCTGCATTTTTTGTCTTGAGAGGATAGGCTTCGGACCACTTGGTAAAATAGTCCACCATAACACATATGTACCGGTGGCCACTTCCAGTGGGAGTCAACTTGCCAATAAGGTCCATCCCAACTAATTCCAGAAGTTCTGTGACCTGAAATGGAAATCAGTTTTATACACACTCAGAATAAAAGCTACTTTCTTGAATGTATCATACTTACAGCTATAGGATTGTATGCCACCTTCTCCTTTATTGACTTTCTCCTGGTCTGACACTGAGGACACTGAGCTATCTGAAACAGAGGTGGGTCATAACCATTTTAATGTAATATTGCTTTAATGTAATCGACAACATGTAATGTGTCATTTCTAACAATTAACTTACCCACTTGCGGATGTCCTTCTCCATGCCAGGCCAGTAAAATCTAAGGATTATGGCATTATGGGTTTTCTCCACCCCACAATGACCACCAAGAGGGCCTGAATGGAAATCCACAAAGATGTTGTGTGCTTGGGTGAAAGCACAACTTTAGCCAAATGTTGGCTCTTGTCTTTTTTTCTTCTGCGTATGTAATGCAGCTCACCATCTGATATTAAATATTATTTATCAACTGCTCCACGGGCGCCACAGCACAAATGGCTGCCCACTGCTCCGGGTGTGTGTTCACAGTGTGTGTGTGTGTGTGTGTGTGTGTGTGTACGTTGGATGGGTTAAATGCAGAGCACAAATTTCGAGTATGGGTCACCATACTTGGCAGTATGTCACTTCACTTCACTTAAAACACCCTTACCCCTCAGTGTGAAATTTTCACATCGTCTCTTTATATGATAGCGCTCCTTACTTGAGCAACTATCTGGATACTGGTTATCCTGCAAAAATCTTTTGATCTCTTGAACTTTACTTGGGTCCATTTGTCTGGCCTGTATATGGCGTAGTAACAATGGTGCCAATTACTACAAAGACACTGTATTTATAGACTTTTTAATCTGTTCCTAGTTATTAATAGACTGAAAGCACATGCTGTGATTAATTAGGAGAGAGAATATGTTATTACCACTAGGTTGATACCACGCAAAAATATTACTGGCACAATCCAAAGTTATAGTTCATAGAAACAGACCCCCACTCATTAAACGGTATTTATAAATCTGACAGTGGGTCATGCAGCATGTCAGCATCTCGTAATAAATTCCGAAAGGACAGTAAGAGGTAAGCCTATGACTAGGAACATATGGAGGACCAAATCTGCATAAATTAAATATGAATAAATGAATGAATGAATAAATAAATATATTAACGAATAAATAGATAAATAAATGTGATAATAGGAAAATTAATAAACGACTTGATAAAATAAATATGATTAATTTGTAATAAAATTAATTTTTCCCCCTTAATTTATTTTCTGCTTTAATAATTTTTTTTTACTTTTATTTTTTCACTAATTCTTTTTTAATGTATTTTTATTATTTATAATTTTGTTGCACTGCATTACATGTCAGTGCAACGATGTGCAGAGATATTTCACAGATCTAAACACTTGCGCAGCATTTTATGAAGAAACTATGTTATCTGGAAATTTTAACAGCGTGGAACATTGCCACAGATAACTGGAGGAACATTCTCGTATTTTCTCTAGGATGTTGGACCATTTCAGACACTCTCAGGTAATTATTATATTAACTTTTAGTTCTTAACAATTAATTATATATAAATTAATATATTATGAATGGTTCTTTGTGGAACCAAAAATGGTTCTTCTATGGCATTGCTGTGAAGAACCTTTTGAAGCACCTTTATTTTTAAGAGTGTACAGTGCTCTTATTACAAGGATCACCCTCAATCCCCCTGGAGCAACCTGGAGTAGAGAGGCTTGCTGAAGGACACACTGGTGGTGATGGGTGCAGAGATCAAACCAGCAACCTTCTGCTTACCAGTTCACCACACCACAAAAGTAATGAAGCTATATCAAAAATTGACATGTAATTCTAAACATATGAAATGAAATTTGGCAAGAAATGGAATGCTGACATGACGACATGTAAAATGTTTTACTCTGTTTAAATCTTTTACAGGTAGCCGTGCTCATGGAAAGCAGGCACATGCATATTTTGGAGCAGACACAGCAACAGCCAGATTATCCCGTGCACGTTCTCCCACTCTTGCTTCAAGGTTGTGTGGTTCAGGGGGCGTTAGCATGGTCTTCCTCATCCTCGCCGTACACTCAGGCAAGGGCAGCCTCAATGTCCCCTTCTCATCCATGATTCCAGTCTGACTACAGCAATGAGGGACGTGGTGGTCAGCTGCAGAATTGCCACAGCTGTGTTGAGATGGCAGTAGGACTTCAGTTCATCACCTGTAAATACATCATTGTTAGAATAAAGCTTTGTTCCGTGTGTCGATTATTTTATTCTTTTACTTATATTCATGTTTCCTGTTGTTGTCAGTAAATAAAATATAATTGTTTCTTTAACTTATGCATTAATTCATTATTTGGCTGACAACTGAGATGTATTCTCTTATGCTTGGCCATTTGTAGTTGATAAACAGGAAAGTGGGTTCAAGCGCCAGCAGAAGGCAGTGTAATGAAGTGGTCTTTAAGAGAAACAGTCTATCAGCGGAAGTTTAAAATCAGCTCGTAAGTGTATTTACTTGTCTCAGTGTTTAGCACATTTGCCGTTGCTAGGAAACGCTTATTTTGTTTACTGGGATGAGAGTTGCTGAAATCGCGTTTGGTCTCGTACTGTATCGTGTATCTTGTCAGTGTGTGCACTTGCTTGGCCATTTGTAGTTGATAAACAGGAAAGTGGGTCCAGCTGAATTGAAATGATCATTTGTTGGTTTGGTATAATAAAGGTTATTATACCGCGGCAGCGGTCGCGGCAGTCGTCGTGTGAAGCCCTCTTAGTGTGAAGACCAAAGAGTGTAAAGACCATCGACTCTACCGTGCGACTCCACCGGGCAGGGACACCGGCAAGGGATAGTAGTAGCTTTTTATTGAATTTTTTCATTGATATGTTTATTATTGAAATGTTTTTGTTATATGCATGTGTCAATTTTATTTAATTTCTTTATTTTCTTAAATATGTGGGTAGATAGTATTTATAGAGTTGTAACTTTTTAGTTTTAGTTACTTTTTCTTATTTGTAAGTCGCTTTGGCTAAATGACAAAAGTAAGTAAGTAAGTAAAGTATTCACCTTGGCTGCATTTTTCTAGTGTACATAGTAATGTCATGACAAAAATTAGATTTTGCTTGTTTTAATAAAATTATATATAATTAATTACTGGTCAGCATTTATCATTATTATTGGAAGTGTTGAGGTGCGCTAGCAATGCATTCTGGGGTAATCTTAAGTAGTAATACTTACATTTTTCAAATATAAGATCACCAAAGGCGAATCTCAAAATGGAGTTTACATGTGTAAGTATGCTTACTTAGTCTGAAATGAAAGGGCTTAAGTGTAATATTTAATACAGAGTATGTGTGTTGCAATATTCTTCATCATGAATGTGTTGTAATGTCAGTCCAAAATTTCATGTTGGCCTAGGCCATTACAGCTTAGATGCAATAAAGGCCTTAAAGTGCTTGAACTCTGGTAATCGCTGCGTGCAGCTTTTTAAAAAAAAAAAAAGATTATTACTGCATAACTTTTAATTACATACAAGCTCAGTGAAAGATGGTTGTATCTTTAACAATCATAATAGAAAATAATAATGGGTTTGCATACATCATAGTATGAGAATATATACACAGAAAAAAAGGCACAATTACAAGGGTAAATATCTTTGAATAATCATAATATTCATATAATCATAATGCATCAAACAATTGCATTTGTTGTTGCTATTTATAAGCCTGAGGGATGAATCAAAGAGTTAAATTCAACAAGAAAAAGACTTAAGCCAGTTTTCCTTATGGATGAAAAAATTTGAAAATAAAAAAATGCCAACATATACAAAAGCCAACAATTTTGGGTTTTCATAAATAAGCTTTAAGGATAAAACTGTGGGTCATATTAGTATGAGATTAAAAATATAAAAACTTAAAATCGACCCAAAATTAATTGGTTATACTACAATCACAAATCACAATAAAAGGGCAGTAAAGCAAGCAAATTTCATAAACATCAAAATATATACAAATAGATTCATTAAACCTGTCGTTCATACCTTTTAAGTTGTTGAGCTTGTAAGGTCACTGCGTGAGAAGTCTTAATGTACATCATTAGCATAACTCGGCTCACTAAACTGTAACTTTAAATGTGACGTGATGTCTGAAGCAGCCAGGAGAATTATTAATATTATTATTTAAAGTCCAGCAGTACTTGAAAATATAGACCAAGCTCTCAATCAAAACAGTCCTTAAAACCAAACGAGGTACAGAGGCTTTTTAATTCCACTGCTACCTCTCGCCGGCCTGCATTTGATTTTTCCCGCAATTTTTGTGGATCAGCCAGAAGCGGGTCAATAAACATGTCACGGAAAAGGTGTGTATGTTCTCGTTTATCTAAATTCCTCACTGGTATATACATTATAACCTGTGATACCCTGACAATTAAAAAAAATTGACTTATTTTATAGTGTGGTAAAGTAACGTTACTGCGGTCAAACCAGCCGCGATTAGCCTTTTTCACAAGAATCGGAAATTACGTCAGCGCAAAAAAAAAAGGTAACGTTACAGGTCTGCGCCTATTATATCAGTACGCCCTTTTCTCAAATGATGCTTCTTACCTTTTCTGTTTTGTAAGTTTTCCAAGTTGTTGTTATATAATCTATAAAAGAAATAACACTTTACTTGTTTGTAGCTTATATGGCCACTCAGACCGCTGACTCTGTGAGATAATGTGCTTAACATAGCACTGGATGGTTTCTATTCTCCATCTCCGGCAAAGTCCCTTTTTTAAATAGTCTTTTATCTCTGGTACATTTGAACGTGTTATCTCAATTTACTCAGTCATTTCCCTCAAATCACCACACCATGACACATTACTTCAAAATGACAACAATTATATGTATTATGACCAATACATATAATATGAATACATATTATATGTACTAATTTTTCCAAGAATACATATAGACATTGAACGATTTATCCAGTTTTGCGACCTATAGAAATGTCACTTTAAATAAGCAGGAATAAACAATGGACATTTTATGCAAGGCATCTCCTACTTTACCAGCAGACCTAATATGTGTTTTCCAGCAGAAAGACATTAAGTATGAGTTAAGAATACATTGCAGTTTTAAATCTCTTTATACAAATATACAGATACATGTGTACATGCCATATATTTAAGACAAAATGCTGTAATTGCAAACTGAAATAAAATCTCTTACAAAAAGATAGTGATCAATGCCGTGGTTGCCATCATCAGTTAGTGGGTTACATGCAGCTTGCAAACGAGTCACATTGTCAGGATTTAATCTGAGATTACTGTCTGGAACCACTATCTGCTCATTTTCTTCTTGAACTACGGGGCCATCGTAATCAATACCGTAGTCCTCAGTTTCTCCCTGTGTGAGAAACTCTGGATTCGGCTCCAAGAACATACCCGTGTGTCACATTGCCAAGGGTGTCATAGTTTGGGAACTTAAAGTGTGGTGGTTCCACTGCTGGCAAAATTCTCTTAATGATCGCTGTATCCACCCAAGGTACACAAAATGTAAAGCCCATAGATGGACTTCACTTGTGGAGTCCAAGATTTCATAGTGTTCCATATACTGGAAAAGTTGTTTGTAGAACTCTGACACCACCCTGTTTACATCAGCCCATAGGCGCTCAATTCTCTGATTATGGACACTTCGCCCTACTATAAAACTCCCTCTTTCACTTCCCCGATTGTGTATCATGTACCTGGCCACTTCAGTGTTCTCACCACCCCTGTCTCCTCTGACTCTATAAGGCAAACCCTGTTGAAAAAAGGTGAGTACTGTATATGCTCTATTGTTTGTACAGCACTCAAGGTAAATAACAGTCCGGCTATAGCCATCAATGCACCCATGAAACACAAATCTCCACGCAATTAATTTGTGGTTTGAATCAATGTGCCTAAAAAAATAAACAAAAAAGGTACAAACTGACATGATACATACATAATATGACTGATACATAACAATGTCATTGTAATACATACCAAAGATGATTTGGTCCTCTAACATAATATACTCTCCTCCTAATTGCATGTCTTGTACGGATCATGGTGCCAACAGGATCAACTACTATCAATAAGATGATATTAATCATTATGAATATTATGGTTAAAGATCATATTAATATTTTATATAAATGCCAAGTACACTTGCCTTGGACAAGTGTAACTCCTGCGTTAGGTGTTTGACTGATGATTGAACGAATCAGTGCATCGAGGTCAATATCTGAAATGCTGCTGAAATTAATCTCAATGCCATACTGAAGGCGTCGTCTTCGTATGTTTCGACAGCTCACACCTAAACAGGTAGAGATAGCTGTCCATGCCATTCCTGTTTCTCTTAGCTGGGTCAGCTGCTCTCTGGTCAGATCGTACCTGTGTAAGGATAAACAAGGAAATGCAGACTTTTAGTATAATTAATGTACTTGTGTGAATTATGTCAAATGCACTTTAGAATTAATCTTCATTTCATTCTAATTCCGTTTTATACAACTCTGCTCATAAAATCTATTGCCTATTGAACATTAATTTAAAACTCTATCAAACACCGAACCAGCTGTTACCCTGCTGCATTCATACATTCATTCAGCATGCATTGACACTATAGTCTCACTATAAAATTGCATATAAAATATTGGTTGTTCCATATGTAACACAGTGATGTTCTATGCTGTAGATATGTTTGTGCCTAACCAGACAATAAAATGTTTAATTTTCTGTTTAATGTAGCTCGTTATCAGAAATGTATAAAAAATTATAATAATAACATAACATATTCACCTTGGTCTCCCTCCAGTCCTAGACACAGATATTTGAATTGCTGGTGTGTGTTGGGGGTGGAGGATTATTTCCAGTTGCAATAACATTGGTGAGAGGCTGTCATGCAACTCCGACAGCATGGACGTAATTTGATTATCGTATGAAAAGAGAATATGTTAACCCTCAAGAATCATTTGGGACAAATTTGGGCAAAATCTTATCTTTTCTTTTTATATATATTTTCTTAATCTGAGCGGTACAGGACTTGGCTACTTTTCCTAAATTTGCCACCTGAACACACACACACAAAAATGACTCGATTCAACAAAGTTAAGTGGTTGAAAAAAAAACAATCATGGGAAATTAATGGGAAATTCTATAATTCAGAGCATTTTTTTATTAGTGCAATAAAAATCAATAAATTCAACACAATGCAGATCATACATAGGCCTACACATAAATGAAGGGGTGAGTCTATACAATATTCTCAATGTGGCAAACACTCAAACACACACACACACTTCAAAGACAGATTAAAGTCCGACTGCAAGATGTGTTGATGCTTCCAAACAAAACATGCCTGAAACATTGCTACAATACAGTTGCTTAAATATCTTAATTTAACTAAGTCACAGTCCTGGTTTAAACTAAGCCCCGTTTGTGAAACCGGGCCTTAGTGTCTAAGCAATAAAAAAAAACTGTAATGAAGTATGAGTGACCCCTGCTGGTGTTATGTTGCATCTTTCATCTTTAATTTCGAGACCACGCCCTTCCCCGTCTAATAAACGCTTCTTTTTTATTATTATTATTTTTTTATTGAACGTTTCTCTTGGTGTTACGAGCACTTCCTCTGTCTGATTGTCTCTTCAAGATGAATCGCTTTTTGTATTCCCCAATTGTAAGTCGCTTTGGATAAAAGCGTCTGCCAAATGACTAAATGGCTGAAATGAATGCTTGAAAAAAACAAACAACAACAACAACAAAACAATAACAATTGTCATCGTCAAAACACAAAAATCCAACAAAAGCTCGGGGACATTCAGTCTTTCAGTCCAAAGGAAGTGCCAAGTCCTTCTACAAAGTCATTGTTCTTACGGCTTTCAAGTTCGTAGAGACCTGAATAGAATCAAAATATATGTTAATTTCATGTTTGAACACTTCTCAAGTGGAGATATGTTGATGTCTGTCTGAATGAAGACCAACTGCTTTCGAAGTGAGGAGGGAATATTACTGTATTTATTAGTTTTCTGTTTCAGGAATGATTCTGTAGCTATGTTCATATGTCCATCAGTTTACACTGTAATGACGCTTACAAACTGCCGTGCAGCGAATCGGTCTGTTTTAAAACTAAAAGACAGAAAAAACAGACGTTTTTCTCATGCTGAGAGATAAGCAGATGTATGTGTGTGGGAAAGTATCATATGTGGTGTTAAAACAATAAATGACACAGCGGATGATAAGAGCTCATATTCTCTGTTTTTATTTAAGCTAGATGAGGCATGTTCGGAGCATTATCTTGCTGTTTACTGTATTGATGGGTCGTTCTTGAACGATTCGTTCATTTTGAATGAATCTTTAATGTGACTCAGGAAGAATGAGTCGTCTCGGGGAGTGATTCGTTCAGTCGCGCATGCGCATTGCACAGCATTCTATGGGTCCTGTACTGGAATTAGTTCACCTCCCGAGTCTCGGGTTTGAGTCGTTCTTTTGTCACGTAACCACTTGCCGGATCAGTATAGGCTACTATAAAGAAAAACTGTATTGTTTGTATGTTGGATCATATTTAAGAATTAAAATGATCAAAATATGTGTAATATGCATTTTCCTAGAAATAAAAATGGTCTGTTCATTTCTGTCACTATGTTTTTGTTACTGTTTCTTGAGTATCTGTGTTATTTTATAAATAAATAAAAGCATGTTATAAATAAAATATTGATTGACTTGTCCTTTGACTGTCAAACACTAGGATTAGGTGCATATCCAAGCCTAAAATTACAAAGCACTTATAGTTTGTTCATTTTTGCTCCAATTTTGACTTTAGCTAGTATAATTGTTTTTCCTAGGGAAACTTGACATATTGGTCTAATATTTGTATAAGAAGATTGGTCAAAAAGGACACAATGACAGTGAAAGCAAATAAAATTTTGAATTTGAATGATTAATGTTAGTTAAAAATATTAAGGTTATGATAACGTCAGCTTCAATGGTTGTAACCCAAACTGACATGAAACTGGAGAGTTAAAGTGATTTACTTAGAAATATAGTCTGCTTGGGTCACACAAAGTTCAGCTGAAGGACAACTGTCACTCAAGACTGTCACCAAGGGAACAGTGACCATTCCCCACCAATCCCCCTTTGTTTTGCACTAAGTGAGGGGCAGAGAAGAGCCTCAGACAGATGTTAACATCTCAGGAGAATGAGCACTAGAAAAGGAGTGATGTTTGGACTTATTTTGTGGCAACTTCAGCCACTGTAGCAAAATGCAACTGTAAGGACCTCAAATAATTATTTAATTTGTTTTATTTTCTTGTTTATTGTAAAGATAATTTGCACTAATATAATGTAAAGGGGATTCATATTGAGGGCCTCGGAGAATATGTATACTGATGGGGGCACTGTGAGAAAAAAGATTAGTGGTTAAAAAGGAGAGAAGAAGTGCAGTTAACGCATGTTGTTGTTCATGTTAAAACTTTGAGCCCCAATATCTGTCACAGAAAACAAAAGAGAAAAACAACCGGGGCAAATAAATCTACAGAAAAGAAAAGCTGTCGTTGTTATTGTCCAAGGGGGCAACATAAAATTGGTGTTTCTGCTCGGCTCTGTGACGGATTTCGGGAGGAAGAGAGCAGCAAGTGCGGAGCCGCGAACCGCGAGTGCAGCGCGAGCTGAGAACGAGCCGCGAATCACGGAGAGAGTGGACTTTGAAACGGGGGAAAAACAACTGCAAACGTGAGTTAATTTGTTCATTGAGTGGCCATAATGTTGCCTGTATGGGAAGCTACGCTGGATGAAATAGAGGGTAAATTACTCGAGTTATCTGCTTCGCAAATGAGAGATTTGTGTGAAATGTTAATGCTAAATGTGAGGGAGGATGAGACACACACGCCTCGCGCGCTGAGAAGACGTATTCTGCAGTATTTAGAGGGAGATGATGTTGTTTCACTTGAAGATGAAGGACTATCTATATTGTTAGATACAAAGGAAAAAATTGACAGTTTGAGAAATGTTGACGAAGAGGAAATCGATAGCTCATCTAGTGTAGAGGTTGAAGCAAACAACGAGGGGCAGCGGAAAGTTGACCTGGAGCACCACCCTGTGGGCGTTAGTGGAATTGCACCAGAAAAACCTGTGATAATCACTGCAACAGAATCACTATGTGCCAGAACAGACAGAAAAATGCAAAATTCATCAGTTTCAGGAGAAAATGTCACACTAGTGCATTCAGTGTATCAAAAAGAACTTAAAATAATTGGACAAATTGGTGAACCTGGCCAGAGAGACAAATTTAACTTTACCAGCTTGGACAGACAGATCCACAGAGCATGCAAAAGAGGTTATGATGAGGGAGAAATTGTTGAGGCAGTCATTCAAGCCATCGTCCCGGGTGTCAGTTTGAGAAGTTACCTGGAGAGCAGAACAGACTTAACATTGCCTGTCCTTAAACAGATTCTCAGAGCACATTTTATTGAAAAGGATGCAACTGAATTGTATCATTCACTCACACGTGCAGTTCAAGAACCTAAAGAAACGCCTATCCAGTTCTTAGTTCGAGCCATGGATCTCAGACAGAGGGTTTTGTCAGCATCTGAAAATGTAAAGACAGGATTAAGATATAATCATGATCTAATCCAGAACCAGTTTTTGCAGACAGTTCTGACTGGCCTTCATGATGATAGCATACGCACAGATCTAAAACCCTACCTGGAAAACCCAAGGGTGGAAGATGAAGTGCTTTTGGAGAAAATGAATATGTCATATAGTCTGGAGCTTGAAAGAAAATCAAAGTTCTCAACCACTCGACCAAAAATAGCCAAGGTGGCCACAGTTAGGGAGGAGGAACAGGCACATGCTGAACAGGATAAAGATGTCAGTATGAAAAAAGAGAAAGCTCCAAAGCCTAACAACCTGATGGAAAAGCTGGATGCGCGAGACAAAGTGATCTGTGAAGCAATCCAGAGCCTTACGTCTCAAGTAGCGAGCCTTGCTCAAACATCACGGCCTCAGACAATCAGAAACAGTAACCAGAGATTCACTCGAAATCAATTTCCACCTGTTCGAGCAAACACAAGGCGCTGTACCCAATGTGAGCAGTCCAACCCAGAGGGAAGATGTGAACACTGCTACAAGTGTGGCAGCAGTGAGCACTGGGCAGCGGGTTGTCGGAAACGAACTGTGAACAATGTGACGTCAAGCAAGATTGAGATTACATCAGACATCATTGAAAGCTTACCAAGAGCTTGCTTATCTGAAGCACCATGGTCGAACAAACAGGAGAAAACAGCCAGTTTGGTGGGACGCAGATGTTTGGTGCAATGTTCTCTTGGAGGTGTTAATACATCAGTGCTTTGGGACACGGGGTCACAGGTTTCAATCGTGGGCTCGGAGTGGAAGAAGAGACATCTTCCTGACACAGAGGTGAGACCAGTGAGAGAGCTACTTGAGGAGGGAGAACTCAACCTTACAGCGGCGAATGGGACGAGCATCCCATATGAAGGCTGGATGGAAGTGGAGTTTTGTCTGTCTGGAAACACTGAGACTGAAGGAAGGGGCACACACCTGCTGGCACCAATTCTCATTGCATCCAGTGAATTGGAGAAACCCATAATCGGCTTTAATGTGATTGAGGAATTGGTCCAAGCTAATGCAGCCCAGCAGATTCCTTTGAGTTTTCTTGTGAACACACTGAGTTCATCTCTGGAAGTTAGCCCTAGGAAAGCAAAAGCCGTTCTGTCACTGCTGAAGAAACGCAAAAACAGCAGCAGCTGTCATATTGCAAGACTGGGACGAAAATCTATCATTCTTCCAAGGTGCGCGAGAGTGAACGTCAGTTGTGGCAAACTGAATAAGACGGTTACCCTTGGAACACATGTGATGCTGGAGCCCAATTCAGAAGTACCCTGGCCGGCAGGTATAAAGGTAAACAAACAGCTTATTCAGATGCCTCAAAATGATAATGACAACATTACAGTGATGGTGGAAAATACCACGGAAGAAGAGGTGGCACTTACAGCACGGACTGTCCTGGGGTGGCTGCATACAGTGGATGCCATCCATCAGCTGGAAGTGAAACCACCGCTTCCGTCGGAATCCCAATTTCAGGTATCACAATGTGACAATGACTCAACTCCAGAGACTCCGCTCAGGGTTCAGGAGAGTGAAGGATGGGACCCTCCAGTGGACCTCAGTCACTTACCTGGGGAACAACAGGAGCGTGTGAGACAGCTGTTGAGAGAGAATAGTGGAGTGTTTGCTAAGGATGACTGGGATACTGGATGTATTCAGGATCTTACAATGGACATTCGTTTGAAAGACAACATCCCTGTCCAAAAGACGTACAATGCAATACCACGACCCCTGTATCAAGAGGTGAAGACCCACATACAGAACTTGCTGAGTCAGGGGTGGATCCAAAAGTCGACATCCTCCTATTCCTCACCGGTTGTGTGTGTGAGAAAGAAGGATGGGAGCTTGCGTCTATGTGTGGACTACCGACTACTCAACGAGAAGACATACCCTGACAGGCATCCCATCCCACGAATTCAAGAGATCCTAGAAAATCTAGGGGGGAACTCCTGGTTCACTGTGCTGGACCAGGGTAAAGCCTATCATCAGGGCTTCATGAGTAAAGACAGTAGGGCATACACAGCATTTATAACACCCTGGGGACTCTATGAGTGGGTACGGATACCTTTTGGCCTCACAAATGCACCCGCCGCTTTTCAGAGGTACATGGAAGAGTGTCTAGGAGAGTTAAGGGATGATATCTGTGTTCCCTATCTTGACGACGTGTTAGTCTTCAGCAAGGACTTCGAACAGCACCTAGAGGACTTGAAGAAAGTGCTACAGCGACAGGAGCAGTGTGGTATCAAACTAAGGCCAAGGAAATGTGATTTTTTTAAGCGGGAAGTCTGTTATGTGGGCCGCATCATCTCTGAACAGGGGTACAGCATGAACCCCAAAGAAAAAGAGGCTGTGCAAGCACTAAAGTGGGAAACACCTAGCACTGTTCGTGAGGTGAGGAAGCTCATGGGTTTCCTTGGTTACTACAGATCATACATTGCTGACTTTGCCAGAATAGCCAAGCCTTTATATGAACTGTTGACAAAGCCCAGCATGTGCAAGACAAAAGGCTCAGGAAAAAGAGGGAGCTCTTCCTCGCAAGCACCTCCATCACAGCCAGTAGAGTGGACAGGGCAACATCAGGAAGCACTGGAGAAGCTGATCGCAGAGTTGTCAAACCCACCCATTATGGCATACCCAGATTTTGAAAAGCCATTTGTCCTTCATGTTGATGCGTCAGAAGAAGGGCTAGGAGCCGTACTGTACCAACGACAGGGAGGCAAACTCTGAGTAGTTGGTTATGGGTCTCGGACTCTGACCCCTGCCGAAAGGAACTACAAGCTGCATTCTGGGAAGTTGGAGTTCCTCGGACTCAAATGGGCGATCACAGAGCGTTTCCGAGATTTCCTGTTTCATGCACCACATTTCACTGTTTACAGTGATAATAACCCGTTGACATATGTCATGAAAACGGCAAAGCTCAATGCAGCGGGGCAACGGTGGGTTTCTGAGCTGGCAGACTACCGTTTCACTTTGAAATATAGACCAGGAACGGCAAATCGAGATGCAGACTTCTTATCACGGAGACCAGTGCCCATTGAAGTCACAGTCAGAGAGTGTACTCAAGAATGTGAGCCAGAAATTCTGGGATCAATCGAGGAAGCCCTGAAAGCACAACGACGTGGAGAAGTGGACTGGATGTCTGCAATCACTTGCAACATAGATGTCTTACCGGAGGAGCTGAAGGGTGGATCAGAGATCAGTCAACGGCTAACACCGCAGGATATCAGGAGTGCCCAGCTGAGTGATCCAGTCATCAGCCGAGTACTTGATCTGAAACAGCAACAAATCAATCTCAAACACAAAGAAAAATTGAGGGAACCGGAAGCTGTGAGACGACTTCTACGAGAATGGCATCACCTGCAGATTAATGAGGAAGGTATTCTGCAAAGAAAAATAATGACCAGAACTCAGTTAGTTGTCCCAGAAAACTTGAAAAGTATGATATACAAGTACTTACATGAAGACATGGCCCACCTAGGTGCTGATCGCATGGTAGCAGCAGCTCGTGCACGTTTCTTCTGGCCGAAAATGAGAGAAGAGATGGAGCATTATGTCACGAGAGTGTGTCGATGCCTAAGACAAAAGAAACCAAACCGGATCACCAGAACTCCAATCCAGAGCATTGAGACAACAGCTCCATTTGAGATGATTTCGATTGATTACCTGCACCTGGAGAAAAGCAGAGGGGGCGCAGAGTATATCCTCGTGGTCATTGACCATTTTTCAAAGTTTGCTCAGGCTTACGCCACCAGAAACAAGTCTGGAAAGACAGCAGCCCGGAAAATCTTTGAAGATTTCATCATGCGCTTTGGTTATCCTGGAAAGATCCACCATGACCAGGGGAGGGAGTTTGAGAACAGCCTGTTCCAAAAGCTACAGAGTTACTGTGGGATTAGGCATTCACGTACAACTCCCTACCACCCCCAAGCTAATCCGGCAGAGAGGTTTAATAGGACATTGTTGGGGATGTTGAGGACCCTAGAGGAAACAGAGAAGACAAATTGGGCAGAACACCTGAACAAAGTTGTCCATGCCTATAATTCTACTGTGCACGAGTCAACCGGATTTTCTCCATTTTTTCTCCTTTTCGGTCGAGAGCCAGTTCTCCCAATTGATCTGGTGCTCCCCACAAAGCAAGTAAAGAACACTCAGTCTCACGCCGACTATGCTGAAAAGTGGAAAAGGTCAATGCAAGAAGCATATGAGATTGCAAAAAAGAACATGAAGAAGGCTGCTGCAAGGGGGCAAAGAAATTACAACCGGAAGGCATGGAGTTCTGTCCTGGAGCCAGGGGATCATGTATTGGTGAGAAACCTGTCAGAAAGAGGTGGCCCAGGAAAACTGCGAGCGTTCTGGGAAAAGCAAACATATGTGGTGAAAGAAAGGAGAGGCGATGGCCCGGTGTATGTAGTCGGACCGTTGGATGTGACTGGAAGGGAAAGAGTGCTGCACCGGAACCTTCTGTTACCTTGTCCTTACCTGGTTGATGAGCAGAGGACAGTTGATGTTCGTCTGGAAAGAAAAGGATGTCAGAGGAACAGGTCAAAACAGGGAGCACAACCACGACAAAATACTCACCATGAAAGTGATGAGGAGGTTGACTTGTGGGTTCCAATGCAGAGAGCAGGAACATATCTGGATCCATGTGCAGCAGAATTTCACCCTGGAAGAGAGGAGAGAAACAGGAAACCTGAAAAGGAAACTGACATTGAAGAAATCGTTGACGAATCTGTAAACATACCTGACTCAGATAAGTCAGATGAAGAAGTGCTGGGAGATCTTCAAGGGGAGCAGGAGCTGGAGGAAAGATTTGTTGGAGAAGCCGAGCATGAAGATAGTGATTTGGCATCGGAACCTATGAGGAGAACTTCTGTCAGAACCAGGCGACCTAGAAATCTATATACGTATGACACCCTGGGTGAGCCCACGCTTCGACCAGTGGACTGGAGTGTGTGTGGTGGAAACACTGACGTGATAACCTGCTGTGTACAACCCCAGCTGAGCATCGATCACCTGAATCTGTATCCTTCATTCTAAGTAACGCTAGTGAGAGTTGAAAAAGTAATGTTCAAAGTAATAATTTTGTTAAGTGAGTTATAAACAGTTAAGGGTTTTGTAAGTTTACAGTCGTAATAATGCTCTAAAGCAGAGTTATAGTTTGGTCAGTTAAAGGTATATTTGATAGGCTGGATGAAACACTAAGAGACTAATGCATTACTTAGGTGACATTTGAAATGTGTTAATACATTGTGGAGGTGTAGGTGGTTGTGTCCACTTGTCATTGCAGGATGTTCTGGGGGGCCCACCAGCGAGCCTAAAGACAAGACATCTCTCAACATGCAACAAATCTAAAAGTTTAGATCATTGTTATTATGTCACAGTTGTATGGAAGTAAACTATATTGTTAAGCTGTGAGAAAGCATGTACATTACACTGTAATTGGAACTTACATTTTCAGTATATACCCAGAGATAGTAAATTAAAAAAGTTTTGTAACATTTTATTTTTTTTAGTGGGGGAGGGTGTAAGGACCTCAAATAATTATTTAATTTGTTTTATTTTCTTGTTTATTGTAAAGATAATTTGCACTAATATAATGTAAAGGGGATTCATATTGAGGGCCTCGGAGAATATGTATACTGATGGGGGCGCTGTGAGAAAAAAGATTAGTGGTTAAAAAGGAGAGAAGAAGTGCAGTTAACGCATGTTGTTGTTCATGTTAAAACTTTGAGCCCCAATATCTGTCACAGAAAACAAAAGAGAAAAACAACCGGGGCAAATAAATCTACAGAAAAGAAAAGCTGTCGTTGTTAGGGGGCAACACAACATATGCAAAAAACGTTTTTCAACTAAAGGAAGCACTTCTAATTTGAGGAGGCACCTTAAATCCTCACATCCTACTGTGCTGTTAGCACAAGTTAGAAGAGAGACTGCAGATGATAACCCTGCAGCAGCTGGAGCTGTTTCTACCACCAGCACTTCTTCAGCTAGACCTTCGACGGCTTTGGCTGGCACGCTGACCACATCCAATACACCAGCATATATATATATATATATATATATATATATTTTATTATTATTATTTTTAAAGCTTTTTTTGGCACAAAAGTGTTATTTATTTTAAAGCCTATTTAATTTATTTATTATAAAAAAAGCCTAGCTTGTTGTGCAGTATTTTGTTTGAGTTTTTTAAGGCTCTGTGGCTTTAGTATATTTTAATTTTCTTGTATTTTTTATTTAAATAGTTTAAATTCATTTGGAATAGTTATCCAGGATATTCAGGAGTGTGTACAGAGTGTTAATGTCTAAAGTGTCATATGTTACAAAAGTATAGTAAGTAACACTATAGTCAAGTCTAAAGGGTTAACTCAAAAGACATAAATGTAAGGTATTGTATTTTATGAAGATTAGACTCCAAAAAAATAAAATTAAAGCATAACCAACTCGTTATTATCTTTATTACCACATGGTAGACTCGGGAGATGAACTAATCAACCAATGCAGCCTGAGCCGGAAAGAGAATTGATTAGTTCACCTCTCGAGTCTCGTGTTTGAATCGTTCGTTCATCACGTGACAGCCCCATACGCTTAACCAATGCGTTGACACCTTCAATACCACAACCGAGGTGCCCTTGAGCAAGAATTCTTGCCCCTGATGAACTCCTTTGTTGTTTTGGCACTATGTTTTGGGTCATTATCTTGCTGCATGATGAAGGACCTCCCAATCGGTTTGGTTGCATCTTTCTGTAAATTGTCAGACAAAATATTTCTGTAGACTTCTGAGTTAATTTTGCTGCTGCCATCATGTGGTACATCATTAATGAAGATTAATGAGCCTGTCCCAGAAGATGAGATGAAAGCCCAAGCCATTACATTACTTGTGTAATGTGTACTATAATGTACACCTGTGTACACTGTGTTTCAGATTAGCTTGTATGTTTGGGATCATGAGCAGATCCTTTCTTTTTCCAAACTTTAGCCTTTTCATCACTTTGGTCCATAAAATCAGTCCATAAAACCTTGTCCCAGAATTTTTGAGGCTCGTCTCCTATTCTTCTTGCTAATGAGTGGTTTGCATCTTCTGGTGTGGCCTCTGTACTTTTGTTCATGAAGTCTTCTGCGAACAGTATAAATGGCTGCCCACTGCTCCGGGTGTGTGTTTACGGTGTGTGTGTGTGTGTTCCCTGCTGTGTTTTCTTAGGATGGATTAAATGCAGAGCAGAAATTCTGAGAATGGGTAACCATACATGGCCAAATGTCACGTACAGACTTGATGAAAACATTTGACCTGCTATGCTTAAAATACTTTAGAGGAAATGAAATTAGTAAGTTGTTTCTGTCATGGCATTATGGCATAGCGTATTTGCGTGCACAATCAGGAGCTTCTTTAGTTGAACGATGCACTAAGAGCAATATTAACAGGTCACATCTAATTGAAAACAAAGACTGAACATTCTACAAATTTCTACTGTGTCCTCAAACTTTAGCATCAGTAAACAGAAAAGTTAAAGGGGTCCTATTATGCTCCTTTACAAAGTCTTGATTTTGTTTTGGGAGTGTACTAGAACATGCTCTCATGCTTAGTGGTTCGAAAAACACATTATTTTTCACATAATTTACATTATTATAAGACCTTTCTCCCCAGCCTGACACAAATGGCTCGATTAGTTTCGGGTTTGATGAAGGACCGCCTTCTGAAAAACTAAATGTGTTGTGATTGGTTAGCTGTCCCAGTGCGTTGTGATTGGCGGACAGCTTAAATGGCGTTTCAATACTGCCCCGCCCCTTGCCAAAACAGCAAGTTCGTCAATACTGCCATATCAGTTCAGACCTGGAGAATAACAAGAACAAGAGGATCGCGCAGAACCTTTGCATGCACGGATATTGCAAGACATATTAAAGTGGTAATTAAGTGTTATCGTTTTTTTTTTTTTGTCTAAATCACGTTTTAGATGGGATATCAACAACAGCTTAAAAATAACTGCATTGACTATGTACAGAGAAGTGCAACGGTAATATGTTTATTGTTCTTTAATTCTAACATTATAACATGAATTGCACTGAAACTGTTTAATTTATTTATACCATAGTCCCACAGACTTACAATATTTGTGGCCGCATATATATATGCAAATTAATTCTCTGCCAGCAGGAGAGAGTGAGGTTTCCCCGGTAACACTGTACAGAAAACAGAGCTCGCTGCTTTATCAGACATTATATGCAAGATTAAATGAAAATAAAATCCTCAATTTTCTGAAAATAGTTGGTTTCCATCAGAAATACAGTGATATAAAACATGCAGTGCTCCTCAGCCTCCAACCATTAAAATTTCTGTAGGCTGGATTTAAAATTTGTGATGTCACAAATACAGGAAAACAACTTTGTAGTCCAAACGAGCCGTTCACTGTAGTTCTTGAAAAGGGATTTTTAAAAAACGAAATGTCTCCCTTTGGAGTGGACTTTGAGATTTGTAACTTTGTAGATCGTTTTATGCCCAAACATACACCCTACGCACAGATCAACCAAACACACACCATTAGCTGAGTCAGGATGCTCATACCCTTACAAAAATGTCCTGTGGTAATCCATATGATAAAACATCAAAAGTACCACATAAAACTAGTGTGGTAATTGTGTAGTACTGTGTTGTTTTTTGGGACATTTTACCACATGATTTTGTTGTACGGTATATGATATTTGTGTGGTAATGCGTGGTATTACATTCACATTTCTGTAGTATTTACCACAGGATTTTGTTCTACTGTATGTAATATTCTTGAGGTACTGTGTGGTATTACTTTGACAGTATTTACAACAGGGATTTGTGTTGTACAGTATGTAATATTGCTATAATATTTTTGTGGTACTTCAGTCATATTTCTGCAGTAATACTAGGAATTTCCTGGGTAACACTTTAGAATAGGGAACACTTATTTACTATTAACTAAAACTTGCTATTCTAAAGTGAAGGATTTTGATGTTGACTGGTGCTATTTTATATGTTAATGACATGAATTAGATTTTCATTTACAAGGCAGTGATCTGAAACCATTCAGCTGCACAGATTTTAATAATCAAAGAGAGGCGTACGCACGTTTTCTGTGTATGTGTTCGTTCTATGTATCACACATACGCACATTAGTGAAACAGTCATAAGATCAAATGTAGGATGGTTTCTACTCAGCATTTTATAAATGAGCCCCAGAAGGTAAATTACTACAGGAGGTTATGTTAGAATGGGACATACCATAGACACTTGTGGTATTACAGTTCAACGCATTTTATTCACAACACATTCCATCACATCTCTATACCCTACAAACTATGGTGAAAGCACAATGACATAAAACAAAAGTAGTAAATCATGCGGCTGCTAAGCTTGCGCTCATTGGAGAGTTTGTTGCGAGCTGCTTCTTTTAAGGATCTTGTATCGACATCAGGGTAAGCACATCTCACCTTTCCTGCAAGGGAAAATTGGACAGCTTAGTAGTGATGAAAATTCATTCATTTTCAGTTCGTTCACCAAAATGATTAGTTCAGATTTGTTCGCCGATTCAGTGGCCATTCCTTCATATTACATAAATTCGCTAGCAGGTGGCGAAAAAGTGTCTTATGTGTTATTATACTCAACAAACGTAGGCCTACTTTATTTACTTGTTACAAAAAAAATGAATTGGCTTTATTAAAATGTGTGCCTAATTTACTCATTAAATAAATAAGTCTAAATAAGTGGTTCAGATGACCAAAACAAGGTTTTCTTGCATAATTAACATTTTTAATCGTTTGGTCAGTGTGATGCAGTAGATCCTTGCAGATCTACTGCAGGACGTTTTAGGTCCAGAAAAACAAAACAAAATGATGGCTTGACCCGTAAAAGTAAATGAAAGGTGACTTTTATTTTAAAACAAAATGATGGCTTGACCCGTAGAAGTAAATGAAAGGTGACTTTTATTTACGGTGCGCTGTAAAAATATCCAGTGGTGAGAGTATTTATACAAGTGCTCAGTCAAAAAACTAATTGCAAAGTACCAACAAACCAAAAAATAAAAATAAAAGAACTAAATAAACAACAAATAATATGTACAAACAAGTATCCACAATGTACAAGAGGTCTAGTTTTGCTTACGGCACCACAGCACATTTGCTGACTTGGTAAACAAGGTTAATTCTAGCAACTTTATGATGTACTCGTCAGGTCTCTTGCTTCAATTTTGGTCTGGGGGTATATGGGCTCATTGAAAGGGCTATAGTGTTCTGTGACCTTCAACTGTCTCATCCTCTCCCAGAGATAATCTTCTTTGTCCGTTAGCACCACCGCATTGCCCTTGTTGGCTGGTTTGATGACAATATTTTTTTGATTCTGAGTTGATTCAAGGCCTTTCCTTCAACCTTGGTTAGGTTTTGTCTCTCCGTCATTCCCCAATGTAAATGTTATTAAGCATAAAGATCTGCTATGATGATAGAAGTGATCTGTTTGGGGAGTTTGACTAAAGACGGAGGTCTGACCCATGGGTGAAGGGAAGTTTTTCCCTTTTGATTTTTCTTGCCTTTGAAAAATGTCTCCAGTTTTACACTTCTATGGTAGGACTGTATGCTTTTAAGTAATTCTATTCTCTGCGTTTTCAAATTTCGTGATGCTGGGACAAAAAAAAAGGCCTTTAAGTAGAATTGTTCTCTGCTCTGGTGTCAAGATGGGAAGGAAGAAAGATTTGCTATAAGTCTCTCATTACATAAGGTTGATGGACCCTGGAAGTTTAAATTTTGTATCCGATGCTCCAGCATGGCTTTAGCAGTGGCTGTGGTCCAGTGCAGTAAATCTCTCTTCCTTGAACCGGGCAGAGGGCAATTTGATAATGTAGTTTAATGTGTCACGGATGTATTCATTGATCTTTGTAAAATATACGTTTGCTCTTCTGGTGGGAGCTTGTTCGAGAAGTTGATGATTGAGAAATAAATTTCCATATGCCGTAGGTGGCTACATGCCATCCTGTATGTTCTCTGAATCTCCTTTGTTGTGTTCATGATACATCTATGTTGTTGTGACTATCCTTAATCCATTGTCACATTAGCCACATCTTGGGTCTGCTGAGCGTTTAGACGCTTACTATGTCTGAAATTCCACGGAAAACCAGGTTGCATGTGCCATTCTTGTTGTTTATTGTAAACTTGATAAAAACAAATTAAAGAAACAGAGGTAATACAAGCTTAATGAAATCAAACAAGTTTTGCCGTTCCACCAAACAGAAGGTAAGGTCTAAAGACCATGTGCTCCCAGCAGGCCACACTCCAGTAAGCCACACCCAGGCCTTTAAGCTTCTATTGTCCTGCAGAGGGGGCACATCTCCCAAAAATGAAAGATTACAAAATGATTAACAATATAAATCTTCAAATAAGGTAAACAAATGGCTCCTACATATGTGATTTGTTGTTTATTCCAAAGGAAAAGATGAGTATTTCAGGTTCCAGAGCGACAGTCACCCTCTCCATCAGATTTCCGGCATGTTGAAATTTCACTACCGGAAAACTGTCAATCTGAATATCTGAAACACTGAAGGTAGGTATCCTTGAAACAGTGGAATCACCTATTATTACATATTTCTTTTTTAAGTTTAGGCTCCAATCTATATTTTCCCGGGTTGTGTTGACATGACAACTGGGCCTCCCCACTGAACGGGGTGTGTCTGGTGTCACAGGTGACATCTTGTTGGCATCTGGAGCTGGCTCTGTAGCTAACTCAATCCTTTCTGTCTTGTGCACCGACTGTCTGTTCCACCAAGTCTTTACCTTCTGCTAAGAATCACGTTAACGGTGACTGGGGCCTAATAGAGCCCACTGAGTACTCAGTGATTTGATCTCCCAGAGTCATCAGAAAAGAAGATTGGTGAACATTCTAGTCTGGTGAGGGACGGACGTTGATTATGTGTCAACTTGTCATTTGGTTCATCTGTTTCTTGTGTTTATTTGACCATTCCTGTGGTCGTTACATTTGTGTTTTCAGAAACAACCTCCCTTCTGTCAGCAGGCGGAATTATTCGTCCGACTGTGACTCCATATTAGTGGTGGGTGGCACACTCGTGTCCACTAACAGCTCTGTGAGAATTCTTCAGGGGCTTTCTTTGTGGTATTGGCTTCAAGGGCATAAAAGGTGTGGTGGATGTGGGTTGAATCACAAGTGGGGGTTCCAGGGGTGGAAATTCCTGGTCAAAAGACCATTCCCCTCTTTTTGGAGGGGTAGAGCTGGACCATTCCTCTGTTTTTTTGTCCCTTCTTGGGAAAGTTTGTATATGAACACTAATGTGTTGTACCCCAACCTTTGGTCTGACAACTCAGGATGTGTAAGTTGCCCCCACCTCAGCATATGTGTTTTGAAGGTCTGGTGTCTGCTGTGTGCTGAACATCCTCAGTTCTATTTTCACTGCTGTTTTCAGATTTTTCACACATTTCTGCCGCAAACAGCACCTCCAACCTTTCAAACACATCCGAGTTAATCCTGTTTCTGAAATTCTTTCTGGTCCAGTTTCTGGGTATTTTCCATGGTACACTCCAACTGTCTGGGCTCTTATGAATTTTAGGAAAGCGATAGAACCTCCTGGGCCTGGGGGTGTCAGGGCCTAAAAAAATATTCTAAAATGAATAGTCTTGTATCTAATATTCTAAAAATTCCTCTAACATTTCTTTGACTTCAATTTTGGTCTGGGGGTATGTGGTCTCATCGGAAGGGCTATAGTGTTCTGTGACCTTCAACTGTCTCATCCCCTCCCAGAGATAATCTTCTTTGTCCATTAGCACCACCGCATTGCTCTTGGTGGCTGGTTTGATGACAATATTTTTATTGTTTCTGAGTTGATTCAAGGCCTTTTCTTCAACCTTGGTTTGGTTTTGTCTCTCCGTCCATGTTTGGGGAGTTTGGCTAAAGACGGGCTCGAATCAGACCCGTGGGCGAAGGGAAGTTTTTCCTTTTGGTTTCTAGCTGTCTCAAAGTCATGGAACGAATCTGCCTGATCAGTTCTTTCTTTAAGTTGTACCAATGTCTGATCTACCAGCATGTTGTTGTGTTCCTTGAGTATGAGTGGCGTGGTATATGACAAGTTTCTCGCGTTACCTTCTAGTAACTTCATTACTCTTTTACTCGAAGCAGCTGGTTTTACTGTACTGGCCAGCAAACAGGTCAGTCTTGTAGAACCTGGTCGGAACACAACTAATTTCAAGACATGCATTCCTGAGCAGGAATCAAAAGCCCCACTCCCAGCATGTGACTGGCTGGCCGATCTCCTGCCCTGAACCTTCTTATCTCTCGAGACCATAAAAACAGGAAATACATTGGAGAGGAACATCTGGATGTCTTTAAAGAAGAGCGCCATCAATGTTCGCGATCGGTTTACTATAAATAAAGTTGAACAGGACAAAAGACCTTGTCATTTGGGAAAGACTCCAGAACAAACCCTCCCTGATTTCCTGACCATTATCGCAGTAATTCAACGGATGGTATCACCAGAAAGACGGATTTACAATCGACATCCAAGCTAAGAAAGTCTCCAGGTGTCTCCAAACTGGTGTTCTCGTGACCTCGAACAACCCTCGTCTGCGTGCTTCACATTCCAAGCCAAACGCGCTGTTTCTGTTCTCTAACAGACAAAGAGACTCAAACCTTTGAATTAGAACATTTTAAAAGGGACAAATTATACTAGTTTCTGCTATTGAAGCAATATGCTCAAAAACAATATATACAATATATTTACAATATATATTAAGGTTGTTTTCATGTCATTTATAAAGCTTGTTGTGTTATTGGAATCTATAATTTTGTTGTAATCTTTTGATGTAGATTACATCCTGATGCCCTGGATGAACAGAGAGGTTCGCCTCCTGCTCAAAGCAAGAGATGCAGCCTTCAGGTCTGGAGACCAGGAGGCTTACAGATCAGCCAGAGCCAACCTGAGGAAGGGTATCTGCCAGGCCAAACTCACACACAAACAGAAGATTGAAGATCACTTAAATTCTTCAGACCCCCGGCGTATGTGGCAAGCATACAATCTATCACAGATTACAAACCACCTAACTCTGTGCCCCCCTCCAGCTCTGCCTCCCTCCCAGACGAGCTCAACCACTTTTATGCTCGTTTTGATGAAAATAATAAGGAGATCTCACTCAAAGCTGAGCATCAACCCAGTGAACTGCCTCTCACTCTCTCCACATCAGATGTTTACTCCACTCTGCGTAAGGTGAATGCACGGAAGGCAGCTGGCCCTGACGGAATACCTGGTCGTGTGCTTAAAGCCTGTGCGGAGCAGCTAGCTGAGGTCTTCACGGACATTTTCAATCTGTCCCTGGCCCAAACATCTGTCCCCACTATCTTCAAAACCTCCACCATCGTACCAGTACCGAAACACTCCACTGCCTCGGTCCCTAACGACTTCCGTCCTGTTGCACTCACCCCCATCATTGCCAAGTGTTTTGAGAAACTGGTTGCATCCCACTTAAAATCCTGTCTCCCTGCTACACTAGACCCATTCCAATTTGCCTATCGCCACAATAGGTCAACAGAGGATGCCATCTCAACAGCACTTCACTCTGCCCTCACCCACCTGGACAGTCAAAACACACATGTGAGAATGCTGTTCATAGATTTCAGTTCTGCATTTAATACTGTAATCCCCTCCAAGCTGATCTCCAAGCTCAGCCAGCTTGGAATCAGCACACCCATCTGCAATTGGATTCTAGATTTTCTGACTAACAGACCTCAGTCCGTTAAGTTAGATAACCTCTCCTCCTCCATCATCACCCTGAACACCGGCGTGCCACAGGGCTGCGTACTGAGCCCTCTCCTGTACTCCCTCTTCACCCATGACTGTGTTCCTGTTTATGGCTCCAACACCATAATCAAATTTGCAGATGACACCACGGTGGTAGGTCTGATCAAGGATGACGATGAATCAGCCTACAGGGATGAGGTGCAGCACCTGGTTGTGTGGTGTGCCACCAACAATCTAGAACTAAACACCCAGAAGACAAAGGAGATCATTGTGGACTTCAGGCGGACTAGGAGTCATGCACACACACCCATCTACATCAACGGAGCTGTAGTGGAGCGTGTGTCGAGTTTCAAGTTCCTTGGCATCCACATCTCTGATGACCTCACCTGGTCCCATAACACCTCCACTCTGGTCAAAAAGGCACAGCAGCGCCTTTACTTCTTAAGGAGCCTTAAGAAAGTTCACCTGAATCCCAGGATCCTTGTAGAATTCTACTGCTGTACCATTGAGAGCATACTCACGAACTGCATCTCAGTATGGTACAGCAATTGCTCCGCATCTGACCGCAAAGCACTCCAGCGGGTGGTGAAAACTGCTCAACGGATCACCGGCACCCAGTTAACTTCCATTGAGAACATTTATCATAAGCGCTGTCTGGGCAGGGCAAGAAACATCATCAAGGATGCCTCTCACCCTAACCATGGACTTTTCACCCTCCTTCCATCCGGCAGGCGTTACAGGTGCCTACGCTCTCGCACTAGTAGGCTCAGGAAGAGCTTCTTCCCCGAAGCTGTGACACTTCTGAACGCCACACCACTAATCTAACTCCTGCACCTGCTTATTACTGCACTGGTCACAGTACTTTACACACATGCATTTGCACTACTCATATTTTGCACAGACTGCACATTGTCAAAGTTATTACAATATAAACTGTCTAAAGTTGTTACTGTACAAAGCACAGTAAACTATTTCTATAAAATATTGCACTACTGTTATTTTGCATAGAATACATTGTTCTATCAATACTTGCACACACTCATCCAGCTGTATTTATTTATTTATTACCACTGTTCTCACGTCTCTGCTGTTCATAATGTGTATACATAATCCTACATTGCTCTGTTCATAATGTACATACAATCCCTACATTGCATTCCTATTTATATTCTGTATATACTCTGCTCAATACTGTATATAGCAATTCCACTGTACATGTCTGTTTACTCTGCACTTATATGTATATAAAACATTATATTCTTGCACTTCTGGTTAGATGCTAACTGCATTTCATTAGCTCTGTACTTGTACTCTGCATAAATGACAATAAAGTTGAATCTAATCTAATCTAATTTTCTCCACCATACAATGTATTTATAAATTTAATGACGTAATTTAGCACAGTTTATACAAGTTTTAATCTGATATTTTAAAATCAATGTGCAACGTGTCTCATAGTAGCCACCAATGCAGCACAGAGTAACACTATGTAATAACTTTCAACACACACAAATGTTAGTATGATTGTTTTAACCAAGTAAAATAGCGCTGTTACCCTACATGTTTATAAATGAAAGGAGTTAAGTAGTTATATGATGACTATATGCTCTGCTAATTATATATAATAATGATTACCAATAAGAAACTATTTGGGCATCAATTTTTGGGAGTGTAAACATTTGTAATTTGTGCAGGAGAAGGTTTTTAGTAAAAAGGGAAGTACAAACTGTTAAGGGAACAAATAATCAATTATTTGTTAGGTTTTGCTCCTATGAAGTTATGATGAATGCTATATGTAAAACATTACAGGCTAGTGAGTAAAATGTAAATGCCAGTGTACTAAAGTTGTTTGTCTCTTGTGTTTTATGTAATTGCAGATGCTGCGTGGAAAGGGTTTCCGTCGCTCCCAAGCTGCCAAGAGGAGGAATGCTGAGCGTTACATGCTCAGTTCCTTCATGGACTTGGAAGAGGATATGCCTCCTCTCAAAAAAAAAGGCAGCTCCTGAAAACTTTGACACAAATACTTGTCCAAAATCCTGCCATAAGGCTCCCCAAGCTTGTCTAAAGTCTGAGAAAACTTGTGAAAAATTGTCTGAGAAAACTTGGGGAAAAACCTCTGAGAAAACTTATAAGAAAAGCTGGAGTAATGTTACCAGAGCTTCACTTGTCAATAATTCTGATTATTTCTCACAGGAAGTCGTACGTGGTTCTTTCCATCAGGGTGATGCACGATTTGGTTGGAACAGAAACCGTCAGTGTGCAGTTAACAGTATCACAGCAGTCATGATGAGTGTGTGCTGACATGGACAACAGAGGACCTGAATGCTGTTCTGTTGCATGGAGATGAGCTGTATACTTCAATGCGCTTGCAGGTGAAGATCAACGATCAAACAGGGCTCGGTCATGTTTCTGTTGCAGAACTGCCAACCATCAACACATTTGACAACACAACATTTTTAATAAAGCATGGAGAGTCTTTCTCAAGTGTTATTGGTGTTGATTTCTATGATGAGTCTTTGCGAGATGTGTCTATGACTATAGAAGAAGCTCTTCAGAGGGCTCAGCTTTAGTATGATGCATGTTTGTTAAACATTAAAGAGTACATTTGTGCAATCATAAAGGCAGGGTCAACATTTGCTGTAGTTGATCCCCATTCACGTAACCGTAAAGGTATGCCTGAAGGTAATGGAAGAAGCATCGAAATCTTCTGTGATGACATATACAAGTTGTTTAATCATGTTGCTAACCTTGCCATGTCACTGGATGCCCAGGGAACACATTTTGAAGTGACGTCTGTGAAAGCAACGGTAATTGGTAAGACCACAACTATTGAGACAAGTTCTAAGTCTGGTGAAGAAGGCAGTGCCAGTCATGTTTCACCTGGTAGCACAATGGAGGACCGCAAGTGTGTTCGAGAGCATGGTAAACACAAACGTAAAGAGAAAGTAGCGAGTGTGACGCATGATTTACCAACAAGCACAGCGGAGCACAGTAAGTGTAGTACAGACCATGTTAAACACGTGGAGACAAGGAAGCAGTTCGCAAATTGGATCAGACATACTTGGATTCAAGTAAGAAGAAGAGACGAGTGCAAACTTGAGTCAAAACTTGCAAACGATGGCAAGTTGCATGATAATGATGTCATTATTGGACATACAATAGATGAGTTCGGTTTCAAACTTTTAAAGTCTGCAGATAAGGATGTGAATTTATTAATGGATGTCATTATTGGAGATCGCTCAAATACTGAGTTCAGTTTCAAACCTTTAACTTCTGCAGATCAAGATGCTGTGTGTGCACGTTTACGACTGACTAATGAAAGCCTTGGTGTTCTAGACAAAACATTTTCTTCTTTAGGAGTACCGTGCAAAACAAAATGCATTAAAGGAGATGGTAATGGCTTGTTTAGATCAATAGCACATGCAGTATGCGGAAATCAAGAGAAACACCTGATAATTAGACGTGCAGTTGTGAAACATCTGGAAGCGAACAGTTCCAAATTTGTGAGATATCTAAGAGAAGAGTACAGATCGGTGAAAGATTATTTGACACAGTCTAAAATGTATTTTTCTGGAACGTGGGGCAGTCATGTGGAATTATTTTGGGCAGTTGACCTTTTACAAATAAATGCAATGACCTTTAATGATGACGGATGGAATGCACACCATCAGTTATTTACAGATAATGCTATCTATTTGAAGCACTGCAATGAAATCACTATGAAGTTGTTCCGTGTGTTAAACATAAAAATCAAGGAAATGTCTGTGCAGAAGCATTTTTGAACATTGAAGTGGATGATCAGAGCACAATACGCAATTTGCGAAAAAGGAAATTAAATGACTCCACAGCAACTCCCAATTTCAGACAGAAAACAATAGGTGGCTTAAGATCAAAATACTGTGAAGACAGTGATTTTAAGCAGAAAACACAAGAGAAAATCTTCTGAGATAAATATAAGAAAAATATTCATGTATAGCAGTCAAAACGTGAAAAATCAAAGAATAAATATCGCAGAAACCCAACCTTTAAAGCAAGTGTAAACTCTAAAAGGAAATACCATGGCAATGCAAACTTTAGAATGAGTGTAATACAAAAAAGATCTGAAATGACCTGGGTTCAGAAATAATTGATCAACATTTTCATGATATAGGTAACAGTCCTGTTAGGCTGCTATCTGATAAATCCAATGAGGCAAAGTGTTTTCCTCTTCTCTATCCTACTGGTGGTCCAACATTTCATGATGAAAGACAGGACAAAAATACCTGAATTCAAGAATACTAATTGCAGATGAACGTTTTGCACAGAGCAGACTTCATTTTTTATGCACAATATATATCAGAAGTTGATCAAGTTGTATCTAATGTCTCAATTGCACTGAGGAAAGGTTCTGAGAAAAACTGCCTAAAGATCACACCAGATATGCTAACAAACTCAGATTCTTTGCAAAGAATAGTAAATTATGATGAAGGATATAAGTTCTTAAGACCAGTAAGAGGGACCCCTCCCTATTGGATGTCTACGCAAAAAGATCTGTTTGCCCTGATTAGACAACTAGGGATACCGACTTTTTTTTTGCATCTTTCAGTTCTGCTGATATGAGATGGCCTGAAATGATGAACGCTATTATTAAGCAAGAGGAGAAACAAATAAATGTTGATGAGCTTTACTGGTCTGAAAAATGTGGACTCCTAAGACGAAATCCTGTCACTGCAGCAAGGATGTTTGATCACAGATGGCATTGTTTTCTAAAAAATGTCATAATGTCACCAGCAAAGCCTATTGGCAAGATAAAAGACTACTTTTATCGTGTTGAATTTCAACAACGTGGTTCTCCTCATGTCTGTTTTGGGTGGAAAATGCTCCGAAGCTCAGTGATCATGATGCAGACAATGATGCTGTGGTTGCTGATTTTATTGACACGTACATTACTTGTGAGACATCACCAGAAAATGACACTGTACTTTATGAGACAGTGAACAGTGTTCAGAAGCACAGTACAAGACACTCAAAAACGTGCCGGAAGAAAAATACAGTTTGTAGATTTCATTTTCCAAGACCTCCATCTAGTCGGACCTTTATTATGAGAGAAAGAAACGCAGATGAGTCGAAAGGCAAGGGTGAACTTGCCCAATTTAAAGCAGTCAAGAATTTAAAGCAGTCAAAACTGCTTTAAATTTTGATGTGAATTTTGATTCGGTTGATGCCTTTTTTTCGTCTGTTGGGATTAATTAAACTATGTTTGAAAAAGCATACAGTGATTGTTCTAAAAATAAAAGTATTGTCTTGAAAAGAAATCCAAAAGATGTTTGGGTAAGTCAGTATAATAGATCGATAGATTGTCTATATATTGAGTTACATCACAAAAGCAGAACAAGAAATGGGATTTTTGCTTCAACGTGCACAAAACGAAGCAATGAATGGAAATCTTGAAGCTAAAGCATCATTAAACCAGTTGGGAAGTGTATATCTCCACAACAGAGAAATTTCTGCTCAAGAGGCAGTGTACAGGCTGACAGGCATGCATTTGAAGGAATGTTCCCGTAAAGTTCAATTTATTCCAGTAGGACAAAATCCCGTAAAGATGAGTTTGCCTTTGCATATGCTTCAAAACAAAGTGGAAAATGACCAGTCTGATGATGAAAGCAATTTTTGGATGACAAGTGTCATTGATAGGTTCAAGAACAGACCAGAGAAAGAACCACTAGAAAAGCTATGTCTTGCCAGTTTTTGTTCTGAGTACAGAGTTCTGACAAAATCAGAGGTTTCTTTACAGCAGAAAATGAAATAATTAAACTGAATAACAATAATGGCCATGTAAAATGGAGGACACAGACTGAACCTGCAGTAGTGAGGTATCCAAGGTTTTCTCCCACAAATGATCCAGAAAAATCTTTTCTTACCACATTATGATGACTCTGATCTGAAGCCTAGCAAGTATGAAACATATGAAGAGTTTTACAACAGCTGTGTCATAAAAATTGGTTGTGAATTGAAACAAGTCAAATCAATTGTTGATGGCAACAGAGCATTGTTTGAAAGGGAAAGTGATAAAATAGAACAAGCTAAACAGGAGCAGGATATTGATTTAGAAGATGCCTGGGCCCAGATATGCCCTGAAACTGAGAAACAGCCTGATGAATGCATAGAACTGATGAAGGATAAACTATTGCTTGATGAAGATGAGAGTCAAGAACTTATTCCAGATCTTACAGCTAACCCTTAAACTGCGTGTACCATTGAAACGAACCACACTACAATGTCTAGAGATGAGGCGTTGCATTTACTCAGGTCGTTAAACGAAGAAAAATCTGCTGTGTTCTACAAAGTGTGAAAGTGGTGTCTACAGAAAGTACTTGGACAAAATCCTGAACCATTTCGATTATTTATTACTGGTGGAGCAGGTACAGGAAAAAGTCACCTAATTAAAGCAATACAATATGAATCTCGCAGACTGTTGTCTCAGCTTTCTGAGAATCCGGATGACATTACTGTACTTTTGACAGCTTCCACTGGAGTCGCTAGCTTTGGAATTGGAGGTGGAACCATCCATAATAAACTTGCAATTGGTGCAAATGTCAGACTGCCATATCAACCTCTTAGCGATGACAAAATAAGCTCGTTACGCACAAAATTGGGTACTTTGCAAATTTTGATTATTGATGAAGTGTCTATGGTTGACCATCGTCTTTTGTCATACATTCATGGAAGACTACGACAAATAAAACAAAACTGGTGACTACTCTCTCTTTGGAAAAGTTAGTATTCTTTGTGTTGGGGATTTCTATCAACTTCCTCCATAAAAGGAATTGCTCTCTATGCTGATACAAAAGGAGTGAACCTGTGGGAGAATAACTTTGAACTTGCTGAATTATCTAAGGTTGTTCGACAACAAGATCCGAGTTTTGCTGAAATGTTAAATCAACTGAGAGTACGTAAGAAAGGGGAATGTCTTACCACTGATGACATTGCTATGTTGAAAAAATGTGAAACGGGAGAAGTGTAATGATATTCACATATATGCCACAAATGCTGAAGTTGATAAATATAACATTGAAAGACTACATGAATACTGCCCAGAGGCAATCAGTATACAAGATTATGTCAAAAATTAAAAAACTGGACGAATGGAACGTAAAGTTGGATTTCATACTAATTCAACAGTAATTGAAATACAAGGAGACCAAATCACAAACGATGGTGGTTTAAGACGTCAGTTTCCTCTGAGATGGGCACGTACAGTTCACGAAGTGCAAGGACTCACAGTAGATAAAGCAGTTGTATCACTTAAGAAAATCTTTACAGCAGGGCAAGCATATGTTGCATTGAGCCGAGTAAGATCTCTTAGTGGATTAATAATTGAGGACTTTAAAGAGTCTGCCATATGTTGTAATGACAAAATTTAGTTGGCTATGAAAGATATGTCTAAATTTCTGTTGGAAAAGAACAGTTCAACTGAGTCAGCTAGTAGATTCAAAATAGCACTTCTTAATGTACAAAGTCTAAAAGCTCACTTCCAGGATGTTCTTGCGCATACAGTTCTGATGAATGCTGATTGTATTTGTTTGACAGAAACATGGCTAAATCCTGATGAGAAAGCAGAAGAACCACAAATACCACAATTTGTGTTCAAGCACAACCCAAGAACTAAGTGTTATGGCAACAGTACAGCTCTTTTTACCGAATTAAAACATCAGAGAGGTGGTGGAGTTGGAATGTATAGTTCTGAGAAAATTGAGTGTAATATTTTTACTCCTGAGCACTGGAACTTAGAATGTCTATACTTTATAGTTCCACATGTCAATTTGACTGCTGTGCTTTTGTATAAACCTGACATGTTTCGACAGCAGCTATTACATGTTATTGAAGAGACAGAAAAGTATCCAGGGCAGAAAATAATCATGGGAGACTTTAATGAAGACATTTTTACTTCATCTACAGTTCTGAAATAAATGGAACAGCATGGATATAATCAACATGTTCAAAATCCAACCACAGAAAAGAGAACATTAATAGATCATGTTTATACGACAAATATGGAAGGCATAAGTGTCAATGTTGTGCAAACTTACTATAGTTCTCATTAGGCAATACTCATTTCACTATTGTGATCAAAGTTACGTACGAGTATATGTATGTGAAGATTCCACCTGCCATTGGGGTAGGGAGGCAAGATATAGGACGAGGCGGCTCCCTAGGGAAGGGTAGGTGCTGGAGACTGGGCTGGCTGACAGAGGGGTAGACTGGCACAGGTTTCATTTTTAAATGCTTTTAAGTTTACATCTCTGCAACTTCTCAACATCTATTTAAGTATGACTTAACCAAACTTGTTATTTTTTATCACTTGTTCCCCAAGTTGGGAATGAGTCACTGCCACTGTTGAGGACATGTGATTGGCTCAAGGTTATCCAGACTTAGCAAAGCATCTGAGGACAAGGAGACAGGCACAAGGCCACTCCAAAGCCTGGCCGGGTTTTGGATCTGATAAGTGCATGTATTCTCACTGCAGGGGCAGGTTGTTGTTTATTTGCATCTATTATCTCTGGAATTAGACTAAATTATTATAATATTTTCATCGGCCTCTTGGACCACTTTTAATTCTATCTCCCTGCTATCTTTAAAGGAAGTAATCACAAAACTAAAACTCTCCCCAAGCCCCCGTGATATTATACACCCTCGCTACTTGAAGCAAATAATTGATACTGTAGGTTCAGGGCTTGTATCTCTACTCAATAAATGTCTGCAATCAGGGTTCATCCCTGATAGTTTAAAAATGGCCACAGTCACCCCTGTGCTAAAGAAACCCTCACTGGATGCTTCTATTTTAGCAAATTTTCGGCCTGTTTCGGTTCTACCTTTCATCTCTAAGGTGATGGAAAAAATGGTCTCTTTACAACTCCAGTCGTTTTTAACTAATAATCACATCTATGAGACTTCTCAATCAGGCTTTAAATCACTGCATAGTACTGAAACTGCCCTTGTAAGAGTTCTTAATGATATTCTAATGGCCACTGATTCTGGTGATTCTGTCATTTTAGTTATGGTGGACCTGTCTTCAGCCTTCGACACTGTTGATCATGCAATTCTCATCTCTCGCTTGGAGTCTTATGTGGGTCTGGGAGGGGCGGTTTTAAATTGGTTCAAATCTTTCCTAACAAATAGAACCTTCTCAATTAAAATAGGAAATTTCTCTTCCTATTTACGCAAGCTAACCTGTGGTGTACCCCAGGGGTCTGTTCTTGCACCTACTCTCTTTTCTCTCTATCTACTTCCCTTGGGGTCCATCTTTAGGAAACACGGCGTTTCTTTCCATTGTTACGCTGATGATATGCAAATCTATCTGCCTTTGACCACGGAAAAAAAGCATGTTCTTAATAGTTTATCAGCATGTCTGGATGACGTAAAATCATGGCTCTCAAAAAATTTATAATTCATTGTTTTTGGCCCCTCTGAAACTAGAACACAAAATATACCTAATCTTGAGTTCTTAAATTTAGCTATTTCATCCCAAGTGCGAAATCTGGGTGTGGAAATCGACAACGGCTTGAAATTTGACAGACAAATCAGCTCTGTAGTAGGCTCTAGTTTCTTTTATCTTCGATCTCTCTCTAAAATTAAAACCTTTCTTTCTAACGCCTCTTTAGAGGTTGCTATCCATGCCTTTATTACATCTCGGCTGGATTACTGCAACTCTCTATATTATGGTGTTTCAAAGACTCAAATTTCCCGTTTACAAGTCGTTCAAAATGCAGCAGCTAGATTCCTGAAGGGATGTAAAAAATTTGATCATGTTACACCCCTTCTGAGATCTCTACATTGGTTACCTGTTCAGTATAGAATTGAATATAAAATTCTATTACTTGTCTACAAATCTTTAAATAATCTTGCACCATCTTATCTGACAGACTTACTCCACCCATACACTCCTAAGCGAGTACTTAGATCGGGAAACAAATTCCTCCTTCAGATTCCCAGAACCCGCTTGAAAAAAAAGGGAAATAGAGCCTTTGAAGTGGCTGGCCCCACTCTCTGGAATAATCTCCCGACCCAAATGAAAATGGCTTCCACTTTATCTGAGTTTAAATCTGCTCTCAAAACTCATCTGTTTGTCTCGGCTTTTAACATGTAATTTATCCTGTTTTTATTGTTTCTAAGTGATTATTGATTGTGTTTCTTTCTTGTGTATCTATACTGTAATTATTGTACAGCACTTTGGTCGGCTGGCGGCCGTTAGTAAATGTGCTTTAGAAATAAACGGAACTGGAACTTGATTTTCAATATAGCTTAAATTAAATGTTTTATAAAATAACCATATTAATAACATATTAATAAAATGTGTTTTCAGACTTCCTAATGTTTATTGGCAAACATGTAAAAGTTTAGTTTTATTAATTATAATTAAATGTTTGTTTTATGCTGTGCCAATTAACCCCATAATCCATAGCCACAGAAATGGATTTTGAGTAGGACATATTGTAGAAATTGGTGAATAACATCATGTTAGTAAGTACAACAAGTCTGCACTTAAAGGCAATTATCAAAACTGCACAGCAGCTGTTTAAAAATTTCAATGACTTATTGTCTATTTCAGAATTTTTTATTTTCGTGACTTTTGTTGTTAAACCATAACAATGAGTAATTTGTCATGTTTTTTGTTTCCATTCCATTCTTATTCTTCCATTAGTGCAGTGACTTTATAGCATGGCCATAGCTTGACATTTGGATGGTACCAGACTCATATTGGGTCTTCAGGTTTTCTCGGTTTCAAATTGCATACTTTTATTTACTTTACATTTTTAAATAACAGTCTTATATATATATATATATATATATATACACACAAGCTAAGTGCATGCTGTAAAGTAGTTGCATTTGGTGAAAATTTTATCAGTGTGTAAGTAGAACCATCTGCTGCAGTTTTCTGTTTAGCAAGTTGTCAGTAAGTGGTTATTTTGTAAAATCCTTTCAAATAAAAGGGCTTGTTAGATAAATTTACATCAAAACACAAATGTATTGTAAATTAGGAACATTATACTTTGATTTCCCTGAATTTGATAAAGTAATAATACTTTGCAGCTATGTAGTTCTACTTACAACACTGTTTTAATTATGTACAATATAATGTCATTATTAATTCTGTGTAGAGCTGAGTTTATTTATACATTTCAGAAAATTATGATTTAAAAAAACAAATGTAAGATGCCAAAAACTGTAGTATTACTTTCACATTGCCCAGCAGAAATCTTTCTCAAGCCACAAAATCTGGAGTTTACAGAAAACCGAACTTCTCAATCTCTGTTCAAAAATATTAGCATCTGATCCTTCACCTGCTTACAGTGACCTTCTCCTGTTCAAAAAATAAAAATAAAAAAGTACATTTGCTCTCTTACCATCTGGTATGCAACAGCACGGAGGAAAATGTTTAGTTTTCATAACATTGCATAAAACTACATTAAACAACAAAATTTTATTTTATTGTTTTGTACAACTATGAGGACACTACAAGTCATCCATCACCTTGTACTGATTATCTGATTTTCTATTTGTTAAAAAATAATAACCCATCATTTTCCATGTGTTGCACAGCACACAACAAAAAGAACAAAGAGTGAACTGAAATCATGCTACTAAATAGAGACTTGATGTGTTTACAGTTTTTTAGTTTTTTTTTAATTGTTTTTATTCAAGGGGCTATGTGTAGGTTTTTACTTAAAAAAATCTTTAAGATAGAGTTTTAATTTGTCCATTTATGAGCCAACCATAATGTAATAGGAAGAATGACACCTTGACTGTCCACCACGGTTGCCTCTATCAGCCTGTAGGCTCAGTTGTGTCTGGAGGAGTCGGGTCCGAATTGGTGCGAAAATTCACAAAATGTGACGTCATGCACTGTAGACGTCTCGTCTACAGCGGCAATCACTAGTGGTAGTGTTTGAAATGGACTCTGCAGACGGAAATAAGCGACCAGCCTCCAGCACAACCCAGACACCCACGGAAACTCCTCGTAAGCTTAAAAAAAAAAAAAAAACCTTATCTAGTGCGCACCGAGAACGAGCATGAAACTGGCTGCAGTTCCTCTAACGGCCACTGTTGTCAGTAACTGTTAGAAATTTCAGAACTTACGCAGTGCTCCTTTAATGCGGTTTCCCTTTTTAATGCAGTGTTTCCCCTACAATGTATTAAGCAAAAATCTTCACATGATCAGTAATATCACGACATTCACTTACATACCTAAAAACACAAACATGGCGACCGGCGGCGCTGCTAATGCGATGGCTCTGAATCCACTTGTTGACAAGAAAGGAGGAAAGAGCCACAAATTGAAATTATTTTTGATTAGGCTAATGTCACGTTGCCATAAGGGGACGTTCACATTCACGTTCACATGCAAATATTTCAAATGTGGGCACGCGGAAAGCGACACGGCACGCTTGTTTTGCGCGCCTCGGTTCATGGTTGCATAGCAACGACAGACGACACGGGAGAGCGAGCAAGCGCTTGTGGAAAGGAGAAAGCGAACTGCGAAATTGGTACCGAAAACCGTGAATTTTCACTGGTATTGAAAATACCATTCATTTTTCAGATGAGTCTACTAAATTGGTTGGTGAAGAGAAAGGTGGATGGGACCATCGAGGAGCTGAGGTTAGCAGGCACTAGATTTGTCACTTTGTGGGGCTTCAGTGTCACATGATCCGTCAGAAATCATTCTAATATGATGCTCTTTTTTTAAAGATTCTTTGATTAATAAAAAGGAAAAAAGAACACCATGTAATAATATTTAACAATATTACACAGTGTCCTAACTCATGGCTGTAGCCAGGCTTTGAAAATTAGCGAGGGGGGGTTAAAGAATTGTGCTATAATAAATAACTCATTATTAATAAAAACTCATTATATAGCCTACACTGTAAACACTTTAAAAGAGACAGACATGTAGATGTGTGTGAAAGATGTTTTCTCTGTTTTGGAGAGATGATGATTTTTAAATCATACCCTATTTATTGCATCAAAATTTGTTAATACTGTAGTTAGGGGTGGATAATTTTATCAGTTGTTTATTATGCATGCAACAATATATTACTGTTACAGTTTTTATTAATAACCATTGCTTTATAGCTGATAACTTTGTCTAGTGCTCTTATCAATGTTTATAACATGATTTGTGAAAATTTAGCTACTATACTGAATGACATGTAGCATAGACTTCTTCATGGCTAGTGTTTGCGTATTTCATTTCAGTATGTAACCTACTTGTTCTATAGATCTCTGTACTAGTGTTAAATACTGTTTTTGACTGTGTTGATAACGTTTCTGACAGATAATGTCATGATATTTTTGCGTTTCCCATACCGAATGTCCTATCCTGTCATAACCTGTCCACAGGCTTTTTTGATTACTGTCAGTTTGAATGTTTCCAGAAATTGCTATTAAAAACTAAAAATAAATGAAAATAAACCAAAATTATTTCAAATCGTTTGCAAATAAGATAAAGATATCGCTGACCCTAAACTACAACTTCCTACTTTATTAACTTTCTAGTGTCAAATTATGTGGAAAAGTCCAATCTAAAAACGCTATTAATAGCTGGAACTGGCAACACGGAGGATGAGCCCTCGCGTCCTCAACTCACAACTCTCTCAAAGAGACTCTTTTACTTCGTCAACATCTCGCAATGATCATTTTCATACGACGGGCGCTAAAATTCTTGCAAACTGTCTAAACTGAATTATACATGTCATGCAGACATTCATATGAGGAATTTAACAGCAAATTAGTCATTCAGAGAACAAATTTTATTTTTGAACATGAAACATTTACCGAGGTCCGGACCTCGGTGGCCTCATAGCTGGCTACGGGCCTGTCCTAACTACACGCGACGCGATAAAAGGTATTTTTCTCTGCGTGAGAAAATGGATGTGTGGCGTGAGAGCGTGTAAAAAGTGACGATTGCGTGAGTCTCACGGTGAATTCGTGAGAGTTGGCAGCCCTGTGGATTCAGTTTGTAAGACTGTAGGTTGTTTTTTGGCGGGTGTGCTTGTGCTGCTTGTTAATTTGCCATGTTGTTTGTGTATCTCACGCGCGGGGGAAGAGCTGAGCCCGTTTGGAGCTACGGCCTACGGGAGCCCAGAGGGGAGTGTCGGCAAATGTTAAAGAGAAAAACGATTTTCATTCAAACAAATCGACGTGAACTACACATTCGAGTTAATCGATAAAATCGATTTATCGCCCAGCCCTAGACAGGACCAAGGAGAACAACCAGGGACAACAACAACTAGACGTACAAGACGACACATGCGGTCTGGATGGGACCCTAACTGGGTTGATATCTCCAGATTCAAGCCTTGGTTGTACCACGTACAAAGCCATGGTGATTATTCAACATAACCTGAATTATCCACCATATTTGTACTTTTGAGAGAAAATATAATAAATATTTTGTTGCCTGTAGGAATTTTCTGTCGCTTGTGTCGGCAGCACAAGAAGGCACGCAAAAGAGGTGTGGGAAAGAGGCCGTTTATCGAAATTGGGTGCCAGCTTTATCGAGTTGACTACCTGGACAAGCACCTCAACACTCAACACCACCAGGAGAGTGTAAAAATCTCACTCCTCTCTGATACAAGGTAAGATCCTGTGTAAATAGCCTGTTGGCATATTAAAGCTAGTTAACAATAATATATTGACATTCATTTTTAAACATTTATGCACAGGTTTTGTCAATAGACATTTTGTTTGGTTGTATAGTTTAGTGGTTGCTTAAAATTAATTGTGAATGATGATGCAGATACATAAAACGTCCCACAGGAACAAACTCAGTACTGGTTGCCTTTGAACCCTTGGTGGTGCTTGAGCATGAGGCTGTAATAGGGGGATTTAAATGCCTCTATCACACCATCAAACGAGAGCAGGGGGATGCCTTCCCTTGGCTGGTGTCTGTTGCCTGTGCTGCCCATCGGCTTGCCCTGTCATGCAAGGATGCGTCAACATCGGTACCCTACATGGGAACATTTAGGGACCACCTGCAGAAGCTCCACCTCAGCGCCAATAGGACTCTGAAGATGGCAGGGCAGACCTTGGGCATCGATGATTTGAAAGTCAAGGCAAGTTTTGCTGAAAGTAAAACAATAGTTGCATCACCAATTGTAGGTTGATTTGGATAAGAGCATCTGCTAAATTAAATTGTAACACAACTTATGACTTGCACCTTCTGGGCCTGCTCATGTATTTATCTTTTTACTCATTAAATATTGTTTAGGAGGTGAAGGACACACGCTGGCTGTCGCAAGATGCAGCTATTAAAAACCTCCAGTGCAACCTCTGTGCAGTCCTAGCAGCCTTGGCTGAAGAGTCAGAGGTCAACAGGTGCCCATCAGCCAAGGGGCTGTATTCCTTCCTGGCAACATACAGGTTTGTGGCAGCAGTCTACAGCAGTCTGCTCTGAGGAAGATTAAAGATGATGGAGACAATCAACCTCCTGGGTCATTCCTGTCCCAGCTAAATCAAGATCTGGATGATCCAGCAAGACTGTCTGCCTTCAGCATTGTTCATGAGGAGGAGAGGGAGAGGACTCGAAGAAATGTCCAGCAGAGAACAGCTCTGGTCCAGATTCAGGAGCCAGGTAAGTGTTTGAAATGCTGTGGTGCTGTTGCACAGTTGTTGTTGAGTTTGGAGAAAAGGGAAATGGGAGGAAGGGAAAAATGGGGAGGACATGAGCTGTCAAAGTACTTAAGGGAGGAGTCAGTTTGCTTTGCTTATATTTGGACTAAATGGCAAATTATGGGCAATCTTTCACCATGATCACTGATTGCCTCTCTAAGACAAACAAATTAGCGTACTTTTGTTTGTCATCTTTAGGTAATGGAACCATATCTGGATGCCTTGATTGACAGCCTGGACCGGTGCTTTTCTAATCTGGACTTATTGAGCGCTTTTCATGTTCTTGGGCCTCAGGCAGCCAGAGGGGATGAAGCTGAAAATGTGTCAAACCTGACCTTGCTCTCTGAGAAATTTCAGATAGACAACCACCAGGTGCTGCAAGAATGGGCTTCTTTCAGGCAACACATCCTGTGTGGCGCATTCCAGGTATGTACATAAAAGTGATCACCTTTCTGACAAGTAGTGCAAGTTGTGAAGGTTAATAAGTGTGTTATGTAATTTTGTATGCAATATTCTTCCAGGACATGGACCAGCAAGAAATGATGGAGAAGCTTGCGGCACAATTTGATGAGTGGGGACAGCTCTACCCTGGATTAAGTAAACTGGCTGCCCTCAGCATACCAATCTCCAGTGTGAACTGTGAGCGTGACTTTTCCACACTGAATAGGGTGATTTTAATCAGATCCATTATTCATTCATTAAGACATATTGACGTGATTTCTGTATACCTACAGCTCCCAGCACACTGAAATCTCTTCATGCAGTGTTTGTATTTGCTTTATTTCTAGGTGAAGACAGACCTGAGGAATAGGCTACAAGGACAGCATCTGGCCACGTGCATGCGTGTCAGTATTAATAATGCCCCCCCCCCCCCCCCCCCCCCCACCCCCCCACAATAGCATTCAATTACCAAAGAGCCTTAGAGATCTTCTATGAAAAGCCCAGAAAAATGAAGTGCTCACAGACTGGGTGTGGCCTTTGCCATTAGGATGAAATTTTGTGCCGTTTAATTTTTCCACTATCTATTTCTACCTTACAGCTGAAAATTAACACAAAAGAAAAACATGAATCCTAATCTTGTTTGTGACCAGTTCAAGGTACGTGCTGCAATAATCATGCCTTCTGTTGATGGTATGTCAAGTTTGTATGTCTCAAAATGTGCATTTCTAGCCACAAAACTTGCCAGAAGTCATGGTTTAAGAGGTCATTAAAAAAAAAAATCTTCCGGGGGTGCATGCCCTCGGACCCCCCGCGAGCGGCTTGGTAACAACCTCTGGCACGTAACAGCACCGCTGCTGGAAACATTTATAGGGGAAACACTGTAATGTTATTCTTTTTTTTTTTTTTAGGAATATTGTAGGAATACTGGTTGTAGGGTACACAGCATACTTGCTTGTGGTCATTCACAGCAGAAACCGTTCACAACAGGACAGTACTAGCAAAAGGAACCCATTTTTATTACAGTTTGTATTTCAATGTGGATACAATGTATATTCAATGCATTTTTTTTTTTTTTTATTAATTGTTTGTAGGTATACTTGTAACTGCAACATAAATAAAATTATATTGTATTTACAAGTGTATATGCCATTGTTTTCTTACAATGTGAAGTTCCTTTTTTGTTTGTTTTGTTTTTACAGACACACTATACTTAATGCCAAATTAATCATTGTAGATTAATTATAAAATTGTATGTATGCTCTTTGTATGGGGGGTGCTAGATATTGCATGATGATTGAAATCGCACAAATGGCTTTTAAATAAACTGCGAAAAGGATAAAACATGGACGGAATAGAGCGCTGTACGAGCACGCAGCGCCATCTGCAGGTTGAAATGGTTCAAAGCACCAAAGGCCAGTAGAATCGGCGCTGAAGCGTGTTACTTGTACAAAATTTGGTGTGAATATGTCAAAGTTTTGCTGAGATACAGCCTCAGATGCAGTTTGGCATCTATATCGACACGAAATCCATAACTTTTTGCCAGCATGGTCTGAAGATGATCAGAGTCAAATTTGGTGAAAATCGGACAAACGGTCTAGGAGCAGTTTGAAAATCTTGGTTTAGAACATTAATCAAAATGGCGGACAAGAATTTCAGGCAATATTAGCAAAACTGGTATCAGTGTTCTTGGAATGATCCAAGGAATCTAACAACATCAATACGTTAATGTAAACAAAAGTTATTAGCATTTTTCAAAATTTCATTATAACTTTTGACCACAAGGTGGCTTTGCTCCCAAACCTTTTGAGTACCACGGCATGGTGCCGAAGACGCATACCGAGTTTCGTAACGATACGCCAATGCGTTCATGAAATATAGGATTTTAGTACAAAATTCTAAATGGCCGACACCCAAAATGGCTGACATGGGAAAATTCGATATCATTCGACTCGGCATGATGCATCTAATCTACAGAGGCCAGTTTTGTGATTTTTGGCCAAAGCATTCCGAAGTTATAGGCAAATATATGTATTTTTCATATCTCCTGACCATGAAACACTGCAGGTAGCCTCAAGTCATGCTTGATATAACACACACCAAGTTTCGTCTCAATCCGTCAAACCCTTGCGGAGATGTAGCCTCAGATCCATTTTGCGTGCTTTTTGGCGAATTCGTTAGTGTGGTATTCGAGAACGCTTGGACGAATCGATTTGAATTCCATAACTTTTTGCCACCATGGTCTGTAGATGATCTGAGCAAATTTTGGTGAGAATCGGACGAATCGTCTAGGATGAGTTCGACAAAGTAGGTTTTATGAATAATTGAAGATAGCGGAAAAACTAAACCTTACGAATGTTGGACTTGATTCGACTTGAGCCAAGGATTCAGAGGAAAAGAAGAAAAGAATTTTCATTTTGTGGCTTACGATTCAAAAGTTATTAGCATAAAAAAATTGGTGGCACTAGAGAGTTTGAGTTAGAGACTCCAAATTTGATGTGGTTACTATTGACAGTATCATCTATGAGTGTGCCAAATTTTACAACTTTCCCGCAATCGGTTCTATGGGCTGCCATTGACTTTCGGCGGAAGAAACGGAAGAAGAAGATGAACGCTAACGATTACAATAGGTGCCTAAGCTGTCACGGGAATAATCTGGAGGAAGCAAGGATGCAAGCAAAACATAGATTTAATGATGTCAGATGATAATACAAGGAACCAAAGTCTCTCGGGTGGGCAGGTGACGCAGGGACAAGATGGACGGCGTGCTGATGATGAGTGATGACGGTGAATCCAGTGCCGGTGAACATCCAGAGACGATGACGGTGAACCCAGTGCCGGTGAACATCCAGAAGACGAAAACCACGAAGACTCCAGACAGACGAGGACCAGGAACACTGAAGCAGACGGCACACGAGGCACGACACGGAGGACATCAAACAACGATCTGACAAAGACAGGAGAGTGCGGTGAGGCTTTAAAGGTGAGTGGATTGGCAGCAGCTGGTGCGGGGAGTGAGATCAGCTGGCGCGCTGATGAGCGCCGAGCGGTAACGCCCACTCGCACATCCACACACACAGAGAACAACAATTACACGAGACATGAAGAAGCCAGTGAATTCATGAACCGTGACAGTACCCTCCCTCCTAGGAACGCCTCCTGGCGTTCCCAGACTCCCTTACCTGTCGATTGTAATCATCAATAAGGGAGTGATCCAGGATGTCTCTAGCCGGTACCCAACTTCTCTCCTCCGGACCGTAACCTTCCCAGTCCACCAAGTACTGGAATCCGCGTCCCCTCCGCCTAGAGTCCAGAATACGATTGACCGAATACTCCCGAGTGCATTTTTCCAGAGACACTTATTGTCTCCACACTCACATGGGAGGTCGAATCGAAGGTCAAAACAGCCTTACAAGGGGTAACGCCTCCGGTCGGCTGCCCACCGAACCGGTTGTTTGTGCCGGAGGGATTACGGTCCGACATTATTCAGTGGGGTCATTGTTCCAATGTGGCTTGTCATCCAGGAGTCAGTCGCACTATATCTTTAGTCAAGCAACGATTTTGGTGGCCACTTATGGCTCGTGATGTTCACAGTTTTGTTTTGGCTTGCTCAGTTTGTGCCACTGGTAAGACTTCCAATAGACCCCCAGATGGGCTCCTTCAACCGCTGCCGGTCCCTTCGAGACCCTGGTCCCATATCGCTCTAGATTTTGTCACCGCCCTCCCACCCTCTCAGGGTAACACGGTAGTTTTGACCGTGGTGGACCGATTCTCGAAGGCGGCCCACTTTATTCCCTTGCCCAAATTACCCTCAGCCAAGGAGACAGCGGTAACAGTCATTGACCACGTCTTTCGGTTACATGGCCTCCCGACGGACGTGGTTTCCGACAGAGGACCCCAATTTGTGTCCAAATTTTGGCGAGAGTTTTGTAAATTGCTGGGTGCCACTGTTAGTCTGTCTTCAGGGTTTCATCCCCAGAGCAATGGTCAAACTGAGAGAGCCAACCAGGATTTGGAGAGAACCTTGCGATGTCTGGTCTCCAAGAATCCTTCCTCATGGAGCCAACAACTGTCTATGGTGGAGTACGCCCACAATTCGTTACCAGTGTCATCTACGGGCCTGTCTCCGTTTGAATGCAGCATAGGTTACCAGCCACCAATTTTTCCCAGTCTGGAATCCGAAGTCGCGGTTCCCTCCGCCCACGCCTTTGTCCAGAGGTGTCATCGCACTTGGACTAGAGCCCGTGAGACTCTACTCCAGGTGGGAGCGCGCACCAAGGCCAAGGCCGATCGCCACCGGTCTAGACCTCCCGTATACGTCGTCGGTTCCAAAGTGTGGCTTTCTACTAAGAACATTCCTCTCCGCTCCGTGTCTAATAAACTCGCTCCTAAATTTATTGGCCCGTTCGCTGTCACCAAGATCATTAGTCCGGTGACAGTCCGCCTCAAACTCCCTCCAGTGTACAGGAGGATTCATCCCGTTTTCCATGTGTCCAAAATTAAACCCGTGTTTTATGCACGCATAAATCCGCCAGCCCCGGTTCCCCCACCGCCGCGACTCGTAGAAGGGGAACCCGCTTATTCGGTCAGATCGTTCTGTCACGGGAATAATCTGGAGGAAGCAAGGATGCAAGCAAAACATAGATTTAATGATGTCAGATGATAATACAAGGAACCAAAGTCTCTCGGGTGGGCAGGTGACGCAGGGACAAGATGGACGGCGTGCTGATGATGAGTGATGACGGTGAATCCAGTGCCGGTGAACATCCAGAGACGATGACGGTGAACCCAGTGCCGGTGAACATCCAGAAGACGAAAACCACGAAGACTCCAGACAGACGAGGACCAGGAACACTGAAGCAGACGGCACACGAGGCACGACACGGAGGACATCAAACAACGATCTGACAAAGACAGGAGAGTGCGGTGAGGCTTTAAAGGTGAGTGGATTGGCAGCAGCTGGTGCGGGGAGTGAGATCAGCTGGCGCGCTGATGAGCGCCGAGCGGTAACGCCCACTCGCACATCCACACACACAGAGAACAACAATTACACGAGACATGAAGAAGCCAGTGAATTCATGAACCGTGACATAAGCCTTGGCCCCTAATAAATATAGTTGCAAGCAGCAATGACGGGGCCAAGCACATCAGCGGCAAAACGAGGAGCTAAGCATAGCACGGAGCTTCAGACCAACTGCAGCAATGAGTAATTGAAGCCATTTTAAGATTATTGAAATCCAAATGGCTGAAAAATCATTTAAAACTACCAGTAATACGATTGAATGACTTTTCACTTTTGACAAACAGGTGGCACCTTATCAAATCGATGTGGTGTGTTCTGTGTGATGTGACAATGGTACACACAAATTTAGGTATCAATATGCCAAAGCATTGAAGAGATACAGCCTCAAGTATCATTTTGGCATCATGCCTCAAATTTGTTGTTGTGGTAGGATAGGTTTTTCATTAAATCAATGAGGCAGACAGGAAGTTGGTATCACTGTTCTCAGCAAGACCCAAGGAATCTATTAATACCAGTCTCATTACAATAGGCAAAATTCACAGAAAGCTATAAGCATTTATTTGACATTTCATTATAAACTTTGACCACAACATGGCACTGTCTGAAAACATTTCGAGTACTTTCAGGTCATGGTCTCCATGGTACATACAGTATAAAGTTTCGGAATGGTACACCAATGCATTTGTAAAAGATAGCATTTTATATCATAAAACTCCATTATAGTCAATGGGAATTTCATGTTTTGTTCAATTATAGCGCCACCAAGAGGCACAATCCCACCAAATTGTTGTTGTTTACTTTGCAGCGGAAGAAAAAAAAGAATAATAACGCCAAAGGTTTCAATAGTTGCCTACGCACCTTCGGTGCTTGGCCCCTAATTATTTTAAAGCCTATACCAGCAAGGTTACACTCATACGGTGAATGAACGCTGTGGTATTTTAATCCACCATTGTTCTGATACACTGCGTTAACATCATCATCATAAGGGAGCTTATTCATTATCAGAACAAAGAACAAACCTTAAAAGTATTAAAAGTGACAATTTTTGTGTATCCATTGACATCAAAAGTAGTTTGAGATGACAAAATACTTGATGCTGAAACAAATATGAATTAAGACGGGGAAAAAATTCAGACGTGAGATTATTTGAAACAAAAACTATAGCTGCTATGTTTTTTATTATGTCAAACTTTATTTAGAGAAACATTCAACCAATTATTTATCCCTTTCAACGAGAGTTGTTGTGTTTTGTTTTGCCAAGGCTCATTAAAGATGATGTATACAGAGCAGAGGATATATAAAGAGTGTTTAAGGCTTTAAGCAGAAAGAAATGCTGAATTTTTCAGTTTACAAGTACAGCGTTTAAAAGCTGAACATCATCATCCCAGTATACCAGCATCATGAGACAAAAAACAAATGGGACGATGTACTTGTGCATGATGATCACTCAGAAATGGCAGGTGTATTAGAGGATGTCACACTTTGTGGTGGGTCTATATTCTGCAGTTGTTTCTTTACACTTTCATACTCTTCTTGCCACTCCTCCTTGGAGAGAGAGGAAGGGCTGACCTCCAGAAACTTGTAGGCATCTTTGGTTTGGAGCTTGAAGATGACAGATGCTTTTTTACAGCCAGCACCAAAACTGCTCCAAGCCTGTGGAATTTGGATGAAACAATATTAATGACTCATTTAGGAGGGAACATTCAAGCCTTCATTCTGGTATAAATAAAGAGGGGGAAAAAAATAAAACCTAACTGGAAATATTTTTGTAATCACATAAATATGAATTTTACCTTTTCGGCTATTTTGATTGAATCTAGAAATTCATCTTTTAGTTCGGCAAGGTCTTCGATAAGATCTTCTCCAACAAAGGTCTTTTGTTCCAGGTAGTCCAACATTTGAGCAACATTCTCCCAGAAGTTTTTCAGCTGAATCAGAATTGCTTGAATTTTTGACAAGCTACTCTGAACGTCATTTAGGTGGATGGGGTTGGGTATGGAATCTGCAGAGAAATAACAAACATGGTTCAACATGACACATATTCGCACCGTGTCTTAAACTAGACTTGAATCTTGGCACAGTCTTAATCAAGACTTGTCATATAGGTATACTTTAAACATGAAAGAAAACGGACTCACTCCGGTCAAAATTGGCTTTGGCAAACTTCATCTGCCAATCAATGATCTGGAGTTCGAGCTGCCACTGCTTCTGTTTCAGAGCAGTCTTTTCAGCAACAAAGTTATTCAATTCAGCTTCAAGAGCCTTCATACGGGCAACATTTGTAGGATCATGTACAGCATCATAAATGCTTTTCACAATTAGCCCGATGAATGGAACAATTGCAGCGAAGATGCCGAGGCCTTTACTTGTTTGGGTTATGGATCTGGCAAATTCCTGAATCTCTTGGCTTTTGCTGTTTATCTTTCTCTCAGTTTCAGCAAGCTCTGCAGTGTTTTTTTGGAGTATTGATTTCAGATCATTCAGAGTATTTTCCGTCTGCTTCATCTCATGGTCTTGTTCTGTAATCTTTTTATCGGTATCTAATTTTTCCTTGATAACATCACTGGTGGACAATGCCACATCTTTGTTGTGTAGATCATACCTACACAATGTTGAAGAAATGTTGCCGTGAAATTAACAGCAATGGGCTGGTGTGACTACCTTAAAAGTTTAACTTACAACAAGTTCATACTTTTACACGATTAAAGAAGTTTCATATAGATAAATAATTAAATTGCTCAAGGTATTTTGAAACATGTTTTCATGAGGAAAATGTTCTTACTTTTCCACTATCCTGTCCACTTCAACGATAATTTCTTTGATCCAGACTCGTGCTTTCCCTAGAAATTTGACTGCCAGAACTGCCTTATTTTTCTCCACAGCTTTCGTCAACATGGGAAACAGCGACTGAACCAGGTTTTCACTTGTCAAAATACACTGCGAAAAGAACCAAGAGCCATGAGATCTCACATCTTAGACTTTAAAAAAGACAAAACATACCGAACTCTTATTGCTTGTATTTGTCCTGTAACTCCTGCTTATATTGCTGCTACATTAAAGTTATGTAAGAAATGCATTTCAAACTTACAGGAAGCATATTGAACCAAAATGACATGTGCAAACTCTTCTTTTATGTATTTACTTATTTATTTTTAGCTAAAATGTCAAATGTTAAAAAAGTGGACATGTTTCATGGCTCACATTAGGATGCATTATGTGTTTATTTCCAGTTATTTCACCTTTTTTTCTAGATGACAGAAATAAAAATACTGAAGTCAAGAGAAAATCTGAAACAGTACTTTCAACATAGTTGCATCAGAGGAGCCAAACAGAAGCTGGGTTTCCACCGCCCGACTCCTGATGATCCTCTCCAGGTTGGGGAAGTTGGCCAGGCACAGGTAAGAGAGATGGTAGAGAAGAGCTGTCTTTTCGGCAGCAGGGAGGAGCTCTTCTACAAATGTTGGGCTCCACTGGGACACAGCCACTGGTGAAAAAACACTGCATGTTTTTAAAGACTGAAAAGATCACATTGATGGCTGGTATTGTTTTCGAATCTCTTGAAATAATGAAACGATTAAATAAGCTAATACTTGCTTTTGCTATCAGCCATCCTTAGTAGGTTTACACAATTTGTGCAGTGAGTTCTTCTAAAATGGACTAAAGCAGAACCAAAGTTTGGTTGGTTTAAATCACGTCTCATAAAATACAAGATGTAACTGGAAGGAGATCTGAAAATGACTTACCCTTTGTTTTAGTAAATGATATTGAGAACAAGGTAGTTGGTGTTTTTATACTAAAGCTATTCCCACCCTGCCTCCACCCTCAGAGGAAATGACTTCCAAAGAAACATGAGGAAATTTAAGTAGACTTTGCTGTCTGGAATTGAATTTCCGCGTATGGGGGCAGCTTGAGTCATATTCATTAAGTGGTTCCACAGAAGAGCAGTAGAGGTACGGTATGTTGAGATGTGCAAAAACCCTTTCCGAGACAAAACTCAATTCTGTGCTCCATGGCCATTAACGTCAATGAATATGTCATGTTCTGCATGTAATAAAGCAATTGTCTGGGAATTTATCAAAAAAAAAAAAAAAGGTCCAAGTCAAATGGGCAGTCAGTTCAGCAGGAAATGGCTAGGTGTGAGATTCAATGCAATTGTTGTTTTAATAAACTGTGTGCATGTCTGTACTGGTGGAATATACAGTTTGTACAGTATAAAAAAAACTTATTACATACTGTATATAAGTTTCATCACACATTAACATTACATCACATATATTAGTGTTCTCAATGTCCTGAACTGGCTCAAAATAAAAATGAAGTCCTTTTTAGGTCATTTCCTGGATTCTTCAGAAAGGAAGTAAGGGGTAAAAAACGTTTTGGACCATATAAACGGCCACAGAAAAGCTTTTTGATGTTTTTTTTTCTTCTTGACCAACAATATGAGAAAACGCCCAAAGGAGAGACAGAATTACAACTTACACTTGCAGGACTTGGGAGAAGATCATGAACTATAACCGAAAACATGACTCATTCAGAGGTAAGGTATAATTTTTCTTGTTTTTGTTTTTTTTGTTGGGTGAATTTCCTTACTCTGTTTTACTCTGCCTTTGATAATTAAGCTATCAGAGGTGCTTGTTAATGCATATCCAAAACTGGCAAAAATCTGCGGAGGATGGTTGCTGCACGAGTGTTCAGGTATGTAGGATCGTTTTGAACTTTTTTCCCTAACCTCTTAAAACTTATTTGAATTGAAATCATACGCGTTTATACATATCAGATGGATTTTATCTGTTAAATATTTTTGGTGTATTGTCTTTTTCTGTATTCTGTTAAATACTTTGAATCATAGGTGGAGGTGGTCAACGGAAATTGACTGTCATCCCTCCTGACCCTCAGGGCCGGCGCTCCGCACACGCACATCACGCACTGCGCGTAGGGCACCAAGTGCTTGGGGGGGGCACCAAAAAATCTGGGTCGTGAAAATATCATCACAATATAGGCTACTAGTATAAATAACAAATAAAATATTTCTAGCATGTTAATATACAAAAGCAATACAAAAGTAATATAGGCCTAGACCAAATTAGTCGAGAAAAAGGTGAATCTCTGTGCCAGTCTCCCTCTGGTGCCCCCCCTTCCCCACCTCCCAGTGGTCTGTTCAATTATGCTTCAATCAATTTCAAATTTGGCCGACACCGACCTCAGACATGGCCTCGAAAAGGCACCAAGAGTCGGGGGCGGAAAAAAGAAAAAAGAAGAGACAGCGGGATGATGCTCGCGCGTCGCTTGCAGGTAAGACAATGTTTTAAATAAAAATGTTAGTTTTGTGCGTGTAGTATGCATGTCCAGGGGCGTCGGCGCGTCCGCGTCGCTAGTAGTGCAAAAGATCCGGGGCTTTAGCCCTGCATGTTGAGTCTTTTATTTTAACGGGGTCCGGGGGTTTCTCCCCCGGGAAATTTTGAAACTTGGGCTGTTAAAGATGCAGTTTGTTTGAGAAGGAAAGGAAGGCCAATCGTTGGGGTCCTCATCGTCATATTTGAATGACAAATAAAGCTAATTTTCCCCCTAGGTAGGCTATACGTTACAGATGTGTGTGCATATAGCTATTAGTGCAGAACGTTCCCTATTGTAATTTCTTCGCTTCAATATAATGCCTATCTGCCTCTTGGTAAGGTGAACTTTAGAAAAACACTGCAACTGAACGTGATGTGATTTTGCCAAATTAGACCGCTTAGATAAAGTTTTTTCGTTGTTGTTCTATGCGGTCATTTTCAAGAGGTTCGGCCAAGGGCGACATCTGTTGGTGAAACTGAAATTAGAAAAAAAAAAACACAATCTCAGTGTTTGTATATTTTCATATTCACAGAGTTGTCAAATTATTAGGGCTGGGAAAAGATTAATCTCGATTAATCGCATCCAAAATAAAAGTTTGTGTCTACATGATATATGTGCGTGTACTGTGTATAATTATTTTGTATATAGAAATTATATATACAAAATAATTATACAAAATTATATATACAAAATAATTATACAATTTTTTTTTTTCAAAGCTCAAACTCATCAAAACGTACCTGCGTTCATCAATGGGGCAGGAACGTTTAAGTGGTCTGGCTGTCATCAGCATCAATGGGGACGTGGCTCAGAAACTGTCATATGATGACCTGATAGCTGATTTTGCAGCTAGGAAATGTAGGCGTGTGCCTCTGTAGGGCCTCTGACAACTGATGGTAGTGAAAATGTTTAATATAGTTCTATAGAATAGCAGAATGGTCTCTTTATAGAGATGTAGTCCCTCTGTTGAGTAAATTCTACTGTGCAGTTATGTATGGTTATTTGCAGTTTAAAATGTGCACTTTAAAATTCATACACTTATACTGTTATTTGCACTTTAAACTTTTTTTGCACTTTTAACTTTCTGTGTTTACATTGTTCTGTTCCAATTATTTATTTGCAGCAGTTATTTTGGAAGTAAAGAGAACCTAACTAAGAAATTCTGAATGGTAGTTATTTCTTTGGTGGTGGTGGGGGGGGCACCGCCAAGCGTTTGTGCTTAGGGCACCCAAATGGCTAGCGCCGGCCCTGCTGACCCTGATGGGTATAATGGACAGCAATTAAAAAGCGTGAGCAGCAATGGAAAGAGCACAATGTATGTAGTTCCTCTGCAAGAGCAGATTGACACAACTCCATTACCACCTGATGCAAGGGACTTTGAAAAAATGCCCAAAGCCCAGTGTACACTCTGCAGCCAAATGGTTCCCCTTCAGTGCCTTCCAGTACACATAAAACACTGTAAGATGGAACATGTGGATCTGTGTATCTCAAGTGATGATGTAAGTCTAAGGTGTTTATTTTAGTCAGCAGTCAGCTCTAAAAACCAGGTTGATGAGTTTCTGTTTTATTTCCAGTCGATGGAGAAGTCCCCACAAGAAGATAATTCAACTTCTATTGACAATTGAAAAGAGGCGTGTTTTTTAATATATACTGATCTTTTGTTTATATTTCACAAGCTCTGAAAACACAATTTTGATGTGATTTTTACGGTTTCAGGAATTGGAAAAGTCACCAGATATTGAAAGCTGTGCTTCAAATATAAATGAAGTCTGGACAGAGAAGGTGAAAAGGATATTTCTTGAGATATTTATGTTTAAAAAAAATATTAATTTTCAGTTTATGGTTTATGCCTTATGGTTCCTAAACAATTGTTTGTGCGTAATTTAACTCAGTATTTTAATGTCACATCAGACTGCTGAGTGTCCACTGTGCAAGAAAACCTTTGACAGTGATGTTATTGAGATACATGCAGCCAACTGTGGATTACGGTAAATTACTAAATAGTTTAGTGTCACTTATCTAATATTAATAATTTAAATGTTTCCTTTCCAGCAATTTGAAATATTAAAACATTTAATTTTTGTTTGTGTGCAGAACTGCAGAATATGATGATAACTTCAGTGACTCAATAAATACACTTCAAAGGTAAAAATGGTATATTAAGAAAGTGTTTGTTTTGCTTTGTTGGTACATTTCATGTTTCGTTTCTGTTTATTTCTATTACAAAGTTCTGGGGAGATTCTGAATTGGATCGGCAGTAAAGTTGATCAAACCAACACCTTTTCCATCTGCATTTCTCAGAATGACATCTACAACAGAGGAATGCAGCAGTGGCAGCGCCAAAAGAAATCGTCACCGAAAGGCAGACTAAAGGTTACCTTTTTTGGCGAAGCAGGGGTTGACTCTGGTGCTCTTAGCAAGGAGTTCTTAACAGGTATAATTAATTTAGTTTATTATAAAAATATATATATTTTAAAGCAGACATTTTGTCAGATCAGATTTTAAACCGGTTGTATTTGTTGTCTAGAAATGATTGCAGAGATTGAAACAAGATTTTATCGCTGGTGTAGATAAAAAAGGGAAAAATCCAGTCTATTGTCTCAACAGCTTGGATCATAACTACTTCAGGTATGCAAGATTTGGTCAGTTAACATATTTCAACATGTTTCAATAAACCTTTTTAGTTGATTCAAGGTTGGAATTCTTCCTGCTCATTGAGAAGGTAAAATATTAACCTGAACTGTAAGTAATATATAGTAATGTTTAACTCTTAAAAGCCAATAAGACTGTATTCTATTTCTCTGTATTTCGGTTAACTCAACAGATGACATGAGTGAGCTTACAGATGAGATTTTAAGCTGTGGATACACTGGAAAAGTGTCTGCCGACATGAAAAGCAACATAATCAGGTGCACTATACTTTTTATTCTCCTCGGAGTACAAAACGTTTTATTTTACCTGCATTTGTAATCTTATGAAATGTAGTATAGTAAATAACAGTCCCCCAGACTGATGGGCTGTCACCACCTTCTTCCTGATGTCCTCGGATATCTCCTTTCCTCTTGGCATTGTTTGACTCCTTGGCACTACAGTGGTTTGGTTTCCTCTCTCTTTTAATCAGTGTTGCCCAACCACTTTCCCAAGGGTGTCTAATTTGATTGCACTTATATTACCGTATGCACTTATGCCCCCCCATACTATCAGAATAGAACACTTTTCCACTTTGAAACAGTCAAAGATGGGGAAAAAATTCAGACGTGAGATTATTTGAAACAAAAACTATAGCTGCTATGTTTTTTATTATGTCAAACTTTATTTAGAGAAACATTCAACCAATTATTTATCCCTTTCAATGAGAGTTGTTGTGTTTTGTTTTGCCAAGGCTCATTAAAGATGATAATATTAATGTCAGAGTAATTTGACTTACAGGGACAGTTAATATGTTAACTGACCAAATCTTGACCTATATGACAAGTCTTGATTAAGACTGTGCCAAGATTCAAGTCTAGTTTAAGACACGGTGCGAATATGTGTCATGTTGAACCATGTTTGTTATTTCTCTGCAGATTCCATACCCAACCCCATCCACCTAAATGACGTTCAGAGTAGCTTGTCAAAAATTCAAGCAATTCTGATTCAGCTGAAAAACTTCTGGGAGAATGTTGCTCAAATGTTGGACTACCTGGAACAAAAGACCTTTGTTGGAGAAGATCTTATCGAAGACCTTGCCGAACTAAAAGATGAATTTCTAGATTCAATCAAAATAGCCGAAAAGGTAAAATTCATATTTATGTGATTACAAAAATATTTCCAGTTAGGTTTTATTTTTTTCCCCCTCTTTATTTATACCAGAATGAAGGCTTGAATGTTCCCTCCTAAATGAGTCATTAATATTGTTTCCTCCAAATTCCACAGACTTGGAGCAGTTTTGGTGCTGGCTGTAAAAAAGCATCTGTCATCTTCAAGCTCCAAACCAAAGATGCCTACAAGTTTCTGGAGGTCAGCCCTTCCTCTCTCTCCAAGGAGGAGTGGCAAGAAGAGTATGAAAGTGTAAAGAAACAACTGCAGAATATAGACCCACCACAAAGTGTGACATCCTCTAATACACCTGCCATTTCTGAGTGATCATCATGCACAAGTACATCGTCCCATTTGTTTTTTGTCTCATGATGCTGGTATACTGGGATGATGATGTTCAGCTTTTAAACGGTGTACTTGTAAACTGAAAAATTCTGCATTTCTTTCTGCTTAAAGCCTTAAACACTCTTTATATATCCTCTGCTCTGTATACATCATCTTTAATGAGCCTTGGCAAAACAAAACACAACAACTCTCCTTGAAAGGGATAAATAATTGGTTGAACGTTTCTCTAAATAAAGTTTGACATAATAAAAAACATTGCAGCTATAGTTTTTGTTTCAAATAATCTCACGTCTGAATTTTTTCCCCATCTTTGACTGTTTCAAAGTGGAAAAGTGTTCTATTCTGATAGTATGGGGGGGCATAAGTGCATACGGTAGTATAAGTGCAATCAAATTAGACACCCTTGGGAAAGTGGTTGGGCAACACTGATTAAAAGAGAGAGGAAACCAAACCACTGTAGTGCCAAGGAGTCAAACAATGCCAAGAGGAAAGGAGATATCCGAGGACATCAGGAAGAAGGTGGTGACAGCCCATCAGTCTGGGGAAGGCTATAAGACCATCTCCAAGAGATTCCAACTCCATCCATCCACTGCAAGACAAATCATCTACAAATGGAGGGCATTCAACATGACCACAACTCTGCCTAGAAGTGGACGTCAATCAAAACTATCATCGAGAAGCACCAGAAAAATAATAAGTGAGGTAAAGGCCAACCCACATATCACCTCTAGAGAGTTGCAGACCTCTCTGGCAGCATCTGGGGTAAATATATACATGCGTGAACAATCAGACGAAAATTGAACAGACGTGACATTTATGGGAGGGTTGCTAGAAAGAAGCCTCTGCTCTCAAAAAAGAACAAAGCTGCCCGTTTGGAAGTCCATTCTTTGGACAGACGGGTCCAAAATAGATTTATTTGGTCATAATCAAAGCTGCCATGTTTGGAGAAAAGCGAACACTGAATTCCAGGAAAAGAACCTCCTCCCAACAGTGAAGCATGGTGGTGGAAATGTGAAGGTCTGGGGCTGCTTTTCTGCCTGCGGGCCAGGGCGACTCCATGTTATTCAGGGAAACTTGAATTCTCAGACCTATCAACAAATTCTTGAAGAGAATCTCCTGCCATCAGTCAGAGAGCTGAAGCTGGGCCGAAAATGGGTGATGCAACAAGACAACGACCCTAAGCATTCAAGCAAATCCACCAAGGAATGGCTTAAAAGAAAGAAGGTTCACACTCTTGATGGGCCTAGTCAAAGTCCGGATCTCAATCCAATTGAAATGTTGTGGCTAGACCTGAAGCGGGCGGTACATGCCAGATGTCCTTCCAACCTCTCTCAATTGGTTCTGCAAGGAGGAGTGGGCAAAAAATCCTCAAAGACAGATGCGAGAGACTGGTCAGTGGTTACAGAAGACATTTGCTTGAAGTAATGGCTGCAAAAGGAGGTGCCACAAGCTACTAAATAAAAGGCTTCACATACTTCTGCACAAATCAAATTTCCAGTTTTTGTGAGATTAACCCCGTTTGTTCAATAAATAATGACTATATTTTTTTTTTGGTCCATCATTTGGAAGTCTGCTTCACAAATTGGGTTTTGGATGTGCATTTTGATTAGGTTATTCTGTTTTTTATTTATTTTTTTACACAAAACCGGATCATGTCTGGAGGGTTCGCAAACTTTCAAGCAGCACTGTATATAAAGGATTTAGAGCAACATATGCTCCCCTCCAGACGAAGTCTATTTCAGGGAAGGCCTTGTGTATTTCAGCAAGATAATGCAAAACCACATACTGCAGCCATTTCAACAGTATGGCTTCGTAGTAGAAGAGTCCGGGTGCTGAATTGGCCTGCCTGCAGTCCAGAGCTTTCACCTATAGAGAACATTTGGCGCATCATTAACCTGTTAACGTTTACCAGAGCGACGGCGCACTGAAGCATTTTTTTCCCCACTAGTTTAATGTTTATGAATGAATTTAACGTGAAAGTATATCATTAATCTTGACAAACTATATATCATTCTGAAGGTCTAAGCCTCAAGCATCGACAACAGAACGCTGTTTTTCGATGGAAAGCTTATAAGGAATGTATTTGCTACATTTGTGTAAGCAGTACACATCAAAACATGCAGAATAAAAAAGCCGTACGTACCTTTATCATTGTAATAACGAGCCACAAACACGTCCACTGCTGAAATCCCAGTTTAGTTAGACAGGTAAGGGTCCACAGAACAACATCCCAGCGAGCACTTTTAGTCCAGCGAAACAATAACGTTGTAATAAGGATGAATATTCCTTTGTTTACGTTTCATTTCTTCAGAGAGTTATTGTTCGCGTCAAAAACAGCGTCTTGGTGGTAAAAAAACAACACTGTGTTGCAGCATACGGTTTTACAAACAGAATGAGACCGTCCACGGAAAAAAAAGTCTCAGAAAAGCGGAATATAGATTATTTGAATTTGGCGCTCCCTCCAGCCGGCAGTGACGCAACTGTCATCTGAGCGGGGCGTAACTTAGCGAGCTGCTTTTTACATAAAAAACTGTTTTTTTTTCTTCTACATTTTTTATATGTGTGTGTGTGTGTATTGTGTGGGGAATGTGGCCGTATCTGCATGATTATAATCTGTATGGACGGACATCAGCGTGTTTATTAGCGACTCTATGACGGCTATCATTGTGATTCATTGATCAGCTATTATTGATTATATGGCCCACCTGTATGATTATCATCTGAATGGAAGCACATCAGCGTGTGTTTACTGACTCTATGACCATGTCTGGCAATATCACTTCATGTCTGGCAATCAGAATACTTCAGTATACATACTATATACAAAGCAATTGTTTTTCTTTTTTTTTCCTTTTTTATTACTCAAATAGTTATTTTTGTATTTTTTAGTGCTCAAATAAATCTGTCTATTATTTTATAATTGAAAAACTATGCAGGAACATGTATAATGACTAAAATAGCTTGTATAATTCTGCAATCCATTTGGTGGTTATTTTTCCTCAAACAGGGGGGTGGGGGGACTATAAATAGTTTCAGAAAAAATATTGCAGGAATCTCATTTTTCATGGTATCTTCTTCAAATTTGAAATATGAACTGATGAGACACATGGCTTTCGATCCATTACTTTTCTGGATTGCTCCAGGACTTATTTCATGTATTTGTATATGAAATAAAAAAACATTCAGTGTGGAAAAATATTTTTCAAGGCACGTCAGTGTCTATAACTTTTAATCTTTTTGAGCATTATCAACTCTGGATGATAGATAGTAAAGCCCAGAGTGTCTTCTTTCCAAAGATACCTAATTTGTTTGTGTAGCACACTTTGTCAGGAACTGTTACCATTTTAATTTAGGTAGGTTATTTTCACCTGTGAGGCCCACAATGGGGGGGCGAATGTAAACACTCATAGCCTTACACAACACTGACGGTTTGTGAATGAGTTTAATCCTTTTCTGCCTTGTAATTTTCTGTGCTTTAAACCTTTTCTTTTCTCATTGTACAAAATGTGTTATTATTTGATACAGCGCCACCAAGAAGAAGAGCTCAGAGAAGGCCTAGAGAGCAGCCGTCGGAGGTGGAGCGGCAGCTCCTAGAAGTACTCCGGACCCGTCCTGTAGCTCCAGCGCCGCCTCCACCCTCAGAGGATGAGCTCTTCCTCTTGAGTCTGGTCCCTTCCCTGCAGAGGTTGCCGCCTCAGACGAAAGAATTTGTTAAATTTCAAATACACAAATTGATTTATGAAAGCAGCATAGTTCTGCTTAATTTGGAACAATTGGAGCCTTCAGAGTAGTTTTAAGAGGCAGCAATCTCTGCAGGGAATGAACCAGACTTACTCTCCCTTCTCCTCTCCTTCACTTTGGCCCTCACTCTTCCCTCTTCCAAGCAAAACCCATTTTATTCCTGCATGTAAATAGTTGTAAATGTTTTTTGTATGTAGTTTTTATTTTTTTATTTGATTTGATTTATTTTGTATCAATAAATGTTCTATACAATGACCAAAGGTTTTGGTGTGTTACTTTGTGCACAACATAGTAAATCATAATTTATATTTGTTATATAAAAATATTATTTTTAAGTTAAGACTAGAATACTTATGGCAAATATTTGTACACTCATTGTAATTATATCCTATTGCAAATACACTCACAATAGTATAGTAAAAAATAGTTATTAGGCAAGGCAAGTTTATTTATATAGCACATTTCATACACAGTGGTAATTCAAAGTTGTTTTACATAAAAGAAAGTGAAATAAACATTAAAAATCAATAAAAACATGGAAATAAAAATAATAAAAACAAGGAATTTTACTATTATATAGAAATTGATTCAAAATAAATTTAAAGAAAATGATTATACCTAAAATTCATTGCAGTCAGTTCGGACATATAGTACAGTGCTCATTCAACAAATGCACAGTTAAACAGATGAGTTTTGAGTCTTGATTTAAATGTGGCTAATGTTTTAGCTCATCTGATCTCTTCTGGAAGCTGGTTCCAACTGCGGGCCGCATAATAGCTAAAAGCAGACTCCCCTTGTTTTGTGAGAACCCTTGGTATTTCTAACTGACTCGATCCTAATGATCTGAGTGGTCTGTTCGGTTTATATTCAGTGAGCATATCAGCAATATATTTAGGTCCTGGGCCATTGACACAAGAGCTAAACATAAAAGGACATAAACAGCACAGGATATAATAAACAAAAACTATCCCTCGGCTGAAAAGTGAGCCATGAAGCTGTCCCTGACCCGGATTATTATACCCGGAATTATTTGCTGCAACCCGACCGAGACTCTGCAGCGAGTCCTCTGCACCTTGCACCGCCCCCCTCTCAGCAGGTGCCTCTGCAGATCTCCTCATAAAGTTGTGGAGGACACACGTCGCCTTCACACACCTCTCCACAACATCAGGCTGAACCTCTATGAGGCGGCGATACATCCTCCACTGTGAGGACAGGATCCCGAAGGCGTTCTCCACCATCAGCCAGGCCCTGGAGAAAGACCTGTCATTTAAGACCCGTCTCTCTCAGGGAATGGCCTCATGGGGTTTTTCCTGAGGGGAAAGGCCTCATCTGCCACAAAGACATGGGGCTGGGGTCCTCTGTGGTAAGCTCCTGGGAGAGGACGGTCAGGTGGCACATGGAGGGTGCCACCACAGAGTGCCTGGCCAAAGGCTGAGTTGGCCAGAGCCCCACCATTGCTCCTCCGCCCATATCACCCGACATCAATCACCCGGAGGCAATACCTTGCATCCACAACAGCAAGGAGAACTAAGGAAAAAGTTCCCTTGTAGTTGTGGAACTGGGATCCGGTGTTGGGGGGGTGCCTTTATCAGGACGTGCTTGCCGTCCAGTGCTCCACAGCCGAGCGGGAAGTTCCACCTCTCCTCGAAACCCTCTGCAATGGACCTCCATTCATCAGTGGAGGGCACAGCCATGAACTCCTCCACTAAGCAGTGGCAAGATATCTGAAAGAGAGAAAATAAAAAATTAAATAAACATTGTTATAAATGCAGATTGCAATTCCATATTAGCAAATATAAATTTATAATATTGGTGTTTGTGACATCTTCATTTCTCTTTAGTTTCAAAACCTACTTTGACTGTTGTAGACGAAAGTTAATTGCCATTTCATTAAAGTGCAGTATTGATAACTGTGTGTTCAGAAAAGTGAGAAGACTATATGTCTGTGGAGGTTCTCAGTCATTAATTACTTGTAATCATGGGCGTAACCACCATATACTTTGGGGGGGGGGGGGGGGGGGGGGCGTTCAAATGGCTCAGTATTATAGCTAGGTAGCTAGCATGATACCCTGAAAATAGGCTGAATAATGAACTGCTGGAGTCACAGACCAAGGAGTTCCCGCACTTCCCACTCCATTGATAAGCCTCTATTCATTCATTGATGGCCTGGCCTGTTTGTTTTTACGATCTGATCCGCGACTGAACGGATATAAGTTGACTTGAATGGAAACCGATCTGATCCGGTGCCGTGGATTCAAAAGCTTAATTCTGGTGGGGGGAAAACTTTTAAAAGGGGTCCATTTACTGTCATCAGTGTGTGTAGTTATTTTTTCCGTCTCCCCCCGTGTGTCGTGTGTGTGTGTGTGTGTGTCGTGTGTGTGCGTGTGTGAGAGAGAGAGATATTGACTGATGTTTTTAAAATTCACTTGGCACTTAGCAGGCTTGGTAAAGTCAAAGGAAATAACACTCGCACCAATAAAAACTGAATTTTCAATGCATCAAATTAAAATGATCATTAGGTTCAGTCATTGTTCTTCTAGTACAATAATAGTATTTGGTCATAATGTAGGCAGCACAGAGAGAGGGAGAGTGACAGACATGATGGAGGGAGACAAACAGAGACCTGCTCAGAAGATGAACAGGTAAAGCATTGCAATATGAGCCTCTAAACAACATAACATTATTTTTAACCAAGTCATCAGTAAACTAGTAATAAGAGCACAATATTCAAATTTAAATGACCATTTAGGTCAGTCATTATTCTTAAAGAACAATAATGGTATATGGTCATAATGCAGGCAGCACAGAGAGACAGAGAGAGGGACAGTAACAGGCATGATGGAGGGAGAGGACGAACAGAGGCCTGCTCTGAAGATACACGTAAGATATTGGAGTACAACACATAAATAGTAAGTGTAAGCATCCAAGAAGCTTAGTTTAGCACTATAGGTTAATAGTTCATATTATTTATTTTTCAGGAGAGATAGAACCAGGCAGGGAGAGCAGTGATCAGCACGCAGAGGAGTTCATCTGTTTCATTTCAACTCAGTCCTTGACAAAAAAGACACTGAAATTTTTAGAAAGTACACATGGTTTCACTACAGCCCCTCATTGAAAGGAGTGCTGTGTTTTTACTATGCCAAATATTTTGGAGACCAAAAATCCTCTTTAGCCAGTAAGGCTGATGGAGCTTTTATTAAAACAGGATTTAGCAACTGGAAAAAAGCACTCCAGAGGTTCTCTCAGCATGAAGACAGTGATTGTCATTCAGCAGCGATGACAACACATTTGCACTGCAAACAGTCGATCAGTACACAACTCTCCTCTCAGTTAAAAACAGCAGCACTTGGCCAGAAATAGGCTGTGTCCAAATTCAGGGTCTGCATCCTTCGGAGTACTCATTTGAAGGATGTTACGTCACAGCGCCGCGACGAAGGCTGTCCAAATTCGTAGGATCCTTCAAATGCGGCCCACAAATACGTCCTCCTTTTCCCCGAATTGGAAGGATGGGTGTGGTGGATCCTTTCCCGTCCTACCTATCCCATAATTCTTTTCGGCAGAGCGTAATGGCGGACGAAGCGAGCGGTAGCGGAGTGGGAGAGGAGTTTCTCTGACAAAACAAGCTAAAGTTTATGCTTCGGCTCAATGAATTTGTAGGAGAAATTAGTAGAATACTTAAAAACAAATAAAAATAGGCTATAATGGCTTACCTGGATGTGACTGTCTTGTAGTCTGATATAAAAAACTCTCCGACAACGAGCAAAGAAAGTATTTAATTTATTTAATTCCAAATGAATTAAAATGAGGAGAATAACTCTTTTTTGTTTGTCCATTTTCCCGCTTCTTGCTTAGCGCTGTCACGGTTGCTAGGCGACAGGATATGAGCAACGGGTAAGGGAGGGAACTGAAAGAAGGGTAGGCTGTCCAAATTCACAAACACCGACTTCCGGGTTTTGCGGACGTCGGAGGATCCCTCCTCCTTCAACCGGGTAGGAAGGATCCTAAGGAGGATGCAGACCCTGAATTTGGACACAGCCATAGTCTCTTGAAGATTGTGGGAGGGATTATGTGCTTGGCAAGACAAGGCAATGCTTTTTAGGGGGCATGACAACAAAGAGGGCAACTTCCACCAGCTGATCAAGTACAAAGCAGAGGATGATGATGAACTTACCAGCTGGCTTCAGCGGCACAATAATTTCACCAGCCCCAAAATCCAAAACGAGGTCCTTAAAATCGTCAGTAACACAATTGTACATGACATTACAAAGGAGATCTTGTCATTGCCAGTAGTTCAGTATTCTCTTATCATGGATGGGACACAGGATGCAGCAGGATTTGAGCAAGAGTCCTTCTGTCTGCGCTTTGCTGACAAAGACTTGCAACCCAGAGAGGAATTAATCAGTCTATATCAGGTTACATCCACTACTGGAGAAAATCTAGCAAGTGTAGCTAAAGATGTTTTGATTCGCCTGAATCTCCCACTATCACAACTACGAGTGGGCTCTAACGTACGATGGGGCTGCCAATATGTCTGGTAACAAAGGTGTGAACAAAGAAAAGCAAGGTGCAAGGATGCAAGGTGTGCAAGCTCATCTCAAGAAAGACCAACCTCTTCCTGTGTATGTTCATTGTGGGCCACATTGTGTTAATCTGATTACCCAAGCTACCTGTGTATCTTCCCCCTTATAAGAGATGCAATGCATTTAGTGCATGAGTTGGGTGTTTTATTTCATCAGTCTGGGAAGTTCAAGGCCATCTTCACTGCTATAGCGAAGTCAGATCACTCCTCTCCTCACACATCTCTAAAGCCTCTCTGCCCCACCAGGTGGACAGTGCGAACGCCAGCCATTCGCTCTGTTCTCACCCAATGCAAATCTGTGCTCACAGCCACAGAAGAAATGTCTCAATCCACCATAATGGAAATTTCTGCAAAAGCAAGTGGCCTTCATGACAGGTTTTTGAGAGGCAATACTATTCTCGGCATTGTTCTTGCAGAAGATGTCTTGTCTGTGTTAGAGGAGCTGAACATTTCTCTGCAGCAGAGAAGCCAAACAAGATCAGGGATGCTGGCTGCAGTAGAGCATTTGACGAGAGGGATCCAGGATAAAAGATCCGAAGAGCACTTTGACCAGCTGTACTCCAGAGCATCTCAGGTTATAACATCTCTAAACCTGCAGCCCATCAAAATGCCTCATGTACGGATACCTGCAAAGCGCTTCACTGGTCCAGCCACACAACATCATCATCCTACTGCTCAGGAGTACTACAGAATGCAGTACTTCAGTACCTTGGACACTGCTGTGGTGCAGTGCACTGAGTGTTTCAGTCAAGAGGGGCTTCAAAGGTTGCAAAAATTAGAAGATGTACTCATCTCTGGGAAGATTGATCCAGTCCTAGATGAATACCCAGAGTTGAATGCCATGGCTTTAGAAGTGCAGCTGAAAATGTTTCAGGCCAACTACAAATATGCAACTTTGCCAGAGGTAGCAGCCATTTTACAGGAAATGGTGCCAGAGGTGCGACATCTTTTCAAGCAAGTTGAGGTCCTCTTGAGACTGCTGATGGTTGTTCCTGCCTCATCGGCAGAGGCAGAGCGAAGTGTCAGTGCCCTGAGGCGTCTAAAGACATGGCTGAGAACATCAATGACGCAGACCCGGCTAAACAACCTTGCCATTTGCCATGTGCATCAAGAGAAATTGGATGCACTGGATAGGAGACATATCTGTCAGAGACTAGTTGAGTTAAACGATGAACGCCTCTGAACATATCTAAATAAATGACCCAAAAATACAATGTAAGAAAACCTCTACAAGTTTGCACTGCTGCTGGCTTTGTCTCTGGTACAATGAGGCATTTATTTTTATTATCATTTAAAAAAAGATTACGCTTGTTTTAAACACTGTTCTATGTCGTTTTGACCTGTTAGGGGGAAAAAACAGCCACACAAATCCAGAGAAGAGCCCCCCTCATGTATTTGAATTGAGTGGGCAATATTAGGAACACTTTTCTATAAAATAGAAAATGTAGTATTATCAATTTGTATCAATTTCAACAAAAAAATGAAAATGAAGGAGCTATGTAAAATGTGAATTTATTTAGTTGTTGCATTGTATTTTAATAGATTGTACACACTTATGAATTATAAGTCTATATTGTTATGTTAACTATTACCTGACAGAGTGGCTTAAGTGGTTAAGTTCAAATTAAATAAGTGAAACTTTTTTTGCTTGTTTTTCATAAATACTAAAAAAGTGCATGTCATTATAAGAGGTCAACCATTTTCGTTATGAAACTTAACTATTGATACAAGGATGTTTATTTGTTACATACATAGAGCTACTTGTGTAAACGTAGGTTGGATGCTCCACTTTATTGTGCATGGATGTGTGTGTGTGTATGTGTGTGTGTGTGTGTGATTGTCTGGAAATGTGTGTGCATAATACGAGGGGATGGGTATATACATGGGATAGAGGAAGGTATGGAAAAAGTAGGCAAAACTAAGTATAAGTGAGATGTATTAAATGTATATGTACTATATAAAAATGTATATGCACATATGTGGGAGAGTGTGTGTGTGTGTGTGTGTGTTTATAGAAGAGAGGGATGATGGTGTGTATGTGTTTGAAGGGGATGCAGAGAATTTGTGATGTATGTGTCAGTGTGTGTGGATGGGGCCATGGCATGGTGTAAGTATGTGTGTGGAATTAAGGCATTTTAAGTATAAGTGAAGAAGTAAGGGTGTGTGTGTGTTTGTAGGACAGAGTGAAGGGGATACAGAGTAATTGTGATACGTGTGTATGTGTTGGGGGGGTGGGGGCTAGGTAGAGGTGCAGATTGGAAGATGTGAGGGGGGGGTGTTGGCTGTGGCTTAGTCCTGTGTGTGTGGGGGGGGGGGGGGGGGGGGGTAGGCATAGTGTAGTTGTAAGTTTGATTTCATGATTGATGATTTCATTCACATGAAACACACAATATTTTAGGTAATGCTTTAGGTATGTAAGTTTTCCTCATTGGAAGCCATCCTATTTGCTGCTATGTCAGAAATTGCAGACTGTTCTTTCAATGTTAATTCAAATGGTCAATGTATTCCTCAAAACTATGTTCTAAATGAGCAAATCTTTATCAATATATGAAAATTGTGAATTGTGGGAAATGCAAAATATCTGGGGAAGGGCTCACATTTGGACCCCCCCCAATATCTATACCATGGTTACGCTCTTGCTTGTAATCACACAGAATATTAAATGATTTACTGACCGGAGACAGATGGACTGGTGCTCTGCAGGTGGAATACAGCGCCTGTAGTTGGTGTCCTGAAGGGAAATCCTCCCACCGACTCGGGACAACAGATCATCAAACTGGGACCGGCACAGTCGGAAGTACCGCTGAAAGCAGCCGTCATCCTGGAGGAGTTGGTGAAACTCACCAAGCTGGGTGCGCCTCTGAAGGATCTGATCCGAACGAGTCTACGCCATTTTTCAACCTTCCATAGCACATAAAGCACAGCTACCCTCTCAACAAAATCCATGTCAGCCATTTTTAGTATGATACTTCTTACCTTTATTTTTTAATTGCTGTATTGTGTACAGTTGTGTGAACTGTGGCAATGGAATTGGAGTTTATTTTAATTGTTTTTGATTAAAGTGTAATCTTAATATTTCAAAGCAGTTTACTACTGGAATTATTAAGAAACTGAGAGGGGCAGCAAGAAACAAACAAAAAAATGAGAGCAAGCTACACTAAATAATTCAAACAAAAACTCTTTCATTAGGCTCTGTAAACCTGTAGCACCTCTACATATTTATATTTAATTTATGTCAGCGTGTTATCCAAGAATGGAAATTGGATTAAGGTTATCAAGTTGTATCTTGATTTCTAATACTTTGAAGTTCTTGACTCCATTTCCTATAATGCTGTGCTGGACTCTTGTATTAATTCCTGTTTTTGTTTCTTCCTGTTTAATGTTTTCTTTATGGATGATGATTGCATATGTATATAAGGGGGTAGGAACCAATGTGTAGAGTGTTGTTTTCCTGGGAACTTTTCCAATTGACGGACCTCTAGTTTACCAGGTGGATATCCTTGTTTGCAGCATGCCTCGCTGGCAGGATTTACTTGTGATGTTTTGGAGTGTTTCGTGACATTGGGCTTTTTGAAACAATGCAGCACAAAGGACTTGGGTACATTTGTCTGGGACTAACGAAGGTTGCGGTAAGAAGTACGCAACTCATCTTTTAGTGCAAAGACTAAGGGATCTACGATAAGTCACAACAAGGTGGACTTTGCTCATGTGTGTGATTAATGATATGTTTAATCTGGGTGTTTATATAATATACGTCTCTTTTGCATCGTGAAATGACTGAACTGTTTGTATTTTATTTGATGTGACATCGCTAATATTGAGATTGTTACAGATTGGTGGCCCGTACGGGGAGTGTTGTTTATGTGCAAGTGGTGTGTATATTATTGGGGATAATGGAGAGTGTTAATGAGGAGAACATAGAGGGACAAGACAAAGAACAAAAGGGTAATGAGCCAGATTTTTCTGCTGAATCTTTTGTAGTAAGGAGGAACTCCACTAATGAAATATCTTCTATGTTAAGTTCATTATATGTTACATCTGATAGAGATGAGACTGATGATGATGATGACGATGGTGAGACAAGAAGTGTTGTAGAAGTTTTGTCACAAACTGAAATGGTGCAAATGAAAACTGAAGTTGGGAATGTGAAAGAACAGATACAAGTTTTAGAAACTAAACTAACTGATGCAATTAATAGCTCTCTAAATAGAGAGACCAGTTTGAGGAAAATTATCGATATCAGTCTCTCCAAGTTAGAAGAAAAATGGAATCAGGGTTTGGAAAGGTTGGAAAGGGAAGTGGTGAATTGTTTGCTTCGTCGAGATGAGAAATGGGAGAGGAAACTGTTGAAAGTTAAGTTCTGTAGTACTCCTACTTCTCCACGGTTACTTACGAGTAGAACCACGACTCCCCAAATCCATGTTGAGCCTGTTAGTAATGTGTCTCAGACTAGTACCCATAACTTGACTGGTCTGGCCGGTGCATCCTCCTTCTGTGCAAATCCTCCGATTAGACTAGAGTTTCCTGAATTTGGGCTATCTATGGAAATTGCGGATGTATTGCATTTCATAGAACGATGTGAAAGCTACATGGAGGTAAGACCTCTTTCATGGCCTGAGTTGCTTGGGACATTGAGTACAGTTCTGAAAAGTTCAGCCTCGAGTTGGTGGAGGGCTGCAAAGTGTACAGTCCATGATTGGAAATCATTTAAAGAAGCTTTTATGGCAGCCTTTCTCCCTGCAGACTATATGAATGAAGTGGAGGAGAAGCTGAGAGTGATGGTGCAGCAACCTGGACAAAAGCTCAGAGACTTTGCATATGATTACAGAGCTTTGTGTATAAAATGGAAACCTGAGTTGAGTGAGGAAGAGATGGTGAACAAGATTCTCAATAATGTCAACCCCAAAATAGCAGGATCCTTGAGGGGCACTGTACATTCGGTTGAGCAGTTAGTTAAGATTGGATCCATGGTGGAAAGAGATTGTATGAGCATAAAAGATTACTGGCAAAAAGTCAATGACCAAGTTGGAAAAGACAAGATAAATAAACGAGGTTCTAACAAACCAGTTGCTCCCAGTGTGTCAGCAGGTCTATCAGTGATACAGCGCCCTCACCATTGGAATCAAATTAATCCAGCATCACTTCTGGTGATCCCTATCATACTGAATGGATGGCAGGTTGAGGCTGTGGTGGATACGGGAAGTGCTTTTACCTTAATGCAAGAGAGCCGATGGAAGGAGATTGCAGGTATGCATAATGAAATTCAGAATGTTAAGCAGAACTTTGTGATGGCTGATGGAAAGATGCATCAATCGAAGGGACAAGTTGAGATGAAGTATGACTGGCACCAAGAAAGAGGGAAGGTGGAGGTGTATGTAATGGAAGACTCCCACCTGGTTTTTCCCGTTGTTCTGGGATTAGACTTTTTGACTCGTGTTGGTGCCACCTTTGATTTCTCACAACTCTGTTACAAACTACCTTCTAAAAGAGGTGACTCTGGTTATCCTTTCATCTGTAGTCAACAACCATCTTTTATCCAAGGAGCTGGAAATCAGATGTTTAGCTCTCGTCCACGGAGCAACCTCAGCTTGTATTATCCTATGACTGAGGAACAATCATATTCCTTTTCCAGAGCCAGAAAGGATGTGCCGGGAATGGTTGATGGAGATCTGTTCCCTTCCGAGGTACAGCAGCTGATGCAGGAATGGCCGAATGTAACATCAGGAAAGTTGGGAAAAACTTCGGTTGTAAAACATCGAATTCAGACCTCAGACGAAGTTCCCGTAAAATCCAGGGCGTATCGGGTTTCACCCTTTAAAAAGAAGATTATTGAGGAGGAAGTAGAAAAGATGCTGAGAGAAAACATCATTGAACCCTCTCTCTCTCCTTGGTCATCGCCCGTTGTCCTGGTAGAGAAAACTGATGGAACGTTCCGGTTTTGTGTTGACTATCGGAAGGTAAATAGCAAGACCATTTCAGACGCCTATCCTATGCCCATGATCCATGACATTTTGGAGTCCTTGAATGGGGCAACGTGGTTTTCTGCCTTAGACCTGAAGTCAGGTTATTGGCAGGTGGAAATGGCAGAGGATTCTAAGCAGAAAACAGCCTTTGTTACGACAGCAGGTCTGTTTCAGTTTAAGACCATGCCGTTTGGAGCACGGAACTAATCAGCCACTTTCCAACGGTTGATGCAGACAGTATTGAGTGAGATCGTTGGAAAAAGCTGCTTCGTGTATATAGATGATATCATCATATATTCTAAGACAAAAGAGCAACATCTCGTCGATTTGAGAGCTGTGATGGAGAAATTGTGTAAATCAGGATTAAGTCTGAACATGAAGAAGTGTCACTTCTTTCAACGTCAGCTGAAGTTCTTGGGACACATAGTGTCAGACAAAGGGGTGGAGGTGGATCCTGAAAAAACTCAAGCCATAAGTGAATATCCAGTGCCCAGTGATATCCTGTCGCTACAGAGGTTTTTAGGACTTGTAGGATGGTATCACAAGTTTATACCTCATTTTGCGGATGTTGCTGCGCCTTTAAATCTTATGAAGCGGAAGGGAGTGAGATGGAATTGGACACAGGAATGTCAGGACAGTTTTGAGCAATTGAAACGTGCAGTCACAAATCCGCCTGTGCTATCGCAGCCTAATTTGTCACTCACCTTCCAGGTACATACCGATGCAAGTGACGTGGGGCTAGGTGCTGTCCTTACTCAATGTACTGAAGAAGGTGAGAAGGTGATTGCCTATGCATCAAGAATGCTAAAGGGGGCTGAAACGAACTATTCAACTTCAGAGAAAGAGTGTTTGGCAGTAGTCTGGGCTGTGGATAAGTGGAGGCATTACTTGGAAGGAGTGGAGTTTGAAGTTTATACAGACCATGCAGCCTTGACGTGGGCCTTTAATTGCCCAAAGACGTCTTCAAGGTTGACAAGGTGGATTCTTCGACTACAAGCTTTTAGCTTCAAGGTTTTCTATCGACGGGGTTGCCTCAACCAGGTGCCAGATGCCCTTTCAAGAATATATCCAGCTCGCTCTGAAGGTGTGTTACCATGCATGGTTATAACAAGATCCAAACTCCCTACTGACTTGCCACACAATCTGTCTGAGATAGCTAAAGCCCAGGCTAGTGACCCTGACATTCCATCATTGAAGAAACATAATCAAGATCTGACTCAGAAACCAGGAAGGACACAAATGGAGGAACATCAAGGCATTCTGTATCGACGAGTACCTCTAAAACAGGATGGGCATAAATTCCAAGTGGTGGTCCCACAAGTCTTGGTGAAGTCGTTCTTGGGGTACTTCCATGATAACCCCTTGGGAGGACATCTAGGCAGATTAAAGACACTCATGAGGGTCCTACAGGTGGCTTGGTGGCCTACTGTGCGCAAAGACGTTTGTGAACATGTCAAGACATGTAACGTTTGTCAGAGATACAAGGGGGAATGTTCCAAACCGTCTGGGCTTATGCAGTCAACAGAAGTGACAGAACCCAGCCATACACTGGGAATTGATCTAATGGGTCCTCTTCCTTTAAGTAAGAAAAGAAACACAATCCTGCTGGTGATTGTTGACTACTATACAAAATGGGTCGAACTCTTTCCATTAAAAGCTAGTACAACACCGAAGATAGTGAAAATGCTAAAGGAAGAGATATTTACCAGGTGGGGGGTACCTCGATATCTTGTATCTGACAGGGGGCCTCAATTCACTTCAAATCTTTTGGTTGAACTGTGTAAAGATTGGGGACTGGGGCAGAAATTAACAACTAGTTATCATCCTCAAACAAATTTAACCGAAAGAGTAAATAAAACCTTGAAAACTATGATTGCATCATTTGTTGGGACAAATGCACTCGAGATAAGCACTCGATAAGCACTCGAATTGGGATCAGTGGCTTCCAGAGCTAAGATTCGCTATCAATTCAGCACATCATGAGTCGACTGGTGTAACTCCGGCACAACTGATGCTTGGAAGATCTTTGAAAGGTCCGCTTGAAAGACTTTTATATAAATCACCATCTCCGAATCAAGCTGCCTATACATTGTTAGACAGACAAAGAAGATTGGCAGATGAGGTAGCACATAGAGTGGGATTGCAACGTGCCAGACAAGCCAGATATTACAATGCCCGGCATAAAGATGCGCAGTTTAAACCAGGTGATCTGGTCTGGTTCCGTTCTCATCCTATCTCTAGTGCTCCTAACAGGTTCTCAGCCAAGCTTGCGCCTAAATGGGAGGGGCCTGCTAGGGTGGAAAAGAAATTGGGGCCAGTAAATTACAGTATAAGATGGGGTTCTCCTGAAAAAACTGACAGTATTAATGTTGTTAATTTGAAGAGGTACTATGGTCCTATTCCTACTATGTCATAGATTGGGGGAGGGAACTATGTAGCACCTCTACATATTTATATTTAATTTATGTCAGCGTGTTATCCAAGAATGGAAATTGGATTAAGGTTATCAAGTTGTATCTTGATTTCTAATACTTTGAAGTTCTTGACTCCAGTTCCTATAATGCTGTGCTGGACTCTTGTATTAATTCCTGTTTTTGTTTCTTCCTGTTTAATGTTTTCTTTATGGATGATGATTGCATATGTATATAAGGGGGTAGGAACCAATGTGTAGAGTGTTGTTTTCCTGGGAACTTTTCCAATTGACGGACCTCTAGTTTACCAGGTGGATATCCTTGTTTGCAGCATGCCTCGCTGGCAGGATTTACTTGTGATGTTTTGGAGTGTTTCGTGACATTGGGCTTTTTGAAACAATGCAGCACAAAGGACTTGGGTACATTTGTCTGGGACTAACGAAGGTTGCGGTAAGAAGTACGCAACTCATCTTTTAGTGCAAAGACTAAGGGATCTACGATAAGTCACAACAAGGTGGACTTTGCTCATGTGTGTGATTAATGATATGTTTAATCTGGGTGTTTATATAATATACGTCTCTTTTGCATCGTGAAATGACTGAACTGTTTGTATTTTATTTGATGTGACATCACTAATATTGAGATTGTTACAAACCGTTAAGGTGCATTTCTCTCTAAAGGCGCATCCAGTGAGGAGATGGCAAGTCAGGATCGTCAAGTTCATCCATACTACACTGACCGCGAAAAAGAATAGACTGTAGATAGCCTACATATTAAAGGCTCATATGATTTAGTATTTAAGTATGTGTTACTACTAGTCAACCAGAAAAAAAAACTTTGGCCGTGGGCAGCCCTAGTTTTAATCCAGTCTTCCTTTCTTCTGCGCTGATGGCACACTCGCCGCTGCTGCTGCTGGTGGGGACACTAAACACCGTGCGAGCCGGACTTGACAGTCGCGGTAACCTTGTGTTCCTTACACCTGTGCGGCAGATCTTTTTAATCTCCACAACTCATAGTTGTCTAAAATATAAAAAAATAAGACGATGCTTAAAACAGGTGCAATGCCTGGCCCACGTCTATGACGTGACATTTGACCCGAAGCCCGGCCCTAGGGGTGCTAATCAGGACCCGTCAGGCTCTGGCTAAAATGCAGGGCTCTAAAAGGTGTCCAAAACTAATGGTTTATATTCACAATAAGCTAAAGAATACATGTAAACCTGTGAATCCATGAAGGGCTAATAAAGACAGCAAGATGTTAAAAATGCATGATTGTGCTTTGGTTCATGTTTAAGAAACTTTAAAAAAAAAAGTCATAATTATTACAGCAAAAAAAGTGTTTTTGTTGTGTTCATTTTTATGAGGTTGACAAATGTGACCCTGGACCACAAAACCAGTCATAAGGGTAAATTTTTCAAAATTGAGATTTACAAAATATCTTCATGGAACAGGATATTTCCTAATCTATCCTAATGATTTTTGGCATAAAAGAAAAATCAATCATTTCGACCCATACAATGTATTTTTGGCTATTGCTACAAATATACCCCAGCGACTTAAGACTGGTTTTGTGCTCCAGGGTCACAAATAAACGGTGCTATAAATTTTGCTGTAGACTATTCATCAAAAGCAGCATGATCACTGGCAGTCCAGGGGCCTCATTTATAACCATTGCGTACACACAAAACCTGTCCTGAAAGAGGTGTACGCCACTTCCTACGGTGAGACTTATAAAAACAAACTTGATGGGAAAATTGGCGCACCTGCATGCAAACTCTGACCCATGCATACGGACAGTTTTCTGGAGAGAGATGAAGTAAACAACGATTTTAAACTGTTTTTTAATTGTACTATTTTTGCCCAACTCCATTTAATTTATTCATTGTACATTAATTTCTGTCGGTATGTTAATAAGGTCGGCGGTCCTAACCTCTCCCAATGCAGGATTGATCAATTAGGCAAACCAGTCAGAACAACAGATTCTGTTAGGAACGAACACGAGATAACAGTTAGCCTAGTTAGCCGGCTAACTTTAACTGCCAGCCGCGTCTTGAAAATACATGAGCCTAGGGCTGGGCAATATGGTCAAAAAATTATCACGATAATTTTTTTCATATCAGTCGATATCGATAATTATCAAGTTAAATCCATGGTAAATGATGGCGATGTGTAGATTGAAAAGCCTCTGACTGCCTCGTTGCACACCGTGTTTCTCCTGTTTGGCTTTAAACTACCACAGAGTCGTTTGTGTTCTTAGCTGAGTTCAAGCGCTTCACACTGGATCTCACAGCGCTGTTTAATGCTCGCGTGACTGAGTAAACGGTTCAAACGAGTCGCGCTGTTTCGTTCCGCTTTTGGCGCATAAACATATCGAACATTTATCGAACTCTTCATATCGTTTTATATCGCAATAATTATTGTTATCGAATTATCACCCAGCCCTACATGAGCCATTTCTCAATACCAATTACGCAAAGCTCGGACTTGCGTCCTTGGTACTTCCGACTTCGTAAGTTCGTGAGAGTGTGTTCAGTATGAAAATCATGGCTTCAAAATCTGAAATAGCAGAAAGTTTCCTGTAAGGGGTAGGTTTAGGTGTAGAGTCGGTGTTATGACAGAGTCTTTACATCCATTTTGACTCACCATACCGTAAGTGCGCGATTGGATAGGAGCTCTCTGAGAGGACTCTTAGAATCTTTATGAATACGGGCCCAGATGTTTATGCATGGCCTAATGAAACTTTGACTCCGATTCGTTCAAAACACTGAATCATTCAACAATGAATCGAATGGTTGCTGTGAGATGCGCTGTGGTTCCGCCTAAAATGTAAGTGACTGAACTTGCTTATTGAACTGTTTATTGAACAATTAAACCGTCGTAATGGTGAAAACACTGTTTGATGATGCTAACTAACTATTTTAAATATAAAACTTTATTTAACATTTTTACCTCAGCATGCTGACTTTCTTTGTGTTGCGCGTTTTGATTTCTTCTAGAGATGCTGCGTGAGCCTCGCCTCAGCAGCGCAACTTTATACCGAACATGATGCACTATATACAGTAGCTATATCCACTATTCGCCACCTACTTTAAATGTAATAAAATCAGAATACTTGCGTTTTGGTGATTGCCTAGTTATTTTTGGTTACTGATATTTTTATTAGATTGCTTGTCTGGCGTTAATGTCGAACCCTGGATTCTATGTGCCGGGGCCCAGCCCAATTTAAACCCTGGATATAATACACACAAGGTAAAACAGTTGATGAAAAACAACAAATCAGCACAAGACAAACGAGGAGGGTAACGAGGGAGACACAGGTGGAGCAACTGAAGCAATAATGAGATGACAAGATGGGAGGGGACAGACAATAGACAGGAGAAAGCAAATGGCACCAAACAAACACAACAGAAGCCATGTGCCTACACAACAACACAGTGCCCTCTGGTGGCCATCCTGGGCACACCAGCTGAAGACTGTGACATATGAGCCGATCTAAGAGTATTTCAGGCGAGAACTTGCGAAGTCCGAACTACCGAGGACGCAAGTCCGAACTTTGCATACTTGGTATTGAGAAATGGCCATGGTTTAGGAGGATTTGAGGGTTTCAGTGTGTAACGCTCAGCCTAAATTATAGGTGATAATACACAAAAAACTTTACGGCCTTGACCCTTCTTTAAAGTTAGGTTTGAATGTTTTTTAAAAAGACCTCTTGGAGAACATCAATTCGGTTTAAACCCAAAGTGTATTTACAATAAAAAAACACCAAGCTGTACCAACAAATATACATCTCATATAAAGAAAAACAAAAAAACTAATTATAATATAAACGGAGGAAATTAGTCCGTATTAGTCCCGTACCATGTACAGTAAGTGTGGGTGCGCGTGCGTGATTGTGCGTGATTGTGAGTGTGTGTGTGTAGAATCGGCCTCACCGGCGGATTCCTTTAAGTCCGGGAGCTCGATGTGCAGCAACGCTGTCCTGTGATGAAATCCCAAAGGCAAAAAATCCAAAGTACTGATATTTCCACAATGAAGATTTCCAGTCACAGTCTTGAACAGCTTGATATGTGTAATATCCAGCGATCGATCGCAAATCTCTGAGCACTCAAAAATAGATACCACCTCGCCGGGTTTTTTTTCCACGCCTTTTAAACGGAAGTCAAGGGATACAGCTGACTCGACTGACGTCAAGGGGATTCCCTGGAGCTACGCGACAGGACTCTCGCGTGAGTAAACGGGAGCTCAATCACATGTCCGGGCAATAAACACAGGTAGAATAATTATAACAAAGCAGCTGTCTTATTAGATTAATTTGACCAATACACTGCAATATAAATATTCTTCCCTTATGTGGCCGCGCTACATAAATCCCCCCCCCCCAGCCAGCGGCATCGGAGGAGAGCGACCATAATAGCGCTTCAGGTTTACCACATTTAATACATCTGTTCTAGGTGGGTTGCCCCAGCACACAGTGTAATTTATTGGCCCCGTTTTACTCTTTATTTCAGCTGGACCCTCCCACTTGGGCGCTAGCTTGGCAGAGAACTTGTTTGATGAACTAGAGAGGGGATGTGTTTTAATCCACACCAGGTCACCGATTAGAAACTGCGCATTTTTTCTACGGTAATTATAATACCTGGCTTGTTTGGCTTGGCACATCCTCATCCTATTTTTCACCTCATCCGTCATGATTTTTTGTCTTTCAACCAGGGAATAGGCAGCCTGATCTGGTGAAGGGGGTCGGTGGATTAGACGTTCTAATGGTCCCAGAATTTGTCTACCGAGCATGAGTTCAGAAGGAGTCTTTCCAGTGGTTTCTTGCTGTGCGGTGTTAATCGCATATCGGAATTCTGGCATCCACTGGTCCCAGGTCTGATGTTGTTGATCCACATATGCAGCAATCATAGTCTTTATTGTCCGGTTGATCCTTTCTGTTAGATTTGACTGTGGATGATAACTTGTTGTGAGTTTCTGAACACAACCCCATGTTTTACACAGATCGCCCAGAATGCTGGAAGTGAATTGGGGACCCCTATCAGACACCAGATATTTGGGTACCCCCCACCTTGTAAATATCTCCTCCCGGAGTATTTTCACAATTTTCTGGGTCTTACTGTCTCTCAGCGGGAACATTTCCACCCACTTAGTGAAATAATCAACAATGACAAGGAGGTATGTGTTCTGTTTTTTGCTGCTGGGGAAGGGTCCCATTAGGTCCACCCCTAACATGTGTCCAGGTTCTGTGATCTGAGTACTCTGCATAAATCCAGAAGGTTTGGTATTGCTGGGTTTATATTTCTGACATATTTCACAGCTTTTGACGTATTGGCACACGTCCTTCCTGATGGACGGCCACCATGCCACGTCTAGGATTTTCAGCAGAGTCTTTAACTGTCCAGTATGGCCTCCAAGTGGATTATCGTGGTAATAATGCATGAAGTCAGAGGTTAACGATTGTGGTACTACCAACTGATACTTCTCTCCCTTATTTTTTATAGGGACTTTGCGGTACCACACCCCTTGGAGGTCTTCAAAGGTGATGGGTTGATCTTTGACTGAACGAGGTTTGATGCTGGACTTCAGTTGAGTGATGGTATTGTCCAAACTTTGAGCTTTAGTAATTTCTTCCAGAGAGTGAGGTAATGTAGATGCATGGTGGGAAGATATGGATAAGCAAGGGGCCGCATTTACAGCAGTCACCTCCTCGACCCGGGACAACGCATCAGGTCCCATGTTGAGGCAACCTTTCCTGTGATGGACCAGAAAGTTGAACTGTTGCAGGCGGAGTGTCCAGCGGGTTAGTCGTGAGGAGGTTTTAGGGCAGTTGAAGGCCCACGCTAGGGCTGCGTGGTCAGTGAAGACGTTGAAGGGCCTTCCCTCCAGGTAATGTCTCCACTTTTCAACAGCCCATACCACTGCAAGACATTCCTTTTCAGAAGTGCTGTAATTTTTCTCTGCTCCAGTTAAGGTCCTTGATGCATACGCCACCACCTTTTCTCCCTCCTCTGATTGTTGAGTGAGGATGGCCCCCAATCCTACCTCACTTGCGTCCGTGTGAACCTGGAAGTCTTGGTTAATGTCTGGTTGTATTAACACCGGTGAGTTTTGTAAAGCTTGTTTAAGTGCATCCATACTAGATTGACACTCTGGAGTCCACTCCCACTTAACTCCTTTCTTTTTGAGGTGGTTCAATGGAGCAGCAATATCAGCGAAGTGGGAAATAAACTTATGATACCACCCTGCCAGTCCCAGAAATCGTTGCAAGGCTTTGAGATCTTGTGGTGGGGGGAACTCAGCCATGGCTCTGGTCTTCTCTCGGTCAATCTCCACTCCCCTCTCAGAGACTATATGGCCGAGGAATTTGAGCTGTCGCTTGAAGAAGTGGCATTTCTTCATGTTCAGCGTCAGATTGGCTTGGGTAAGTCTATGGAGAACCATGTTAAAATGTTGAATGTGTTGTTCTTTTGACTTTGAATAGATTATGATGTCATCAATATAAACGAAACAAATTTTCCCCCTCAAATCAGACAGAACTCTCTCCATCAAACGCTGGAAGGTAGCAGCGGCATTTCTGAGCCCATACGGCATCGACTTGAATTGAAATAGCCCCTTGGTGGAGATGAAAGCAGTCTTCTCCTTACTCAGGTTGTCCATCTCCACCTGCCAGTACCCAGACTGCAGGTCCAAGGAACTAAACCAGGAGGCTCCTTCCAGGGATTCAAGGATGTCGTGAATCAATGGCATTGGGTAAGCGTCAGGTACGGTCTTGCTGTTAAGCTTCCTATAATCCACACAGAACCTGTATGAGCCATCAGGTTTGGGGACCAGGACCACAGGTGAAGACCAAGGCGAGAAGGAAGGTTCAATGATTTTATCTCGCAGCATCTGATCTACTTGCTCCTCAATGATCAGCTTCTTAAGAGGAGAAACTCTGTATGCCCGGGATTTGAGAGGCATGTCATCAGATAATGTGATTTTGTGCTGTACTATTGACGTCTTACCCAGGGTGTTAGAGGTGGTGCGTGGCCAAGCAGAGATCAACTTCTGTAATTCCTCCTGATTGTCAGAGTCCCACGGAGTGATCTCGGGGGAAACAGACATGAGTTCGGGAAGTCTACCACTTGAGGGTAAGGCATAGTATAAGTTCAGCTTTGCAGTCATATGAGAAAGGTCTTGACTAGACAAGGTAGCTGGCCCTGTTGAAATCTGCGATGGTAAGAAAGGGTAATAGGTGTATCCTTTGTCAGATCTTAACCCATATCTTCTTAGTCCCACTTCCAGGACCGCTCCCGTAGCCCTCAGGAAATCCAGCCCAGCAATCAGAGGAAAAGCGAGGTGAGTGTCTTTTAGGATATAAGTATCCATACTGCATTCGTGGTCATGCCATTGAAACCTAATCCTTTGCAGGTCCCTGGACTGGTGAATCGTTCCATCCGCCATAATGAACCTCTGTGGGTAGGAGGTAACGAGTGATGAAATCTCACCTTTCAACTGTTTCCACAGGTTTTCTTGCATTAAAGTGTAAGTGCTACCTGTGTCTAATACCGCCTTCACTTCTTTGCCATTCACCCTTACAGGCACCACCAGGAGAGATGACACTGGATGGGGTTGTGCTATTGTTACTCCGGCCAGGTTTTTGTTGAATGTACGTTCAGCAGATTTCTTGTTGGTCTTTTCTTTGCTACTCTGAGTGCCGACTTTTTGCCAGTAGTCTTTGGCTCCCATGTGGTCCTTTTCCACCATAGATCCAACTTTCACCAGCTGCTCAACTGAGTTGACTGTTCCCCTCATACACCCGGCAACCCTGGGGTTGATGTTGTTAAGTATACGATTTACTAGTTCCTCCTCAGAGATCTCTGGTTTCCATTTCAGACATAAGGCCCGGTAGTCATATGCGAAGTCCCTCAGGCGTTGTCTTGGCTGCTGAACCATTGTCCTCAGCTTTTCCTCCACTTCTGAGAGGTAATCGTCTGAAAGAAAAGCATCCATGAATGCCTTTTTGAAGGATCTCCAGTCCATTACCTTGACCTTTTCTGCCTTCCACCAGCTCAGGGCGGGTCCCTTCAGGACTGTGCTCAAGGTTCCTAGGAGTTCAGCACTGGGAAGGGGCCGGATCTCTAGGAAGTTCTCACATTGCTCGATGAAGTTGAGCACCTCCGCCGTCTCACAGGAGTCGCCGAAAGAGGGGAAATCTATGCGGACAGGAGGTCGGCCACAGAATGAGGATGAACCAGCCACTACTGAGGAAGTAATCACATTTGGGATTTGAGCAATCCTAGGAGGCTGAATGTCATAAGTATCGTTGAGAGGTTTATAAGTGCGAATTTTCTCTCTAGATACGGGAACTTGGGTAGGTGGATAATGGACAGAAGAAAATTGGAAGGCATCAGGTGAGAATGCCCGCACTCTGGCGAGTGTGGGAGTGCTAGTGAGCCTCAATTTCCTCATTTGACTTTCCCATTTAGCATCTCTCCTAAGAAAACAATCTGTTACGGCCCTTTCTAAATTTTCCAGCGCCCTTACAAAATAATCCTCTAACCCTGCCAAGCTAGTATCAACAGCCTGCCTGAAGCTTGTTTCCCGATTTAATATACTGTCCATTGACTGTTTGAAATCTTGTTCAAAAGTATGTACTTTGTTATTTAGGGCCAATAAATCCACTTTACATTTAGTCATCTCTGATTGTAATGATTGTACCATCTCAACATTTTGCAGACAACTCTCATCATCATCATCATCGGAGTGTTCAGAATCAGAAATGTACAATGAGCTAATCATTGATGTTATTTCTGCAGTAGGATTACGCCTGGTCACAAATGGGCCAGCAGTAAAATCTGCCGCATCAATATTATTTTGTACATTTTCAGATGTAACTGGGTCATCAGGATTTACATCAGCATTATTAACAACTTCTGCAACTGCATCAGAATTATTCACATCCATATTGCAAATTGAAAAAAAAAACTCCACCACCAAACCTAATAATAAAGGGTCCCCGTACGGGCCACCAATATGTAACGCTCAGCCTAAATTATAGGTGATAATACACAAAAAACTTTACGGCCTTGACCCTTCTTTAAAGTTAGGTTTGAATGTTTTTTAAAAAGACCTCTTGGAGAACATCAATTCGGTTTAAACCCAAAGTGTATTTACAATAAAAAAACACCAAGCTGTACCAACAAATATACATCTCATATAAAGAAAAACAAAAAAACTAATTATAATATAAACGGAGGAAATTAGTCCGTATTAGTCCCGTACCATGTACAGTAAGTGTGGGTGCGCGTGCGTGATTGTGCGTGATTGTGAGTGTGTGTGTGTAGAATCGGCCTCACCGGCGGATTCCTTTAAGTCCGGGAGCTCGATGTGCAGCAACGCTGTCCTGTGATGAAATCCCAAAGGCAAAAAATCCAAAGTACTGATATTTCCACAATGAAGATTTCCAGTCACAGTCTTGAACAGCTTGATATGTGTAATATCCAGCGATCGATCGCAAATCTCTGAGCACTCAAAAATAGATACCACCTCGCCGGGTTTTTTTTCCACGCCTTTTAAACGGAAGTCAAGGGATACAGCTGACTCGACTGACGTCAAGGGGATTCCCTGGAGCTACGCGACAGGACTCTCGCGTGAGTAAACGGGAGCTCAATCACATGTCCGGGCAATAAACACAGGTAGAATAATTATAACAAAGCAGCTGTCTTATTAGATTAATTTGACCAATACACTGCAATATAAATATTCTTCCCTTATGTGGCCGCGCTACAAGTGTACTGTTAACACACAAGTGTTTTAAACAACAGTTTACTGCTAAATCACATTTAGTAGCAATACAATTTCACTTCATATAATGGTATAACGAGTGTGAAACTAAATTGACAAAGGTATTAACCTCTTTAGGAAACGTGACTTTGCTTTCTGTCACAGCTGGAGTGACAGGCTCATGGACAAGCTGGAAGACAGACACAAAGCTGAAGCAAATGGATGATATTCTATCAAGATGGTGCCGCGCATGGCAGCCATTGTGCTTGGCTCTCCAGTTGTTTTAGTGTTTTTGTTAGTTTTTCCTGTTTTTTGTTTGTCTAACACGATCAGTTTCACCAAGGAAGAACTGCTGAACATTTGGCAGAACACTCCACAAAATCTCCAACCGGTTTTCAATTATTCGGATGTTTTGCTGAACAAAGTAGTCGGCGGAGCTGCAGCGCTGTTTAGACGCTTCAGGACACGCAGACAGGGGAAGCGAGCTGGTGTGCTTGTGAAGATCAGACAGCGTGGATTTCAAATGCCTTTGCCTAGCATCCATCTGGTGAATCTCCGCTCTCTACCCAACAAAATGGATGAACTCTATCTGCTCTCCCGGACAAACAAGGACTTTTCAAACTGCTGCTCTGTGTTTCATGGAAACCTGGCTGAACGACACCATTCCAGCGCGTTATATCTGCCTAATTTCACACTGATCAGAGAAGATCGCGATGTGGAATCAACGGGGAAATCGCTGAATCATCAATGAAAGGTGGTGTACAGATGTAACAGTGTTAAAGAAGATGTGCTGTTCAGATCTAGAAACGCTTTTCATCAACTGTAAACCTTTCTACTCGCCGCGGGAGTTCTGCCCGTTCATTCTCGTGAGTGTCTACATTCCTCCGCAAGCGCACGTGAGCACAGCTTTACAGAAACTCGCTGATCTGATCACAGAGAGTGAACAACAACACCCAGACTCTGTTTTAATCATTCTAGGGGACTTTAATAAAGCAAATCTCTCACATGAACTGCCAAAATACAGACAGCATGTTACATGTCCCACCAGAGACAGTAATATATTGGATCACTGTTACACAACAATAAAGGACGCATATCACTCTGTTCCACGAGCAGCTTTAGGACTCTCTGATCACTGTTTGGTTCATCTTATTCCATCCTACAGGTAGAAACTTAAATCTGTTAAACCTGTATTAAGGACTGTAAAGAGATGGACTAATGAGACAGAGCGGGTTTTACAAGCCTGTCTCGACCGCACTGATTGGACTGTTTTTGAAGCTCAGCAATTCCATGGAAATGTCAACCTTGCCATGAATTTTTTTTTTTTTTAACCAAAATAACAAAACCCTTTCAAAGTTGTCCTTTAAGGTCTGTGTTTTATAGTATTTATGTGCTGTCATGGAAATTTTAAGAAAATTGCTTTGTTTATTCACCACATATGAGGTTTGCACAAATAGAAAAGTTAAATTTTCAGTCAACCATATTTCATGCTTTCATGCTTAGGGATCAAATACTCCCTTTTTTATACTTTATGTATAAAAGCATTTTGCAGAAAGATGGGGGGATGCATGAGAAATAAATACTCTCACTTTGTTATGACAGCACTGCCTTGTACCTTTATAAGCGATATATTTAGGAAGTCATGACGCTTCAGTGCTGTGTCACGTCTGTAACGATTTAAATATAAAGTTTATACTGTATAATAAATATTAATACAAATAATGTAAATCTTCATATACAAAGCCAAAATATGTCCATGCTAATTATGGACAATTTGTATCACTTACTTGCTCTAAACAACCTTAATTATGCGTTACGGACGCTTCATATTAAATCATGCAATTGACCAGCTCATATTTGTTCACCATGCTGTTGATATTAAAATCACTGGCTCACATTAAATTTATCTCGGTTACTATATCAGCACATTTCAGAAAACAATTCATTCTAGTAACATTAAAAAAACAAAAAACATTAAAAATGCATTTTTAATAAAGAGAACACATCATTACATTTTTAATAAAGACATCATTAAGATTTACATATCGCCATAATTAAATTAATATAAATATAATTATTACAGTATTTAATAGAGAGGGATGAATAGACGTGCGCAAATGTTTACTGTACCTTAATGGACACGCCTCTCGTGATGACGCGTTTTCCCTCATTTTCTGGAGTTATTTCTGAGGTGAATGCAGATCTTCTATTTCTGGATAAATATCTACTTTATTTGAAGTAAATCAGAATCAGATCAGATCAGAATGAGCTTTATTAGCCAAGTATGTTTACACATACAAGGAATTTGTCGTAGTGACAGAAGCTCCACAGTGCAACAGAAAGACAGTAACAGGACAGGACACAGATAATAAAACAAAATAACAAGAAATAACCAATGTACACAGCAGCAAAAAAAAAAAATATATATACAATATATAATATAGGCGACTATGAATGTACAGGTCAAGTAAGTGCAAATTAGAAATGAGAAAATAAAAATAAAATAAGTGAGTGTGGTGAATGGATAATGAATTAGTTGTGTGTTCCATGTTTATTTATTGAGTGTTCATGAGATGTATTGACTGAGGGAAGAAACTGTTCCTGTGTCTGGTCGTTCTGGTGCTCAGAGCTCTGTAGCGTCGACCAGATGGTAACAGTTCAAAGAGGTTGTGTGCTGGATGTGAGGGGTCCAGAGTGATTTTGCCAGCCCTTTTGCTCACTCTGGATAAGCACAGTTCTTGGAGAGTGGGGAGGGTTGTACCAATGATTCGCTCAGCAGTCCGGACTACCCTCCGTAGTCTTTTGAGGTCAGATTTGGTAGCTGAGCTGAACCAGACAGTTATTGAGGTGCAGAGGATGGATTCAATGATGGCAGAGTAGAACTGTTTCAGTAAGTCCTGTGGCAGGTTGAACTTCCTCAGCTGGCGAAGAAAGTACAATCTCTGCTGGGCCTTCCTGACAATGGAGTCAATGTGAATATCCCACTTCAGGTCCTGAGAGATGGTGGTGCCCAGGAATCTGAATGACTCCACTGCAGTCACAGTGCTGTTCATGATGGTGAGTGGGGGGAGAGCAGGGGGGTTTCTCCTGAAGTCCACGATCATCTCCACAGTTTTGAGCGTGTTAAGCTCCAGGTTGTTGAGACTGCACCAGACAGCCAGCTCCTTAACCTCCTGTCTGTAAGCAGACTCGTCACCGTCCTGGATGAGGCCGATCAGTGTGGTGTCGTCTACGAACTTCAGGAGCTTGACAGAGGGGTCTTTAGATGTGCAGTCGTTGGTGTAGAGGGAGAAGAACAGTGGGGAGAGTACGCAGCCCTGAGGAGCTCCAGTGCTGATGGTACGAGTGCTGGATGTGAATTTGCCAAGCTTTACTAACTGCTGCCTGTCTGTCAGGAAGCTGTTGATCCACTGGCAGACGGAGGTGGGGACGGAGAGCTGAGTTAGTTTATTTTGAAGGGTTTCCGGGATAATGGTGTTAAAAGCAGAGCTGAAGTCCACAAACAGGATCCTCACATAAGTCCCTGGTCTGTCCAGATGCTGCAGGATGAAGTGCAGTCCCATGTTGACTGCATCATCCACAGACCTGTTTGCTCTGTAGGCAAACTGCAGGGGGTCCAGTAAAGGTCCAGTGATGTCCTTCAGATGAGCCAAAACCAGTCTTTCGAATGATTTCATGGCTACAGACGTTAGGGCCACAGGTCTGTAGTCATTAAGTCCAGTAATTTTGTGTTTCTTTGGGACGGGGATGATGGTGGAGCGTTTGAAGTATGAGGGGACTTTACACAGCTCCAGTGATCTGTTGAAGATCTGTGTGAAGATGGGGGCCAGCTGATCAGCACAGATTTTTAGGCAGGCTGGTGACACACCATCTGGACCAGGTGCTTTCCTTCTTTTGTTCTTCCTGAAGACCTGGCACACATCATCTTCGCTGATATGAATTGTAGGTGTGGGGGAGAGAGGGGTTGCTGGAGGTGTGAATGGTTGTGTGGAGGGGTGTTCTGGGCGGGTGTGGGGTGATCGTTCAAAACGACAAAAGAACTCGACAAGTCGTCTGCCAGGTGTTGATTCTCCAGAGTGCTGGGGGGTGGTGTTTTGTAGCTGGTGATGTCCTTCAATCCTAACCACACTGAAGAAGGATCACTGGAAGAGAATTTGTTCCTGAGCTTGTCAGAATAATTCCTCTTTGCAAATTAATGGTATCAAATGAATGGTAAGTAATTTGATATTTACATTTTAATTTTCAGAAAAGTGTATAAATTACAATAATAAATAAAATATCTTGAACACACTGTGGCCTGTGTATAATGAAAGAATCAGTTCAGTTTTAACAATTTTTTTTATTACACAATATAAATGTTAATAAAAGTAATTAATATAACACAACAACCAATAAAACTATATACAATAACCAACAAAGAAACAACAACAAAATGTAATTATACTATATAACTCTCATCCTATAGCATAATGGCAAAAACTAATACTGAAAGACAAAGGGAATTCAGAGAAAGCAAGAGGAATAATGAAAATTTCAAGGAAAAGGAGAAGAAAAGAAAATTTCAAGGAAAAGGAGAAGAAAAGAAAAAAGCAGAAAGACAAAGAAAGAAAGAAAGACAATCAAAACAAGAGGCAGAGAGAGTCAGGGAGCTTGCTAGAGAACGACACAGGAAAAGGTGTTTGCTGAAGAGGTCACAGGTTCCTGCTTTACTCCAGGAGTCACCACAGAATTCACCGTTTAAAACAAGACAGTCTCTAGGCAAGGCACTAAAACGAGCACTCCGAGCTTTACCTAGCAGCCCTCGAAAAAAAGATTGCAACATCACTGTGCCTTCTTCCAGAGAAAAACAAAGTGAAGCATGTGACCGCCACCACTACTACATATGATCATGTCAGAGAATTCTATGAGAGAGATGACATCTCAAGGCAAGCACCAGGAATGAGGGATGTGGTCAGTCAGAGAGGGAGGAGTGAAAAAGAAAATCCAGAAACGGCATTTAACAATGTCCATTCTAGAGGCCTACCGCTACTTAAAAAATGAACATCCGGAGTCTATAATTGGAAAATCTAAATTTGCTGAGCTTCGACCATCTCATGTGCTCCGGTCTTCAGACACTCAAAGAAATGTGTCTTTGCCGATATCATGAAAATATTCAGTTAGCCCTGGACTGTCTGCAACATGTCATCCCAAGGCAGGCAATCCAGAGCACACAGGATTTTGTTGAAAGCTGTGGCCTGCAATACAGATAGTCCCCTCTGCATGTTAGGACAGTGTGCTGAATGCGTGTACCCTCTGTAACACCCTCACCCTATTTCCCTCTTCTTTTGCTCGGTCTTCTGTCTGTTCCATGATTTTTATATTATAAATGCATTATAAATACGTTGTTATTTCAATAGGTCACTACAATGTTTGCTTGCCACAGTTCATGTGCTCAAAATGTCATATGAGCAGAACAAGCAACATCCCACTGTTGATCAGGTCTGGTTACTGGCCTGCCACAGCAAGCTGTGAAACAATATATAAAATAGATGTGTTGGTGTCCTATGACCACATGAAGCTGGCTGCTCCTGGAATGTCTAAACAGTCCTTTACAAGTTTACTGGAACAGCGGACAGAGTTCTTTGGCAAATTACCAAATTATTTATTTTTCATCTCTTAATTTTTGGGAGTGAGCTATTTCTTATTGGGTTTATGATTTTATTTTATGTATTTATTTGTGTGTGTGTTTTGTTGTTGTTTTATAGGATGGAAAAATATGTGCAGATGCTTTTCAAAGAGGTTTTTTTCGAATGGAGATGCTGCCAGTTTGAAATGGATCAGCTCTGTGGACTGAAAGTGTTCGACTGTCCAGCCTGTTCTCCATTTATGCTCGCTGTGTCAGTAGATGGTAACTGGAAATTGTATGCTTCAGAAATTCTGTCCCAAAAGCATTTCAAAATAATATTGAATACCAATAATGAACTTTTCATTAAATAATTATGTAATTATTTTCAAGGGCTGAAGATCATGGCCTGTTCGAGGGTGTCTTTGTCTATGAGGATAAAGGTGTTTCCACGTTTGTGGACAACATTAATGATAAGACAAAGCATGTAAATTATATTGTTGTTTTGTCTTGGTGCAGTCTAAAATTGTATTCCCTAAACATAATTAAGATCATTGCATTGAATTGTCATATCTTACTGTTAAGCAAAAATTCAAAATAACTTATGGTCATTTAAAATGTGTCCTGCTTTTGAACTATTTTGTACACATTTCTATTTCCTTTGACAGTTATCCATATATGTAGTTTAATACAATGTTGTTAAATAATAACATTTCTTTAACTTTGTTCTAATCTTGATAGTCAGCTGGAAAAGCAGCACGGGAGACTGTCCCGAAGAAAATAAACAAGCTGGATGAGGAGGGGATGGAGGTGACTGTCTGTCGACATGGTGTGCTCCTGAGAAGTCTGAACATGATGAGGGGGGAAATATTACCGTAACCCATGTTTCTCCAAGGAACTTTTCTTTTCAGCATTTTTTAACTTTTCAGCATTAATATTTCACTATGATATGGTTTACATGCACAAAACAGTGAGGCTGGCTGTAAAGTAAAGCATGTCAAGGGTTTTGTTAATTCCCAAGTTATAGTGACCACAGGGGATGAGACATCTGAGATATCTGATAATAGAGATCTGTGGTGACTGGGGCAGACACCTGGTAGCTGTCATTTGCATTCAAACGGAACTTATACAGTGCCGTCCATAAGTACTGGAACAGTAAAGACAAAATTGCTCTGTTGGCTGTGGAGTCAAGACATTTGCAAATTATGAAAAAAAATATGAATATGAGACAAAACTACAGAATGTCACATTTTATTATTAGCCGTTTCAACACATAGATGTTTTACCAGCTAAGAAGATCAGCACTTTTAGAGTTCATCCCACTCATTGATGTGAGCATAAGTATTGGGACAGTTGAACATAAGGCAGATATAAAAGATTAAAAGCTATTATTTTGTTGCAGATCCCTTGCACACAATCACAGCAGTGAGTCTGAGACCCATAGACATCACCAGAGTCTTGCTCTCATCCTTTGAAATGCTTTTCCCAGCCTTTAATGCAGCCAATCCCAATTGTTGCTTGTTTTGGGGAGTTTCTGCCTTTACTCTCCTCTCCAGCTGGAGAAATTCATGTTCAATCAGATTTAAATCTGGAGACTGACTTGGGCAGTCTAAGACTTTCCATTTCTTTGCTCTTATAAATTCCTTGACTGAACTGCCAGGGTGTTTTGGGTCATTGTCCTGATGCAATATGAAGCACTTCCCAATTAATCTGGTGGCATTTTCTTGAATATTGGTAGGCAAGATGGTTTTGTACCCTTCCAAATTCATTCTGCTACTGTCATCATACATTAAGTCATCAGTAAAGTTGAGAGGGCCTGTTCCAGAGGCAGCCATGCATGCCCATGCCATGACACCACCTCCACCATGCTTTACAGATGAGGCTGTATGCTTGGGATCATTGCAGTTCCCTTTGTTTCTCCACATTTTTGCTTTCCCATCACTTAGATAAAGGTTCATCTTTGTCTCATCGGTCCATAAACACAGTTCCAAAACTCTTCTGGCTCACCTTTGTGCTTTTTTTGCAAACTCTAATCTTGCCTTTCTATTTTTGGTGCTGGTCAGAGGTTTGCATCTTGCTGTGTATCATCTGTAATTCTGTGTCAAAGTCTCCTGAGGACAGTAGATTGTCAGAGCAGCACCCCAGCTTTCTGGAAGTTGTTGCTGATTTTACAGACACGTGTTTTAGGATTCATTTTCACAGCTTTTATGATTTGTCTGTCATCAACTACTGTTGTTTTCTCAGCCGATCAGGTCGTTGTTGGTTGCTGGTGTCGCTGGTGGTTTCCAAACTCTTGATTTCTCCATGCCCTTTGTTTTTGCTAGAGCTCTAATTGACTTCCTCTTTTCTTTTAGCATCCAAAACACTTGCTTTTCTCTCAAAGTCAGCTCCCTCATCTTCATCCTGGTTTGTGTGTGTCATCATCGAATGCAAGATTCAGAATACAGAAGTAATGGATATAACTGATACGACACATTCCCTGCTTTTAATATCTGAAGAATGAATGCAACAGGACACAGCTGATCACTTAGAAAGACCTGTGAGGCAACTGTTCCAATACTTATGCTCACATCAGATAGAGGGATGAAACTCTAAAAGTGCTGAACTTCTTAGCTGCTAAAACATCTATGTGTTGAATCACCCAATAATAAAATGTGACATTCTGTAGTTTTGTCTCATATTCATCTTTTAATCATATTTGTAAATGTCTCGACTCCACAGCCAACAGAGCAATTTTGTCTTTACTGCTCCAATACTTATGGAGGGCACTGTATATTTTGTTAAGTGTTTATCTGCTAAATACTTAATTTGTGATTGGCTTTATTATCTTATTGAAGCTTGAATTTGTTGTCATACCTTATAGTAAGCCTTTAAAACTGTTTTTCTGTGGACGTTTCGATTCATTTTTAATTAAGGTGTAACTTAAAGGGGCTTTGCAGTGAAGTTTTGAAGACATTTACTATTCATAAATATAAAGTGTTTGTTTTACTTTCCTGTTATATGCATTGTTTGTGAGTTATTGTTACCTTATAATTTAGTTATTTTAATCCCATTTGTCAACTTTGAGAAAATTGTGTGGTGCTTTCATCTCAATGAAATGGCCAAATGAATGTTTGGAAAAGTAAACTGATATTTCCTACAGACACACTACAGCAAAAGATAGTAATAACTGACTTAAAACCATTTTTTAGCTAGTGAAAAGATAGTAATAACTGACTTAAAAAAAAATTTTAGCTAGTGAAAATACTAGTGTTCTAATCTGCAAAGAAAGGCGACAGCTACAGTCAAGGCATGTCTAGAATCACTCTACATAAATGTCTCGACAAATGAAGAAGCTGATCCTGCTAAAATTGCATCAACTTCCTGAGTGCCTAGAACAAATTGCTGAGTGTGGTGATCTTGTTGCTGATTGTAGTGATGGAGTTGTTGAGTGAGGTGACCGAGCTTAAACTGGTAATCTCAGTAAACAGGAAACTGAATGCACAGCAGAGGCTTGTTCTTGGACAGTGAAGAAACTTAACAACCAGCTCTGACTACTAGCTTCATGAACTGGGCTGTGGGGTATGGTATAACTTTGGTTGCATTGATTTCCTTGTTGTCAGTATTGAGGTATCACCATCCATCCTTGCCTAAAGATACCAAGATACTCCTCCATACAAACAGAAATGGCATTATAAAACAAGTTGTAGGTGGTGCATACATTTACTATGGAATTGTAAACTCTGACCAGGTGTGCAGTTATGGCCAGTTTTGAGGTTAGTCCAAAGATTTTCTATTGGACGGAAAAAAAAAAAAAAAAACTTGTCTTGATTGCCTTGTTTGGAGAAAGGTCAAACTTTTTTCAAAGGTGATACTTGGAGAACTTAATTTAATTTTTTAAAAGTTGATCATTCGATTGGTGTTTATTGACTCATTTCTTAAACCTTATGTTCAAAGTCTTCCTTCTTTTGTGCAGGACTCTATGGATATGATTAAAACACTACAGTCTGTTAAATTGCCCCACAATAATGTATTACTTGTGATGTGGAATCGCTGTATACTAACATCCTACACGATGGTGGTATACAAGTTATTAATTTCTTTTTAAGTGACTGTTATATTAATGAGTCCTTGTATTGGTTGTTTAAATGAGTTGATTAAATTGGTATTGACAGTTGAAAAAGGTGCAGCACTCACTCTTGACGATATCAAAACTTGTCCCCACGTCTTATAGCACATTCCACATGGACAACGTATAGCATAAATGACATTACAGGAATTGCATAATTTATAAATATGTTTTTGTCTGTTCTAAGATGTGTAAAATATTTCAATCTCCTGGTGTACTGACATTGAGTACAATTCCCCCAAACATTGTTCTGGTATGACAGTCTTATCCCAAATTCTCAGGAAATCAGCAGTATCCTTTAAAAAGGATGGAAGTGTTGTCACCAAAGGTTTAATATAGTAGTCCATATACTGAGAAATGTTTTCTGTTACACTCCCAATACCTGAAACTATGGGTCTTCCTACTGGGTTTTCCAAACTTTTATGGATTTTAGGAAATGTATAAAAAAGTGGAACTCGAACATATAGAAAGGCAGAGATCGACTGATCTATAACATTGTTACTCGCGGCATCTTATACTTTTATTTGTTTATTGAAATCATCAGTTGGATCAGAGGATAGACGGGTATAAACACTTAGAAGATCATGGCTGTATAATAGAGATCATGTCCGTAATCCACTTCTGGAAGTGTCTTGGTTATGATCATACTCTGCGTTAGAAACTGTTGTAATGAACTGTGATTCAGCTTTCAATAAATATACAAATTTAGAAATCAGATGTCTAGAGTCCAAAAAAAAAAAAAGAAGTGTGGTAAATCAAATTTTAAAAAATGGCATACAAAGGGAGCATGCATAATGAAAATAACACTGGACCCAAAATTGAGCCCTGTGTGACCCCATACACAATTGGAGCACAAGATGACGATCCTATCCTTAAGCCAACCAATTTAAAGCACAACCTTAGACCCGATAAGCTGTAAACAATTCAAAAGGTTGCCATGATCAAGGGTGTCAAATGCCACACTGAGGTCCAGCAAAATTAGAGCAGCACAGTTTCCAAAATCGACAGAAATGAGTAGGTCATTTAATACTTTGAGCAAAGCAGACTGTGCTGTGGCCTGTGTAAATATCAAGACTGATATTTACCATAAATGCCATTGTCCTTTAAAAATGAAGAAAGCTGGTTAAACACAACCTTCTCCAAACGTTAGGACAAAAATGATCAAATTTTTCCCACAATAAAGTAATAATAGATGGTCTTTGGGGTCCTGCACACAGTTACTTCTACAACATCTCGGGGGCCAGGAAGAACCAGTGAGACCAATAAAACGGACCCCTGGACCAACAACGTATGTGTGTTTTTGTGCAGGTGATGACCGGTGGACTGTGGATTGGACAGACATCGACCGTTTTTATTGGTGTGCTCATTCTTGCTGGAGTTTATCAATCAAACAATGATACCATATCTAGTTTATGGGAAGCTGATACTGGACGTGCAATTTTTCAGGCAGTCATATTGCTAAACAAATTCCAAACATTGTCCAGAGTCATACGTTAGTCAGGACCACAAGACCTGCTCGACGTGAAACAGACATGCTGGCAGCGATATGTAATGCCTGGAATCTACTGTATAGGGTGAGCATCTCCCACTAATGTACAACCCTGGCCCAGATATAACAGTGGATGAGTGCCTGGGGCCATTTAGAGGTAGATATGCATTCAAGCAGTACATGCCCTGTAAGCCAGCTGATCAAAATCTGGCCAGCATCAGGATAAGCCATGCTTGGAATAGGTCTACACCAGCAAGCCTCAAGGTGGACAGGCATAAAAAATTCAGGGTATACATGTGGTCCTTGATTTGACCACTGGTCTCCAGGGACACACAATTACTTGCAACAACTTCTTCACATCATATGCCCTTGGCCAGAAGCTCCTGAAAAAAGATTGACAATGGTTGGTACAATACGGGAAAACAAGTCTGAAATCCAACCTCTGTTCAACAAGAGACCAAGCTATCTTATCCTGTGTGTTGGCATTCACCGAGACACACAGTCTTGTGTCTTAAAAAGGGGTAAAAATGTGTTGCCACAAGGAGGCCAAAGTGAGTGAGGGAATAAAAGAAGCCAGGGCCTGTATTCACAAAACATTTCATCTTACCAAGAGTTCTCCTAAACAGCAGTAAAAGTTTTTAACTAAGGTGCTGAGACAAACTTTTATTAAGGAATAGAGAGACGTCTTAACCCTCTGGGTTGGAGAAGTTTCGACATGCTCTGACATTTGTGCTTTTTTCAGTTGCTTATAAATATATAAATGGCTAAAGTCTAATAACACTGTAAACAGCACAAACTGAGCTACAATAATATGTTAGCAGCATTTATGTACATGATTGTGTTTTTGAGAAATCAACATTTATGTGAGGTTAGTGAAAAACTAAAATTTTGAAGTCACTGAAATAAGGCCATAAAACACATACAGAATATTTGTTCACAAGACTTCTGAGAACTGGATCTTGTAGCCTAGAATGTTTTCTTCAAAATAATGTGAAAATCATCTTGTTTATTTGCTCACATAAAACATTGATTTAAATTTTCTAAGTCACTTTTTGAGTAAAAAGGGTCTATGCGAGAAGACAGGCCTGCACAATGAGCTTCATAATGAGCCATTTAGTCACGTATGTGACCGAGAGGGAAGAGTTACATGAAAGAAAATTAGGACAAAATAAATTTAAATATATTTTTTTGTTTGTAGTTTATTAAGAATATATTTAGCTATCACACAAAATAACTTGATTCACTTTTGAGTGCAGTTAAACAGTTTATTAGGATCAACCAAAGCTTACTTTTTGATCACATGATCTTTCAGAAATCATTCTAATATTCTGATTTTCTGCTATTATTATGTTGAAAAGAGCTAAGAAGATTTTTTCTTGATGAATAGAAAGTTCAGAAGAACAGCATCGTTTGTAACATGATTCATGTCTTTATCATCACTTGTGTGCTAAATAAAAGTTGTTATTTCTATTTATACTACGGGGCCGTTGAATGCTTGAATCTGATTGGCTGACGAACGTTCTGAGGTGTGCAATTATTTTCAGGGAAACGCACGGCGAACGTAGTTCCAGGCAGCTTTCTTGACCGCATTACAGTTCCATATCACTTCGCATCGTTGTTAGCGCTGCCCTGACGATTTTATCAGTTAGCCTAGTGTAGCAACTTAAAGGCTACACATGACATTTCTCACTAGCGAGGTAATAACAGCGCTGCATCTTAAAGCAGACTTACAGTTTAGAGACGGTGCTTCAGAACACTGTTGAGGGACACACAGAGGTAGCCTAATTCATACAAGCTCTCTCTCTCTCTCTGTTTCTCTTTCTCTGTGTCTCTGTCTCTCTCGCTCTCTTTCTAATAACTTCATTATTAACTGCATTAGTCTGCTATCAACGGCTCAAGCCTCCATTGCCAGCTTTAAAATGACGTTTTGGAACTAGCAAAAGAGTCGTTGGATGAGATGCGGAAGAAATAATCCTACTCACAATAGCGATTTAAGTAGAAAAACCGGACGAATCCCTTGAAATATATAATCTGATCGATGTCTTGAGGTGTGGCAACCGTAGTATAAGCGGAATAATTGACTCCGGACCGTTGAATTATTAGAAAAATAATGCACACCCGAGGTGTAACGGCCACTCCGCTTCGCGTCGTGGCCGCATCACCACCTCGGGTGTGCATTATTTTTCTAATAATTCAACGGCCCGTCGTCAATTATTCCTTACATATACACTGACTCCAAGCTTTTGAACCTGGCATTTTCATAGTGTATATAGTTTATGTGCTCTGAAGAGGAAAAAAACTAAACAAAAACACCACATTTTGAAATTCTGGGTTATTTCTCTCAGCAGATCTTCCAGAAACATGGAAGTATCGACTACACTTGCTAAATCCGCTATGGGACTGAGCTCGAATAGCTTCTTATAGTACAAACTCGCTGTCAATCAAAAGGAGATGCAGTCTTTCGACAGACCCTCCAATCATCACGCAGAAGCCCGGAGTCCAGCCCCGCCCACTCCTCCATTCACCTCCAGAGACGCTGAGCGGGACATAATCGCAGCATTTATCCAATGAGCGTCTAGTTTCGAAGCACTGAAAAAAACTGTTCAAAGCAGCCCCATAGAAGTCAATGGACGCTGGGCTTCAACAGGCAAATACACTGATGCTACGGGAATATATGAGAAGGAAATCGAGTCACCTGCTATATGTAGCTGATTCTGAACGAACTCGTCTTCCAGATGAACGTGTTCTAATGCATTTTTAGCCAATAAAATGTTAACACAATAGTATATATTTGACCATTATTTTTTTGACATTATAGGGGAGCCGAGCTTCCCTTGCAGTCTTAAAGAAATCCCCACTGGTTGGATTTGGTTATAATAGTATGACATTTTCTAATCAATCCCCAGCAACTAATCAAACAAGATAATCAGAAAAAATAGAAATTGATTTTCACGATCTTTTAGACCAGGGGCTGCGATGTTACCAGAGTAAGGATGACAAGATGAGACAAAAAAGAGGAACGACGCAAGAGGGCCAAAGACAGAACTGGAAGATCGAAAAATCTGTGTAAAGCTAAAAGAGGTTCTGAAGTTGATGAGAAAACAAGAATCTTTAAACAAGAGAATAATGAAGAATATGAGAGAGATGATTAACCTGAGTGGGTTTTCTACTGAATTGAAAATGTTAAATGATTTAGAGGTAATGGAACTTCAAACTCTTGTTACAGAAATATGAATGTTAAGAGGTTATGTTTCAGTATGTGCTGTATATGGAGAGCACGAATATGAATTGCTTTGAGGTTATTAATAATATGTTTATGAAGCTTGCTTTGCAAAGAAATGGTTGATGTCAAGGAGATGCATTTTGCACTTGTTAAAATACACTTGCAGGATGGACCTTCTAGTCAAGACCGAGTCATGAGGTGTTAGTCATATTTGCTATATATGAAGTGTAGGGTTGTAGCATCTACATTCAGAATGTAAATGTTTGAAATGATGTGCTACAATTTTCCATAGTTTAAAGCAACGATAAGCATGATTGCTAACTAAGAAATGGAGAAGTTGCTATTTTGTATTTGAACTGTTGACCCTGTGATGAGTAATATCTGGGTGAAAGGTCTCAGTCAGATTGAGGAACTAAAACTAACCCAGACAGCGGGGGGGAGACAGAAGATGTGCAGAAATAACAGGTGGATGGAAGACTATAAAAGGCTGAAGACAGCGATCAGGGTTCATACACATTTTTACCAATAAATTTCCATGACTTTTCCATGACTTCTCCATGACTTTTGAGACAATATTCATGACCTAATGTTCCATTATTTTACAATAAGAATAAAAATCTGTTCAAATTATCATAGCATTAACTAAAATTAATGACTAATGCTATTGTTTGCTTTCTCTGTTTTAGTAATAAGTACACGCAGCAACTGCGCCAGATGTTACTCCACACAGAGAACGTATCATATCACTGAATATTATCATTTAACTCTGTTAAACACAGGACCTGAATTTCGTTTTGGAAACTTTTCTCTTTCGCAACTGTTAAAGAGTTAAAACACGACAGTGCTTACTCGCCAGAATGGCCATTTTAACATAATTTTGTGTGTATTTTTGCCGCTTAAACGCAACAAGCTGTGCTTTAGAGCCTTGCATTTCTGCCAGACACGAGTTCCAGTCGGACTCGGGTAATCATGCTGCACAAGGGCTGGACTAGGGCATATGTTTGAGGCCTGTGCAGGTTTCTACTGAGCTTGTTTGGTACCAAACTCAATTTGGTTCTCGCAAGTCGGCTTTATACCATAGACTGTAAAAAAAATAGCTTTATACACGTGCCCTTGGGACGTGACTGAGCGCACGGGAAACCGCCTCTGGAGCGTGCGAGTACCGGCTGGCTTAAAAAGACGTGCAAATAAATAATTTTTGTGTCGATGGAACAATGACCCGATTAGGCAAGTGACAATTCTGTCAACTGTACCGAAACGCGAGCGAAAGTCTTGTATCGCAGCGTGCAGCCGCTCTTTAGTGACGAGATGCGCAGATGAGAAGCCGCTATAAGAGACAGTCAAAGAGAGAAGACGCGGTACAGCTGAATCACTCACGCTGTTTTCAAATTACCGATTTCATCTGATACTCTGTGTGGATTCACTTACTCATCAAACCTATATGCAACAGGCTATTGAATAAATGTGTGAATATCCATCATTTTAAAGTCGAATGCTGCGGGAATGAGTAAAATAATGCGATATAGCCTATGCGCAATCCCGCACCGAACCTGATTAAACATAATTCTATTATACAGATTATACAGATCTGTACAATAGAATTATACAGAGATTTGTGAAATAGATTTCCATGACTTTTCCAAAACTTTCTGGGTTTATTTATTTTTCCAAAACTTTTCCAGGCCTGGAAATTGCTGCTTTAAAATTCCATGACTTTTCCAGGTTTTTCATGACCGTACGAACCCTGAGCGATGGACGAGGCCAGCAAGTTGCGTGGTGAAGACATCTCGTTTGTTATTTTTGTTATTTGCTTATGAGTTACTGTATTTTTTGAATAAAACGAAGCCATTGTATTGGTGATTCGTTAAACTTTTAAATCAGTCTCTGAGTAATTAATTCTTAAATAACTAGTTATCAGAACCTAAATAAATCCTTAACATTGAGTTTCAAGTGGTCAGAACTTGACTGAAATGGGCTCCTTGCACGTAACTACTTCCTTACCGGAAATGCGGCCTCGTCTTTTCCGGTCTAAACATGGCGCTATTCTTCACTAGGTGTTTACAAGAGTTGCCGAAACTTACAATAACGGACGTACATCGCCTTTGTAAGTCCTCCTCCAAATCACCTACCAGCAAATTAGAGAAGGGCTTTAAAATGTATGCCTCTTCATATATCCACGGATATGAAGGTAAGTCTATATATCTCAAACTTTATGGCTTACGTTAGCTTGCTAGCTTACATTAGGCTAGGCTAATAAACAATCCCGGTCTGACAGAATATGCGTGTTATAATGTTGTACTGTTTTCTAGTATTCGGCGAAAAATGTCTACGTTATGTCTGTACGCCTTCATGCATGTTCCTAACTTCTTATTGTGTTAATATGTGAGTGTCAAACAAAGACAGGGCCACAAGTGAAGTCGCTGTAAAGGCTTTCTGCTTCAGATCCATGAAGAAGCACGAAAAACCTCATTGTGTAAATGTAGGGCTGCACTTGTAATTTGTGTCAGAGTTCCGAGTTCAGCAGTTCCAAAAGGTTCGAGTTCAAGTTGTGTGTTGTGCTTAACATGGTCATGTTACATTTTGACCTTCGTTATCGCTTTGTATGTGCTCAACTTCCAAAAACTGCTCAAGCTGTTCACTGTTGCTGGCTTGCATGTGCTTAACTTTTCCAAAAGCTACTCAAGTTGTTCAAGTCTCTGTTACTGTTTTCTGTGCGTTTTATCATGATGTGTTTGAATGGGATTGTGTTTACAGTGTGCAGCTTTGGATGCCAAAATACCATTATTTATGACTTAATATAATGCCATACTTGCTGCACACCACTTCTCATAATTCCATTTAAAGACATCTATTTCTGTGTTAAAGGTTGTATCAAAATCCCCTTTTTCTGGCCCAAAAGAAGGGATTTTCTAAAAAAAAAAATTATATAAATATTTATTATTATTATTATATTATATATTTATAGAAAACATAAATTATCACATTCATCTAATCTTTCCTAACGATCCGCTAGCAGCCTAGGCTCCGAGATCTGTACACAAAAACACTTGTTATCAACAAGTGTTCACCACCCACTCAAAAGACAAAGTGTTCCAACCAATAACCAACGAGATGCACATTTAGGAGAGTTTCAATTGCACGGAAGGGAGGGGGAGGGAGTAGCGAGCTAGCTCTGTTTTATTTGAACATCAACAGAGTGACGTAGCAATTGATGCATGTGATGATTTATTTTTGGGCCAGAAATCGGTGATACAACCTTTTAAGAAGGATACATTCATGCCAACAGTTCACAAGTCCAACATGACCATATAGAGTAATTACGACTGATCTATCGACAGATGGTCCTCAGGGACACAGATCCTGTAATTATGGTGCGGTGCAGATGCTCATGTGTGGCGGGGACAGCTCTATGCAACCACACAGTTGCCCTATTATTCCAGACAGCTCACTTCTCCCAGCTGGGTGTGCCAGTGGTTCCTCCTGTACACAGCTGTACAGAATCCGAGCAACAATGGCACAAACCCCGAACAGCAGTAAGTTTCATAGCAAAGCATGGTTCATATGGGATAGTTTGCATAGATGTATGTCATGCAATAGTATGTACCAGTAGCTGCAAAATAGAACCTCTGTTTAATAAATTTAAAAAAATTATGAGTGTATTTTAACACGTATTTTATCACAATTTCACAGGGTGTAAAACCAGGTCCAGTTGGGAAGATGGTGGTTGTTAAGCCTGTGCAGGGTCGGATGGGTAAAGGAGGATTACGGTAAATAAATATTAACTTAACAATTATTTTCATGAGTTGTTTCCCCCATTGTTATGTCAAATTATGTACCTCTTTATGATATTTTTTATTAAAAGGAGCACCCTCTACAGAGGAATGACTGGCCCTCTTCCTGACCTGTCGGTACTTCGTGTGGCCGAGGTGTACAGCGGCCTAGATCCACTGGATATGCCCCTGGTGACAACAATGGGGATGAGCATTGACAAGCCCCTTGTGGATTCTGAATTTGGACTGGTACAGAGGGGTAGTGTGATCTCCTATCAGCAGCCGAAACTTCTAACACAATGCACAGAGCTGCATAAGAATGCCCCGGGTCCTCCATGTCTTCCCCTTATTACTCATCAGCTGTCACCAACAGAATGTGTGTGGGTATGCACAGAGGAAGAACATTTGCATATACAAAGTGTGCAGCTATCTATTGAGATGGCTCACAAAATTGAATTGTCGACACGGGGTCAGAGCAAAGATCCAGAGTGGCACGTGCTGCGGCGAATGAGGATAACCTCCTCAAGGTTTAGGGAAGTTTCCCATGTTAGAGGTTACAGTAGTGCTGAGCATCTTGCAGAGCGAATTATCAGGGGCACCAGACAAACTGCGGAAATGAGGAGAGGTTCAGAAATGGAGTTTCAGGCAGCAAAAGAATATGCCCAGTACAACCATGTCAATTACTCACCTTGTGGACTTGTGGTTCACCCACAGGCTCCATGGCTAGGGGCCTCACCGGATGGCCTTGTTTATGATCCCAATGCAACACCCGCTTACGGTTTGGTTGAAATTAAATGTCCAAATGCTAAAAGTTACATTGACTGCAAGTACTTGCACATGTCAAATGGTACTTTTAAACTAAAGAAAAGCCATGCCTATTTTTGGCAAATACAAGGCCAGCTTTTAATTACTGGACTTCAGTGGTGTGACCTTTTTGTCTGGGCAGAGGAAGATTTCTTTGTGCAGCGACTGCACTCAGACAAAGAAGTTCAAGAAACAATCAGGCAGAAGTGTGATCATTTCTACTTCAGCATTTACATGACAAAGTATCTCTCAATGAGACGATCACAACTGATTGGCAGGTAAAGAAATCATAATCTGATTCATTATGTATTTTATTAGGACTATGAATTTGACTTCTCATTTACGTTACATTTACCACTCGCACCTACAGTATATATATTTCGCCTGGAACTGATTGATAAATGATATGATCTGGGATAAAATGTGTCTTCAAGCTTGTTGCTTTAAAAAAACAAAAACAAAAAAACTGTTGAATAAGTAATGTCAGATTTATTCATGGACTTTATACAATATGGCATCATTTTACAATAAAACTCATTGTTTATAATGTTGTGTGAGATCACATCTGTTGTCACTGTATGAGAATTTATTCAGAGATAAATAATACTTACATTTAAAAGTTGTAGGTTTCTGTAATGTAAACTTGTCAGCACTACTTGGCCCATGCTGTGACAAGATGTTTATTTTGATAATTGCTAAGCAGGCAAGCAACGGCAAAAATTTCATTAATGCTTCCAGCAATTGACAAAGGAATAACAGAATCAAAAAGTTTATTCTCCTTTACCCTTCGGATGACTCGCTCAACGTGCACTCTTACACGAGCAATTTTCTGTGTTTGGAGGACACTGGGTGCTGGCATCTGGCTTTTTTTGTTGAGAAAAGGTGGACAGTACACTTTACACTTCACACAGTCAGTGATCAGGAAACCTTTATCAACCATCACGGCCATGTCATCAGTTAAAAGGTCAGCCAACCCTGACCGCCTAAAGAGTTCTTTATCACTTATTGACCCCTCATAGAGTGAAGAGATGAAGGTCACTGGACCATGAGGGGCGATCCCGATAAGTCCTTTCATTGTACAGTGAGATTTGTACTTCGAAAACATCTCACTTTGGAGGAGAGGTGAGGATGGCGTCTGGCACTTGAGCTCTGTACAGTCAACAATTATCTGAGTATCGGAGAAGTCTTTGAAATCATCAGGAAGGCGAGCTTTAACGTCTTCAGGCTCAATCCAGATAGCCACCGAGCCCAAGAGTGTGTACAGGTAGTTGGTCCACGAACAGATAATGCGGCTTACAGTAGAGATGTGAATGTTGAAACGGTTTGCCAAGTCCTGCTCCTTTAAACCAACGGACAAGTACATTAGGAAAAGGACTAGCTCATCGATGGGTTGCAATGATTGTCTCTGGTGAGAAAACACACACACACACACACACACAAACATCATTAAACCTAATGTAACCTCTCTAGTCTAATAGATAAAAGGATGTGCAATTATCATTACTGCTGTTGGTCTATAATTAAAAATACAACAGCAAAAACTAACGACCCCCCCAACTCAAATCTATAAATTAATATGGATTCAAGTTAGAAAATACTCAATCTAATATCAGAATGTTGAGGTAAATGCAGTCAGATGTCATTTTCATCTCTCACATTAATTTGAAGGTTTGCTTTGAAAAACCACCATAATAAATCAAATAAACTAAAGAATATTTATTTATATTTGCAGAAAAATATTATTATTAATGATTATCATTAATGACAACTGCAACAACATTAATGACAACATTATTATTAATGACAACTGCAAAAACCAACCGTGTGTGTGGGACGGACAGATGTTATTGCTTCATTCAATTTTTCAGCAGCTTTGGCCCTCGACGCACGAACCATTTTATGCACCGATGGTTCAACCAATCTCCAAAACAGCATAAGGTTATGGTAACTGGGAAAGCTATGGGAACGGAACAGAAAGAGTACACAACGTTACAGTATGGTCACGTATGGTCCAAATTACTAATGTCAGGGGTATCTTGTTCGCATCTTACCGTGTATAGAATCGAATGTCGTCGTCAGAGTGGGCGAATCTTTGTAATCCAAATTTACAGCTAATTTTCAGCTCCTGTATCGCTTTCTTTAATGAGTCATTTTCTTCTTTTAAATTCGTGTTTTCGTCGATTAACGAGTCAATGAAAGCGGGTTCTGGGACAGATGAATAGTCATGATCAGCAGCAGGAGTGCAGTCCATATGTTGCCCATCTTCTGCTGATGCCAGCTCAGGCTGAAGTTTGCTTACTCTGTCCCAAACGCTCAGTCTTGGTGATGGGATGGAGTAATCATTCCACTGGAACAATACCGGGACAGCTCCTTTCTTTAGTTGCCTTTTCCCCTCCGGTGTTTTCGGCTGAATGATCTGCTCCGGTGTGAAGTGCAAACTACAGACTTTGCTGTGTCCTGTGACAATGAACTCATCGAATATTCACCAGCCACCGCTTTCTGAGTTCAACATCGCTGGGAAATCCATGGTAACTTAAAACGCCGTTGAATTTAGATGATGACGTGCATGTGGGAACACAACAATGTTCATGATATTTTCTCTGTTGCCTCTGGAAAAAAACTCAATCTTTTTTAAGGCTCATTTTCCGGTGTTTACGCTGCGGGCGCCGCCATATTTCGCCAAACAGGAAAAGAGTGGGCCGTATTTACCCGTTGCGGATATGACGTCAGGTTGCTATGTGCAAGGAGCCTATTAGCTCGGACACCGGGAACAGAGGGGTGAAGCTACATCTAATATCCATTCAACGGAGAGGTGAGTATAGAATGATCTATTATGAGCCTGTCCTGAGAAGTAGTGATATGATTATAGGGTTTTAATTCCCTGTACCGGTATAAAAATACTACTCTATGACTATATGACTGTGACTATGCACACAGTGATTGGCTGATAGGGGAGGGTCTCTGTCAGAGATTTATTCATAGAAATATTGTAGAGCGTGATACGTTGCCATATTCAAATAAAGGTTTACAAATAAAAATGTTAGAACTATAATCTAACTCTAAGTCTTGTCTTTTAAGTGTCTTATGTGGCATATTTCTGACAGATTTCTGTGGCATTTCCTAAAAACAGTCAAGACATCAAAAACAAAAAATTCAAATATTTGAAAGAATATTTATTGTAATGTTTTCATATGTTTGTAATACATGTTTTTTTTATTTTACAATCACTCAATAAATGTTCATATCTCACATTGAACGTGCTGGCCTACAGATACACAGGCTAATATAGGGCTATATTTAAAAAAAAAAAGCACACAATTCCCTTTAAAAAGTCTTTGTAACTATACGTATCAAAACAATGTCCTACCTAATTGCACAGCATCAAAGAAGTCAATACAGCCCAATCAAGAATAACTTAAAGAGGTGCCAACTTTTGCTAAACTGTGAACTAGCTTTGTTTCTTGCTGCTGATTTAATTGGCAACGTGATGTTTGCTTTAGACCTCCAAATTCGTTTTGCGCTGCTTCGTGTTTAGTTGCGTAGAAATGTCGCCATAATAACAGACTGGTGTAAAACTCTTGGATGTATTTTAAAGAGTGCTGTGAACTTTAGATATTTCACATACTTTTGGTGTTTTACTGCCTTTATTATGCTAGGAAAGATTAGAGGTGAAAGGAAGCGAAGTGGGGGAGAGAGGGGGGCAAGATCAGGAAAGGTCCTTGAGCCTGGATTCGAATGCTTGAATTTACCGGTAAAGTCATTCCGGTAATTTTACGGCAATTTGCTGGTATTACTGTGTGAAAGGGGCTATAGTCACAGTTGTAAACGTAACCGATTTCTTCCTCTGTGAGGGGCTTTGGCGTCATGGCATCTTTGTTTCCAGGTGGAATGTTAAAGAACGTGCCACACAAATCCTGTATAATTTAACCAATCTGACGATGACTTTAAAACTCCCCAAGTGTTTCCATGTTTGTGTGCCATATGCATCAGACGTTCAGCTAACAGTCTGTGGGCATGATGTCTAAGGCTGAGACTAGATCTCAAAGTTGTCTGAATGGATTGTAGCCAAGAAAACACACAAAGTGTGCTCCCTTTATAATCACGAATAGCCGTCGCTCATCTTACTTCATCACGATCTCACAAAGTCCCATTATAATCAATGAAACTCTCTAAACGGCACAATTCATCCTTTTTTTACATCACGATGCAAACACGTACTGGATAGTTTAGTGCTTAGCACCCTCTAACACCCTGTAGAACCGGACCTGGGCTTGGTTAACTGTTACCAATTGCCCTAACCCCCACCCCGATCTTTAGTAATCTCTGTATTTATTATGACAAATACTTGCATTTGATACTTGTATTGCTTTTTGTTCTCAGATCATCATGAGCTGCTGATAAATCAACATCGATACAAGCATACATATACAAAGCCTTTTGAAATAAATGGTCATTTATAAATGATGAAAAGTTACATCAGTAATAACCACATCATTTAGAGAATGTGCTTGATTGTGTTCAGCTCTTCTGGATCTGATGTCATAATACAGAACAACAACAGCAACCGCAGCAGCCACGCCCACTAGAGCAGTGACGACCAATCGGATCACAGCTTGAACAGTATCACAACCGCGGACAGAGCCTGAGGAGTAAAAACATGAAATACATGCTAAATACATAGTAAAATCACTGCTGACATTAACTACTACCAGCTCTACCGTACCTGAACATGTGTAACAGCTTTCACTAATGTCCAGATGTCGAGTCTGCTCAGTGAATGAATTGTTCAGCACACATCTGTAGGTGTTTTGATCCTGATACTCCACCTCCAGAGGCAGAGAGAGACTGATGCTGATATCAGACACGCTGATGCTGGACAATAAACTGTTTCCATCGTACCAAGAGAGAATCACCTGACCCACATTCACCGCTGAGCACAGCAGCACACATTTGGATGCTGATGACGATGATGGAGGAGGACAGTAGCTGAAGATGACAGGAACAGGCAGAGGAGCTAGAAAACATAAGTGAATGAAGATATGGATGTAGATGAGGAGGAACCATTCAGAAGAACCAAGACTGATCGAACGGAGAGCGTAATAGAAAGTTGCCTAAATGTAAACCTGGAAATTAATAAGACATTTTCAAACATCTAAATACTACAATACATCTTTAGATCCACTTCAAATCTGTAATACATATAAAATGGTATAACCAACTCACTATAGACACTGAGAGTGAAAACCTTCATCGTATGGTTGGTCTTTAGTTGATAAAAACCAGTGTGTTCAATTCTGGCATTTGTGAAGGTCAAAGATCCGTTATTTTCATCGACCTGCAGTCTGTCTCTGAATCTCCCTTCAAGAACATCACCATATACAGTGATGCCGTTGGCCGTTTCGTTGATTTCGACTATTAAATAGTTTCCAAACCTCCACTGAATCAGATCATTGTTCCTCATTTCGGTATCGGTGTGTAGAGTGACAGAGTTTCCCTCCATCACTGAAACTGACTTCATCTCATACTTATCGTCAACCGCACCTGCAGAACAAACAGATGTTCAGATTTCTACTGAATTCACTGAAGTGAAGAATAATATGCCAAGCAAACACACTGATATTTAGCTCACCATAGACAGTGAGAATGAAAACCTTCTTCATCGTGTTGGTCTGTAGTTCATAACGTCCTGAATGTTCAATTCTGGTGTTTCTGATGGTCAGACATCCAGTCTGACGATCCACCTTCATTCTACCTATGAATCGTCCATCATAATCTTCTTTTACAGTCATGCTGCTGTCCGCTACATTGATTTTAGCTATTAAAGTGTTTTCCGGTCCAAACCTCCACAGAATCAGATCATTATTTCTCATTTCACTATCAGTGTGTAAAGTGACAGATTCTCCCTCCTTCACTGACACTGCCTTCAGCCCATAAGTATCACCAAACCTACCTGAAGAACAAACAGAAACAGAGTAAGAGCTACTAATGCTTTGAAGTTTAGATTTGGAATCTTTGTGGTGATTTCAGAATGAAATGAAGAGCTCCGAACATCATAAACAGAAAACACTTTTACTTCAGAAGGCAATAATGTCTCCAATAAAAACTAGTGCTAGAAGTCATAAAAATGTTTAAAACTCACCGACCAGACACCACAAGCTCAAACACAACCAAATCATGTGAAAATTGTGTTGAACAGTTTCAGTCAAATATGAAAAGACAATCTCTTCAAAGCAGGTTTAGTATAAAATGAGCGATGAGCTGATGTGTAGTAAAGTGTTGTGAAATGAACCATACATCTTTAAGATGTTGATATGTGTGGCTTTTTATCTATTTTTTTTCTCTCATCACAAGATCTAAATGTTATCGCATTGAGTTCCTGCAAGGCCATAACTTCCTTTATATCAGCGGTTCTTAATTCATGTGCTCCACAGCTCTGCAAATTTAGCAGTTTTTCTTATCCAACACATCTAATTCACACCATCAGCTCTATAGAAAAGAGCTGCGTGAGCTGAACTAAGTGTATTAGATCAAAGAAATATGGCAAATGTGTAGAGCCTGGACAGAAAAGGTAAGTTATATAAATGCAAAATAATTCAATGTAAGGTTTTCCTTGAGATTTTATAGCTGTAGAGGTAAGTCATAGCAGCGACATTCACACAATTCACCACAGGACACCTGGTCACGTCATGCGTTTCCTCTGATTGGATAGCTATCTGATCGTTGAAAAGGCCAGGTGTAAATGCTTTCGAGACGGACATTACATGTGTTCATAGCACTAAATAATGGCCAAACTATAAAAAAATATACATTTCTTAAAAGACATTTGAAGTAGACATATGAACTGTGATGTGCCAAACCATCAGAACCAAACTGAAAACGGTGGTTAAAACAGGTATTTATTGTACTGTGGACTAACTGTATTGTTGCATCTCCACTGTTTACTCTAAAATGCTGTATAACAGGAATATCACAAATTTAGTGCAGACCCTATTTAACATGAAATCTTGCATTTTGCACATTATGCAATTACGATTTTGACATTAGCCATCAAGGAGCTTCAAGAAATATACCTATATAGGAATATATGACCGCCGAAGCTGGTACATGAGCATTGTGGGAGGGCTCTATAGTGCTTGGTCAATATATCATACATGCATACAGTTACGTCCATATATATTTGGACACTGACACAATTTTCATAATTTCGGCTCTGTATACCACCAGAACAGAATTAAAAATATTACAATCAAGATGAAATTGAAGTGCACACTTTAAGCTTTAATTCAAGGAGTTGAACAAAAATATAACAAAGTAGTCTGTACTGAACACAATCTCAGTGATATTTTTAAAAACGAATGCCCTCTGAAAATGCATTTTAATATGTAGTTTCTGCTTTATGCAAAGTCCTGTGTTCAGGAATAGGGGCAGCGTATTGATCCAGATGTGTTGCAGTGCGCTCAGTCCTGCTGCAGACGAGGCGCAGACATGTGGCACATCGATGGCAACCATAAACTAATAATGTAATATGAAAGCTTTTTTTCTTTTCTTTTCCAAAAAATTCAATTATGCTGGGAGTTGAGTGGGTTAAATTTGTAGCTTAATTTAACATGCATCTCATCTCTTTAGTTTTAATTTGTACTTGAATGATGACTTTATTTCCTAATATGATAGAACATTATACTACTTATTTTGACCATCTGTCAAAATATGAAACATTAAAAATGAATAATGCACAAACCCTGCACCAGAATCTTTCTCAGCGAATTTGAACATACACATCTGGTTCTAGTTTTTCTGAAATTTTCATAGATAAAAGGCAAAATAACAAATGACACTAATTTTTCCAGATGCGTGTTTTATTGGACATTATTTGTTCTACTTTTGGTTGCTATATATCCACATATGTATTCAGCAACCCGATCTCATGAAAGTGTGTATATAAATAGTACGCCAAATAAAAATTTGTGGTATTGACCCTCAACAATGGACGTGTATATGCTACGTGATGGGTAGGATTAGGGTTGTGGGGTAGATGTGTCTCATATGTACGCGAAAACTGCATATCATATGCACGGCAACACATTTTGTATCATATGCATGCGAAAACTCCATATTATATTCACACCAAACACGTCTGTATCATAAATACGCCAAAGTCCATTTTTGCGTATAAATACCACGAGTTTTCATTTTTGTTTGCCGTACTATTTATACGCATTTTCATGAGACCGGGCTCATATTCAGTTGTTGTGCTGGTAGCACGATGCGTTTTTATTGTGAACTTCTTTCTTTTAAATTAAACATAATTTTCCCCATCATTTCCTACCTAAACATTTTAATGTATTTTTGACAATAAAGCTCAACTTGACTTAAGGAAATATGAGATACGGACTATAAATGCCATTTGTGCCAAAAATTGATTTAATATCCTTATGTTTTAGAATAAATATATCAAAATATTCATAAAAATCAAAACTGTTTAAAATAGTTATCAAATAAATATGTTAGTATAAAGTTTAAAGTTCTAAAGAATAAAGTTGATCTCATTCTTTTACACTGGCCAAATAGTATTTCAGTTGTTTTACAGTTTTTCTCAGTCGCTTTGGCTCAATTCTCTAATTATTATTTATAGATCTCTGAACAATTAGCTTCTTGTTCACATCAGATTGTAATTTCTTATTGATTTGAGCAAATTGCAAATGCTTTGGCACATGTGTGCAAACATAAGCACAATGTTGTACAACAACTAATTGCATATGGAGTCGATTCTCACTTAAACTGTCAAACTCTTCACAACTTCTCAATCATTTTTCATCGTGTAAGCCATCACATTCAAAACGATCCATTCAATTATGAAAAATTGGTATACACGCACAATGTATATTCCATAAATATCTGACAATGACATTGTTTGTAATGTCTGCTAAATTGGAAAATGACCTCTAATTGCAATACAATTTGAATCAACCATTTAACCAATCAAGTTTGGGAGCATATATATGTAGATTGCCCACAGCACAATCACTACCATTTTTTGAGAATGGAGGACTTCCACAAGCCTGAACTGTAGCAACATGCTCGTGGAAGAGCAATTGGAAGACGTGTAAGAATACGTGGTGGTGTTAGAGGAAGACATAATAGAGGAAGAGTCAGAGTCTCTGATGAAATCATAGCCACACTTGTGGATCATGTCATAAATCGTGGTTTTACAATGGAAGAGGCTGGTCGAAGAGTACAGCCTAATGTCCACAGTGTCATCAATTGTGCAAACTTTTCGTGGGAAAACAGGTAAATATGTATTTATTTATTTTTTTGTTTTACAGTATGTAAATCATTTTTATAAACAACAATATTGTACAGGTATATGCAAGTCTATTTGTACATGTTATAGAACCGCACAACAGAGTTGGCAGAGCAGCAGTATTTAACCATCGGCAAGAACAAGAAATTTGCAACATGGTCATAGCCAACAATTCCGTCAAGCTAAGAGAGATCCAAAGAGAAATCATAAATGTCTTCGCAAATATAAATTCTGTCAACATTTCCACCATAGACAGAGTTTTGAAAAGACATCAAATGACTATGAAACAACTCTACAAGGTGCCGTTTGAGAGGAATAGTGAAAGAGTGAAGGAGCTGCGGTACCAGTATGTCCAGGTGAACTATTGGTGTGCACTTAGTGAGTTTTACTGTACTTCTAAGATGTACATATTTTGTTTCTTCGTAGAGAATCATGGCGTTAGAAAGACATGAAACAACCCACGTGGACGAGGCTGGATTCAATCTGTTCAAAGGCCGGAGACGTGGTCGCAATCTCATTGGACACCGAGCCACAACTGACACACCAGGCCAACGTGGGGCCAATATTACAATGTGTGCTGCCATTTCAGAGAATGGTGTGAGCACACATTGGGCCCTATAATATAATATATAATATATAATATAATGTTATCCTTTCATGTGCAGCAAACCACTTCCTAACAGTGGAGTTCCTTCCACCATACTCTCCATTCCTAAATCCAATAGAAGAGGTTTTTTCAGCATGGCGGTGGAAAGTAGCTGTTGTGCTACCAGTGAGGAGTGCCTTGTGTGAGCACAGTTTCTCTACATTGAAACTTGTAAAAACTCACTTGCGTTCCACTATGTCAGACAGTAGACTAAGTAATTTGATAGTACTTAGTATTGAGTCTGAGCGTTCAAAAGCTCTAGACATGGATGCTTTCATAAAACCGTTTTCTGCACAGCATGGTAACCGCCGAATTCAGCTCTTCTGATTTATTGTATAGAGAGTGAGTTAAAGGGATAGTTCACCCAAAAATGAAAATTCTGTAATCATTTATCATTGCCGAACAAAAGGGAAGATATTTTGAAGAAAGTTTGTAACCACACAGCAAATTTGAAAGTGTTAAATTAACACTCACAGTGAGAAAATTAACACTTTTTCGGGGTTAATATAGGTCCACACTAAATAGAGTTAAACTAACACTTTAAATAGTGTTACTTTTTTTTACACTTGCATAGAGTAAGAACAACACCACTAGCGTTTCCCCTCCCCTCATTTACAACAAGTTAGTGTTGAAACTTGGTGTGTCAATATCTTAACACCAAGAGACTTATTTCCACACCAATATAGTGTTCATACACACACTGATTAAGGTAATGAAGTGTAATCTGTGTTTCACTAAAAATAACTGCATTCAGAAAAAAAAAAAAAAAAGCCAACATGCTGTATCAGTTTGAAATTTTATTTTTAACACAGATGTCGCAGATGGTACAGTCTTTGCCTGGCTTTCTTAACCTGTGTTCGGATATGTGTAGTCCAAGTCAGGTTCTCGGAGATGTTTACACCGAGGTACTTGAAGCTACTCACCCTCTCCACAGGGGTCCCACTGATCCTGAGAGGAGAGTAGGGCTGCTGCTGTCTCTACCTAAAGTCCATGATCAGCTCTTTAGTTTTCCCCACATTCAGAGAGAGACAGTTGTCCTGGCACTATGATGTGAGTCTCTCTACCTCATCCAAGTATGCGGTCTCATCGTTGTTGGAGATGAGGCCCAGAACCACAGTATCATCAGTGAATTTGACAATAGATGTGGAGCTGTGAGAGGATACGCAGTCATGCGTGTAGAGAGAGTAGAGCAGGGGACTCAGGACACAGCCCTGTGGGGCTCCTATGTTCAGAGTGATGGAGTTTGAGGTGACCTGGCCAACTTTCACCACTTGAGGTCTGCCGGTGAGGAAGTCTTGAATCCATGGAGATTCAATCTGACCCATATACACACTGCAGATCAAAAGGCCTGTAGAACTTCAAGCTGTTGGCTTTTACAAGTTCACCCAACTCACAATATCTATGTACTTTAAACGCATGATGATGTTCTGAAAAATGTTCTGTGAAAAGTTTGTTGACAAGAAAATGCACGGGCTGTCAATGAAAATTATTTTCCGAATCTGACTGAAAACAGGAATTTCATCCTCAATTGCATTGCATACAATGAGGTCTTGTCTATATTCTGTCCCATCTATTTTGACCCAGTTCATGGAATGCATGCTTGTCTGTATGGGACGCTGTAGCATTTCACCATTGTCAACATCATTCCAACAATGTTTTCATTGGTCCACACTCAACTTGACTCAATGGTGTTGTTTCCCAAAGATAGCCTATTGACATCTGATGACTTTTTGCCAAAGATTTGGTGATGTTTTTGAAATTCTTTAGTGTATTCTTAAAAACTTTATGCTTGGCCTCGAACCTCATGCTCCACATGTGCACTAACGGTCCAATTTTGCGAATGCAGGCCGGATAATGGACCATAAAATGGTGCTTGGGGAGCAAGTTTTTGTGTGGATACAGCTCTTTAAATAATTCATGGTGCTCAATTATTAAATACTTCAGGTGGACAGTCATGCCTTTAGAAATACAAGGGGAAAACACCAGGTTTAGAATGTGAAGTAAGAGCAGGAGCAAATGCCAATTTTTATCACCCAAGGGTACAATATCACCAAACAGTAATGGAATGTTTTTGATAAGACAGAGTGCCTGGATGGAGTTGAGCCCTATGCTATTTCCACTGTGCTCTAGATTAACCCTTGTGGGCCGATTTGTTCTCTCCAAATATCCATAATCAAATGAATATATTCTGGAGAGCAAATCACTCCGTGTAACAAATTTTTCTGAAAGATACTCAAACAGTAGTTTCATTTCAAATTGCACAACTCCTTCCAGGAGGTCATGCATCACATCTAGAGAGTAGTTGTGGCACACATGAAAATACTGCAGACTATTGAGTGTTGAGTGAGTTTCTTTTGAGGCCATGTGTTGACTTGAGTTGAGGGTCAGATTCCAACTCACTGCAGTGCTGTTCATAAATTGTACGATCACGCAAAATAACCCTTATATCATCCTCGTTGTAAACTAACTGGACATCAGCTTTTTCAGTCAAACATAGACGACAGGAGTAATGTCCACTAAACGATTCTGTGAACCCAAGGATTGAGTGCATACCCAAGTTGTCTACAATTACTTGACATATTGTGCCATAAACTCTACTCATTGATATAGGTAGTTCAATACCATCTGACTCTAGAATCTTTATGTCACGAATCAGTGGTTCCAAGATGGGGTCAAATCCATATTTTTTCACATCTTGTGCATGAAAGAGAGCTATCAAATGGATATTCATCAGTCTTGAATTAAATTTCGGAGGTAAAATATTGGAGACAAAATTGCATTAGAATGTCTTATTTTGGCAACACAAATAACATAAGCCCCAAGAAAGGGAATATGGATGCTGCGTTATTAAGTTAATTTAACTCATTAAACAGTTACACATCAAAAAGTTACACAAATCATAGAAATTACCCTGTTATCTACCCCAGATTCTTAAATATATGAAAACTTACGTTTAAAACTGCTAACTAACAAACAATGCCACTCTTACCTCAATTTGCTAGCTAGTGGGGCAGCTAAATGGCCTCGAGAATCCTCTTGGTGGTCCGTCGCGTTATCTGAAAATAAATAATGTTAGCACTCGGCAATGTTGAGAAACGTCCTAATATTATTCTGAATGGTGAGAAACGTGAACTAAACATGAAAATTGGTCAATTTAAGCGGTTATAAAATATTATACCTGTCTGAACACTGTCCTCTCCTCGTGGTCGTCTGCCATTAATCAAAAAGGAAATAATGTACAAGGACCGGAAATTGGATCAACTCTTCACCAGTGTCAATTATGTCAACTCGCTGTAATTACACTGACTCCGACCACTGGTTTACACTGCAAGTGTTAATGCCTTTCAAATCAACACCAGAATCAACACTTTTTAACTCTGATAAATTAACACCATTAAAATAACTCTAAACAACACTGGATATTTTGCTGTGCAGGCTGTTTTGGGGCACCATTGACTTTTTTTCCTACTAAGTCAATGGTGCCCCAGAACTGCTCTGTTTCCCACATTCTTCAGAATATCAAAATATCAAAGACATTCATACAGGTTTGGAACTACTTGAGGGTGAGTAAATGATGACACAATTGTTATTTTTTGGTGAACTATCCCTTTAACAGCGACTGCTTTCCATGTTTGACCATTTGTGTGACTTATGTAACTATAGGTTCATAATGTTCAGTTACAATTGTATATATCTACTGCATTGTGGCATTGTATTTTTATCTTACAGACTTCATGTATTTCTTTTAGGGCTCAATATTTCCTGGAATTTTCAAAAAAGGCATTGTTATTTTATTTTTAATAAATAGATTCCTTATCTTACTTTTGAAAAAATATGAACTAAAAATAAATCTGTACACCTTAAAGAAAAAATGAATTTGTACACCATAGACACCTTGTAAACCTTGTGTACAAATTTAGTAAACAAGTCATTTTATTTGTGAACTGCTTTTTTTGTCAAAAAAATAAAGAAAGACAGAAATAAACGCCATACAGTCATTAGATAGCAGAAGAAAATTGAGAGGAACCAAGTGGATTCTGCTCACTATGTACATTGCATTGAATGTGATAAAAGCTCCATAGTATGTTTAAAATATATAATATAGGCCTATATTAAAATAATTAAATAACAACAAATACAAATAAGGCTCATTTTATTGATGTTAAATTTCATACTTGTATTGTCCCTCATAATCGCTATAACCGGTTTTATGTGGCAAGCCTAGTTGCCACCCCTCATTCTACTCTTGCCCCCCTTTGCCACCCCAATTAAAAAACTCTGGACACGCTCCTGCTCCCCACATGTAAATGATAACAGTTCCTGTGGAGCTACTGTGAACGGAGCCGGTGTGAGAAGCACGGGCTTAACCTACACGCATGTAAATAATTAAAGAGCATATACTGTATTAGAACTGCATCGCATATAATTATTTCATTAAATCATAGCGTTTGTGAATTCACAATTCTGATTTTTAATTGGGTTTAATATTTTATTGTGGAAAACAGTCTAATAATGTGTTTTATGGATTCTCGTCCGTGAAATGCACCACTTCTGCCGGTTAGTCGACGCGAGCAAAATGAAGTCGAGGATTTAAAAAAATCGAATAGTCGAATAAAATCGACCAATCGCAACAGCCCTATAGCTGTGCAAAGTTAAAACTACTAAAAACATTTTGAGTAATGGATGCAAACACAAACTTTTGATGCAGCATATAACAATGAGATGTAGAGATGAATGTGAGATTAATATTTTAGCTCAGTTTAGCTCTGTGGAGGAAGCATGAGCACTAAAAACAGAACCAGACTTTCCGGTGCTCAGTCAGTTGAGACCGAGTCCTACTCTGTAGTATGAGTTTACTACTGTATTAATGAAACAAAGGCAGGGGAGGACTGGCAGAACTGGTTCATAATCAAAGACAAAGTGTCACATTAAGTGATGTTGACGGTCAAGAAAACTGGGCGCTAATGCAATCTATGTTTGCATATGAATACTCAGGTTTCTAGGTTTATCATTGTCATTTACATTTTGCATTGTGCTCTTTTTATTTAGATTTCAAGTATTTTAGTTCATACAATAAGACATTTATTTAAATCCTGTTGAAAAAAGAAAAGAAACCATCACACAATTTGTAATGGTTTTTCTGGTTATAATGAAACTTGTATTGGTTTTAATGGAAACTGTAATGGCGCCTGTTGGTCTCTGCTGGTAATTGGTCACCTTCTATTCATGGCTTTTTTAAAGCTAGTAGAGCCTAATGTAAATCCTAGTGTAATGTCCCAAAACATACTACAGGAAACCATTATTTAATTGTTTTAACGGTTAAAAGTTGATGGTTTGTAATGGTTTTCGTAGTGGAAATCATTAGAATTTCTGTGATGGTTTCTATTGTTTTTGTCAGCAGGGTCACCATGGGTTTTGTGATGCTGTTTGCCATAAATGCGATAGGATTGCTGTAATATTGTGAGATAGCAGCGACTGTTTGTAGTTATGGTGGGCCTATTTGGGAGAAAATCCATGGTCATGGTAATTTTAAGGTGCACAGACTGAACACGTCTCCAGAGAGCTAACAGATCTGCTCATGCGCGAGCTAATATGTAGGCTAATTCTGAAACACGCAATGACTTTCCATTATGACATTTTTATATTTATGAAGCCTACACAATAATATTCTTTTACACTGTAATCCTTTCATTTTTAATATTTGGCGTCCCTGTTCGTAATAAGCAAAATGGACCTGCCCAGAGGCACATTTTCCACTAACGCGCTCTTTAAATAACAAAAAAAATCTTGCGCCATTGACGTTTGAGTTGATCTATGGCGCAGTCTATTTTCAGTTCCTCAAAATAGCAACGCACCAACAATGCGCCTGAACAAACCTCTTTTTTAGACCAGCATGCCCATAAGCGCACAAATGAGCGCAAATGCATTTGCTATTTAAACAACGCGTCGCAGGACGGGAAAATGAGAACCGCGTCGGGCTGAAACTAGCAAAAACACTTACGCCGGGTGTATGATAGGGCCCATGATATTATGGCAATATGCTGTATAGTTCACTGAAAAATGACTGTCATCATTTATTCATCTCAAGTTGTTCCAAACCTGTATGAGTTTTTTCTTCTGCTGAACACAAAAATGTTTTCTTGCTTGATTTTACAAATAAATGTTTCTCATGGCTATAAGAGAGAGAAGCATGATACCTTACCTTTATTTACTCAAATCAAATTAATATTAAGAGCAGTTTCAGAGAAAAAATGTACAAAGAAGTACATAATCCCGTAATAATAATCCCGCGTCGCAAGAAATCTGGTCGGGTCCCGTGGGAATGCAAACCTCTATATTAGATCAAGCACAGAATCAAGTTTGCGCTGCTGCGCGTGATCACTTCAAAGATCAGACGAATACAGTGGTGGGCCGTCAGAGGAAGCAGGGCCTTCTCTGCTGGCCCTATAAAAAAATTAATTGTGTGAAAAATGTTTTTATTGATTATTTAGGTATCTTAAATTTAATATCTTAAAAGTAAACGAAAATAAAATGGCAGCTGCAGTCATCGGCGCCTACACCAGATCTTGTTGCCGATCTCCTAAAAACGCCTTTTTCAAGGCACTCTTTTGCAGACAAAAAGAGAATAACTGAGAAAAGAAGACCTATACCCAAACGGAATTCGCTAACAAAGGCCAGCAAATTTTTTATGCACCATTTCAAAGATTGCAACTATGAGTGGCTAACAGCTAGCACCGAGCACAAGTTATTTTGTTGGCTTTTTAATACGAGTAAAGGGGCAGGGAATGACCGACCCAGGGACTTTATTTACAAGTGACAGGTGAGTACGTTATTATTTAATGAGTATTGTATCATGCACATTGTTATGGAGGTGTACGTGGTGCATCTCGTAGTGATCGACCGATATTGATTTTTTTTATAACCGATACCAATTATTTGCATGTTTATGTACCCGATAACCGATATGCAGAACCGATATTTATTTACTGTTATAAAGTAAATAAATGACTGCGTGAAGTAAGTCCATACTTCACTTTGGTTTTTCCTCGTTTCAGTCATCTTAACAAAATTTTTTTGAGAATTAGCAGTCTTTCATGCAGGGCTCTAGACTCATTCTTCCCACTGATCTCACTTTTGCGACTAACTTTCTCAGTTGGTCGCACGAGCACATAATTTGGTTGCAATTTGTTTTTGTTTTTTGCTACAACATTTGATTAACCAATGCATGCTGATAAACTTTTATCATAGTTTATAGTTATATGTTAATGAAAGTGTTCAACATTCAACTCGTTCTTTTTTATCAGTATTATTTGTGATTTATATTTTGTGAACAGGAATTCCTTTTTTCGTGCGCTTTCAAATTTGCGATCTTGGTGTCACATTTTACAAGAAATGATAATTGTCTGTTTTGCTTATATCGATAAACCTTTCACTTTTTAAGACTAAAACAAAAGATGGATTCATTGTTATTCTTAATTAAAAAGCACAACAACAATAAAACAGTACGTTGACAATGACAAACTAGCTTACATAACATTTATTAACAAAAGCTAATAAGACCAGGCATGGCATAGGACACATCACATGCTGTATTATATACCGAGTATATTACAGAATGTTTAGCAAACACTGAGGAATCAATAAAAAACTTTTATTTATAAAAAGCTTTAGCAGCAACACTAATATTAGCAGTAAGCAAAATAAACGTAGAATGTCTAATGTTTTCAAATGGAGAAAATAAAGGAAAGGAGTCATATCAACTTAATTTTTAACTACAGTTTTAGTAGGTTTATAAGCTGTTTAATAGGCTAAAGAGTGAAGAATAATTCACTGGATAATGTTTTAATTCACGGAATAATATTCTCTGGAATATTGGAGTATAACAAGCATTGTATTTTATTGCATTTCTCAACTGGCATGCTCTAAATTATGCTGCTGACAGCGCGGTTTATCTATGCATTTACACAGAACTATAGGCTACTCAAACTGCGATCGATTGCAGAGATAATAAATAATTAATCCCCATAGAGTTGTATTAATTTAGATGTTTATAAACTAAATAATGGTTATATAGTAAGTGTTAATACAGTTAAGGGTGCTTCAAAAAAGTAAATCTTGTTAAAAGTTGCATGCAGTGGCCGTGCTGAGCATTTCTTGAGCATCAACCGCTGAGTGAACTGCAATATGAAAGCGGATTCACGAGACTAATGATGAGCATATAGACAACAGAGAGAGAATTACATTCAATGCTTTTATTTCCAACATGCAATCATTCATGGCTGTATTATTTAATTCATGTAAAGTTACGTCTTTATTGGGAGAGGACTTGACGGATTATCTACGTGACTCTGACTTCACGAGACTAATAGGCCACAGAGAGAGAATTCAATTCAATGCTTTTATTTCCGGCAAAGTTATATATTTGTAGGGACAGGGCTTGACAGAGTATCTTATTTATCATATTTCTTAGAGCCAAGTTGCATTTAAACTAAATATCAGGCATTTATGTAATACATCTAATTTGTGCATTAATGACTGTAATATTAAATAGTTTACTAACTACAGCAAATCAAGTACCTGCACGCCGTTGTTGCTGTCTCGTCTCCCCTCAGATGCGCTGCAATTGCGATCCTGCGCGCAATTCTCAAAAAACCCACAAGATGGCGGTGTTTATCGGTGAATCCGATATTACAAAATCGATATCCGATTATGGAAAATGCTTAAATATCGGGAAAAATATCGGTAAATCGATATATCGGTCGATCTCTAGTGCGGTGTGTGGATGTCCGGCGTTTGTACAGTTTTGCTGCTTTGGGCACATCGTCATTTTAGAGTGACGTGAATGTGCACAGTGACCAGTGGACTGGCAGATTACTTTTACTGACCATGTAGGGAAATTTACTCTGCATTTAACCCACCCTAATCTATCCTACTGTTGAAATTGTTGATCAGCCGTCATTGTTGTTGAGAGCCTGTGTGTGGCATAATATGTGCATTATATGTATATAGCTGTGCTAGCTGTAACAAAGATGTGTAAGATGTGTGCATGTAGTTTACAGTTGCTTACTGAAGGCCCTGACTGAAACCCCACATTACCACACTGGACAAATATACACGTGCATCTTGAAAAGTGGATAAACACTTCAGACAGACCATGGTATTATGTCTGTATATGTACTATATATATATATACATACTATGCTAAACCCCAGACTGCTTTACTATTTTTACATTTATATACAGTATGAGGAAGAATAACAGCATGAAAGCTCATTTACCACCATGTCTGTCATCAACAGGAAGTTCCAATGAACTAATGCCACAGCGCTTCAGAACAGCAGCAGTGTGTGATAAGATGAAGAGCATTTTAAAATTAGTCGATACAATGAATACAGCCTTTATACTATAGTCTACTATAGTTTCAGGCACCACTATACACAGCGTGTTTGAAGCTGCTGTGTTTTCTTCTAAACATTTAGCAAATGAGAACAGTTCGGTCATTCATGATGGTGATGGTGACTTATGAACGTGCTTCAAATTCTTCAGTGTTACTATTGATACTATATATGTAACTCCACCGGGTCCGCACCGCCACAACTCGTTCTTGTTCTGAGTTAGTCTCAAACTCAGAGTCTCTGGCTTGGGAGGCGGGCGCTCTAACAAGGAGGCTAAAGCCACGGCCTCTAGTGTCAGTCGCTAGAACGCCTCTTTTTGAGATCAGGGGAGTGAGGTTTACACACAACAGCTCTTACTGGCCTACGTCAGTTACATGTGCAAGTTTTGATATTATAAGATATTAAATTTACACACACAAACACCCACAATAGTGGTAAAGTGAGACAAATGGTTTTCATAATAATTATAGATTAAAATATATTTCTAAAAATCACTAGTCATTTTTATACGTTTATAGATTTATAGTAATACTGTATACCATCTATATACTTTATAGATGGCTCTAAACTTAAGTGTCTGATGACACGTTTTAATTTTTTCACACATTGACCACAACTTTGTTTCCCGCTGGTGTTAAAAGAAGACAAGCTCTGACTACTTAAACACATCTATACAGGAACAAGGAACTATATAGTTTAATGTTAGATGGTTAAAGAGCAAAAATGTCTGATGATATTTATGACGATGCCTTCGGGACAGAGACTGAGGGAATGAAGAGAGAGAGAGCGGAGATGACAGTGACTATCTATGAGAGTATAGATCATGTGAGAGATCATGACTTCAGGACAGAGACAAAGATACACCAACCACTTCAGCGTACAGGTAATAACATTCATTTATTTGATTATATGTTCCAGTTTGCACGTTCAGTCATTTAACATCATGTCTGTGGTGTCCAGGAAGTGATTGTGTGAAGATCAGAAGCTCCAGAGCTCTATGTGTTCTTCAGATGCTATTATAGGACTTTAAAGTTAAAGTTAGAGACAATAACTAATTATTTGCGTATGTCACAAACTTGAGTGTTCATCATGAATGAACACACTCAGTAAATCTATAAATCTGATATCTAGAATGAATTACATATTTATAACTGAACTGTATAGTCCTGCTGACAACCTTAAACAAGCGTTGAAGCGCCCCTTACAAAACAAAAATATATGGGAATATACTGGAAAATATAATGTGATCTATTAAATAATACATTTCCATATTACTGGATACTAGTGCTAATATTTTTCAATATACTGCAATATATACATGGACCATGTACGGGTGATACCTGTACATATAAAAACTATATAGCAATCAAGATAAACATTTTAACACAGTAGCTTTATTAAAAAAACTAATCAGTTCATTTCTCTTTGTAAAGTTAATGCATGGGTTTGTATAAAGCTGAACACATATTCATAAACTTTTATTTCACTTTATTTTTTGCATAAGGAGCAGCGGGATTATCCCGGGCGATTCAAAGTTTACTTCGGGATGTCAGTGGCTCAGTTTGATGCTTTGCTTCCGATACTAGAGCCACATATTAAAAAGAAGACAACCAATTTCTGTGAACTCAGTGTGCAAGGATCTATATACAGTGCTTTGTGCTGCAAGACGAAGTGGAGGAACTTGACTATCGCCATTCTGGATTTTGGCGTTCGCTTGTACGGTGGCTCTAAACTGTCAAAACACCTCTCCAAATGCTTTCCACGGATGCGAAAACGCAAAAAAAAAAAAACCCTGAACCTTATTTAGCTTGAAATACCGATTTTACCTGCATATGTAAGGTATAGATGTACTATCCAGGACCGTAATTCCTATTTGAAAAGGTTAACTTTAACAGACGAAACCAGATTGGTCGACCCGCACACGCTTTAATTTAAAGGATGGTCGATCTGACAGGATTTCCTCCGGTTGAGTGACTCACATCTAACCTGTATAGTAAAGACAAATTCACAGTGTCTATCTAGTCATGAAGATGTATTTCAATTTCAGCAGGCAACTATTTTTACAGCTACATTATTATTCCAGCCACAATTAATCACAACAATGTATATACAATTACATATGATAAAGCATATAAATCATCAGTTTGTTGTTTTACACACGTGCACACAGACATTATTTCATACACGACATAGTGAGATGCATAAGAAATCTTTAGACATGCCCATAACAACAAAAGACAATACTTTATTTAACCTTTTCTGATAAGAAGTGTGTGCTGCAAACGTGAGGATTTTTGACGATCTTTTCTGTCGTTTCACCACAGCTGTCGTCGGTTTTTTGTCTGGCAGTGGCAGCAGGTATGCCTTAAAATTTCAAATTGGAGCCTCTACAACATCGATTCTGGCACCCAACATCACAACAAGATGATATTTTAAGATCCTTAATATATAAGGAATATTTTATTCCTGGTTTGAATGGGCCGCCTCCAGTTTTTGCCTCCAGCTAGCGCTGTGACGTAACTGTGATGTCGGCCCTAAAAGGGTCTATAGCACGTGAAGATCCTGCAGGTGGCAGATCATTTATAGCCTTTTCTTTTCTCCAGAAAGGATTATGTGTTTATGAAACATGTGAATGAAATAAAATTATATTGCAGTTTTAAATGTGCTTTTGATTACAGATTACACAAGATTTGTATTTTAAAGTCGGCATGAAATCAAAATAGTTTTTTGATGGAATACTGTAGTGTTTATTATAATTAATGTATCCGTGCCCTTCATTATTTTTTTTTAATTCAAGTGCCCTTGTAATCTTTAATCAAAAATGTTAACCTCCCCTCCCCCTCAAAACGACTCCTCTACTCTTCCGGTCACGAGTGATGAAGCAAGGGCGTAGCTAGTGACGTAAGGAGTAAACACTGGGATAAACGACAGGGGGAAAGCTGAAGCTGATGCTTCACTTTATAGTAGGGGTGTGCGATACTACATATGCAAACTGTTGTAATTCCTACACCGTTCACCTGATTTGGATGTAAATACCCTCAAATTAAAGCTGACAGTCTGCAGTTAAAGCACATCTTGTTTGTTTCATTTGAAATCCATTGTGGTGGTGTATAGAGACAAAAATGTTAGAATTGTGTCGATGTCCCAATATTTATGGACCTGACTGTAGTTGCAATAGCCATTGCTGAGGCAGAGCTTGTGGCCGAGCTTGATCTTGGTTCAGGAGCAGACTCTGAACTGAGGTCTGAGGGTTCATTGACTGAATTTCAGTGATGAGTCGCCCTTTCACAGGTTCAACATTTGCCATGTCGCGGAACCCAAGGTTTTTAAATCTTATGTCCAGGTAGGTACTGACAGCAAGACCATAATAGGTTTCAATACCTCTGAAACGACGTTGGCATTGTGCTGACAGCTCAGCAGCTAGATTGCTGCCTTGGCACTGATATGTTGCAGCTGATCACAGAAGTAGTGACACCAGACGGAATCACTTTTGAAACTGAAACATGTTTTTCAGTTGATATCTCTCTTGTTACTTCCTCAAATGGTCTCAGGGCATCAATGGACGGACTGATCATTGACCAGTCTTCCTCACTTAAGCACAGTGAAGTCTTTCCAAGAAGACAGAGGACTGTGGTAACACTTTGCTTCCTTCTGCTCAAATAGTCTCTTGAACATATAAAACACCGAGTTCCACCTTGTTTCAACTGATTGTTTCAGTTTGTGTTCTGGAGACTTCAGTTGTTTCTGAACTTCTTTGAGCCTCTCTGCTGTCAGCGCTGTGTTGTCCTGTAAAACTACAGGTTTCTAGGACATAGGCATGCATTTGCCAGTTCTCATCAATAATATGGCATGAGACAGTTAAATAAGCCTCTGTGGCTCTTGATGTCCACATGTCTGTTGTAAGAACAGCACTGTTTGCACATTCTAGAGACTTTTTCACTTTTGAATGGCACTCTTCATACATTGCTGGGATTTTCCCTTCCATAAAAGTTTTCCTACTTGGAATCCTGTAACGTGGATCGAGTGTCCTGACAAAATTCATAAAACCCTCAACTTCGACCACAGAGAGAGGTTGCAGGTCCTTTGCAATAATTTCAGCAAGGCTCCTTATAATATCCATAGCTCTTGGGGAATCACTTAGGTGAAATAGCAAAATAATTAAGTCTAGCCTAAAGGCTATCTTGCCTATGTAGCCAAAATATAAGTCCTATAGTGTCCCTTTCATAGTTAACACAAAAATTCAGCCATTTTCATATTTCAGGTTTATGGTATATATTATTTTAAATTCCAGTAAAATAATTCATATAAATAACAGGTTTCAATGTGCTGAATATAGTTTATATTTAATCAGTCTGCTGATTAAAGTAACAGCTATGATAACCAATTACTCTATTTTACAAATTAGCATTAACTAATGCTGAATCTCCTATATAACTAAAATATTAATTTCACCACTGTAGCTACCTGGATATTCACTGCCTCTCTGAAAAGACTCGGCCAGTCATCTCTGTCTCAGTGCTGGCACTGCTGGGGGTCTGTCTGAAGGATTTGCCTCCTCCTCTCTCCGTTTCTTTTGGAGCTCAGCGTTCTCTTTTTCATGTTGTTTTATGTGTTTGTGTAAGTTGGTGGTGGTGCCACAGTAGCGGATAGACTTTCTACAAACATCGCAGTTTGCAAAGTTTTCATTTACTGCTGTAAAATAGATCCACACTATGCTCTTTCTTTCCGTCATCCCTCACTCGAAGCAGCCAAAGAAGTGCTTGCCTGCCTTGCGGGCTTGGTGCCGCAGAGTCACGTGATGTTAGGACAACTAAACACAGCAGAGAGCAGGGGAGGAGCAACGTATGTGAAAGGAGCGGCGTATTCAGAGACATATCCGCTCTTTCATGAAACAGGAGCAATACTTTAGCGTAGATTAGAGAAATTTAAACTAAAGTATCGATCTCGGCAGGCTAGTATCGATCCGATACCAATACCAACATTGGTATCGATATTATCGATATTAGGATCGATCTGCCCACCCCTACTTTATAGCACTGACACCAGTCACGAGGGAGTACATTACCCTTAAACACTGAAAAGATATTAGGACAACATTACTCTTAGGACACCACAAACTAATTTATTTAATGAAAATGACTAATGACTTAACCTGATGGAGGACGCGCTCAGTCAATCAGGCAGTCTCTCTCTCGCGCGCACTGTTTAGACATGTTTAATGTTAGGATGTCTGGCATATGCTCTTGTACTTTGACATACTTTGCCCCACATTGGCCTTCCCTACTGAGATCTCAAAAAGCAGAGAGCCAAAGTAGAAACACACAAAGACAGCTTCCACCTTTTACATAACTGAGCGAACAAAAACATCTCAACCTGTGTATGGCTATACAGACACTGATGGAACACGGGATAATACGGGATAAGGACAGACAAGAGAAAACAACCTCAACACACAATATTGAAAGTGTAGTTATATTTGGACCTGTATGTAGAAATTAAAAAAAAATGTCTTCATGTCTGTCATCTTCAGGGAGTGATTGTGTGAAGAACAGAGGCTTCAGATCAGCTGTAGTGTGTTTGGTTCTGCTGTGTGTTCTTCTGCTGACTGCAGTCATAGTGCTGTGTGTCTACATCCATACAAACAACACAAACTACACACAAGAGACACACCAGCTACTAACCAACATCACCAACCTTACAGAAGAAAGAGACCAGCTACTAACCAACATCACCAACCTTACAGAAGAAAGAGACGAGCTACTAACCAACAACACCAACCTTACAGAAGAAAGAGACGAGCTAGTAAACAAGAGCATGCAGCTGACAAAAGAGAGAGATGAAATATTATCAAGTAACCGTGATCTGATTAAAAAAACAGACCAATTACATCAGGAGAAAAATGAACTGTTGATCAGTGATCACACTGGTAGATCAGTGTGATGGGAATAAAGTGCTAATAGTTGAATTGTTTGTGTTTTCAGATGGATGGATTTACTATCAATCTAATCTGTACTTCATTTCCTCTGAGAAGAAGAGCTGGACTGAGAGCAGAAGATACTGTACAGAGAGAGGAGCAGATCTGATCATCATAAACAACAGACCGGAACAAGTGAGTGAAACTAATGTTATAACTATGTTATCTATGGCAAGAAAATTGTTATACTTTATCACATAACTGCTATTTTATTTGTATTTTTTTTCTCAGGATTTTGTGAAGAAAATATCTGCTGATGCTAAATTCTGGATTGGTCTGACTGACAGTGATGTGGAGGGCAGCTGGAAATGGGTTGATGGCAGCACTCTGTCCTCTGTGTGAGAAAACACTGAACTGATCTGATTATTATTAAATAAATGATTCATACAGTCAATATCATATCACACAGAAGCAGCACTGAACATCTAATGCTGATCTGTTGATGCAGGTTCTGGAATCCTGGAGAACCCAATGGATATAGAAAAGAGAACTGTACTCTGACTTATTCATCAGGATGGGCTGATTATCCATGTAGTGATCTTTTTCTATGGATCTGTGAAAAGAGCATTTTAAAACAAGTCATCACATGAACTGCAGGTTCATGTAATAAAATACATATGGGTACATTTTCCTCTAAGAACAGCTATATTTAAAAGGACTGCTAGAACACAGTTTCTTTCTCTCTCTCTCTCTCTCTCTCTCTCTCTCCATACAGAGTAGAATAATTTACACCAAACAGAAGTGAAAGTGCAAATACACTCTTTGAATAAAGCAAATGTTTTTTTTTTATATTATATTCTTTTATAATAGGTATAAAAGAAAACTGATTGGATTTGTTTTGAGCAGTTATTACAGTAATTATGAATTTCTGTCAGTTAAAAAAAGAGGGAATTTGGAAGATGGAATAACGCTGAGTTTGTTCTGCCACCATCCTGCTACAGGCCCCTGCTCTGAGAGTCACTTCACCAGCTTTATGCTTTTTTCATTTGAGAAAAATTACGTCAAATACTAAAACCAAAACTGAAAGACCTTCACGACAAACCACCAAAATAAAAGCCCGTATAACGTTTGTAAAGATTACATATTATATATTTGACTTTTGTCATATATTTTGACCGATTATATTACTACTGTATACTAAAATGCAGTTCCTCACAGTAATAATAATATTAATAATATAATTTTAAGGAATATCATACAACCAAATTATATTTTTATTATTAATAATTTATACAGTTCCGTTCTGCAGCATCTTATGAGATAAAATGAAATTGCAATTTTTGTTTTTGTACTGAATCACAAAACAGAATCCATAAAAAATCAAAAAGAAAACACAGAATTTAGTGAAAAAATGTATTTATTGGGTCCCTAAATTAAAAGGTAGGTCCTCTGTTCAAAATTAAATTCCACAAAGTTATGTTTACCTTCATTCTCAAGGACTAACAAACATGTGGAAAGCATTTCCTTCCCCATTAATGGTAAATGAATATCATGATAAACATCAATATAGTATGATATGGAATAATATTTATTGTTTTTAATTATTATTTTTATATTTAGGTAAAATGGTAAAAACATTGAAAATGCTTGTGAGAAAATATGAATGTCATGTATGTATGTATCAGTGGCGTTCCGTCCATATAAGCTGCGAATGCTATTTAACCCTCTGGGCCCTGTGGGTGTTTTGGGGGCCTGGAGAACTTTCGACATGCCCTGACATTTGTGCTTTTTTCAGTTGCTTATAAAAATATAAATGGCTAAAGTCTAATAACACTGTAAACAGCACAAACTGGGCTACAATAATATGTTAGCAGCATTTATATACATTATTGTGTTTTTGAGAAAACAATGTTTATGCGTGGTTAGTGAAAAACTAAAATTTTGAAGCCACTGAAATAAGACCATAAAACACATACAGAACAATTGTTTACAAGACTTTTGAGAACCAGATCTTGTAGGCTAGAATTTTTACTTCACAATTATGTGAAAATCATTCCTCTTACTCATTCACAGAAAACAATATATTGATTTACATTTTTAAAGACATGTTTTGTGATCGAGAGCCAATATGCAAGGGAGTGGTAATAACCTTGAATATTAAGTGATTCTCACCTGAGAGACAAAGGGCCCTCCCCTAAAGCTGCTAATGGCCCATCAGTGTGACTGTGACTGAGGCAGGTAAGAGAGTGTGAGGAGACTAAAAAAATGGGGTTTTTAAATGATTTGTATTTTATTTACAACACAGTATAATCAAAACATACATAATGAGGGTCAAAGACACATTATTGTGCACTGATCTAACCACAGAGATGTGAACAGACTTTGACTCGTTCCTGCAACAGATTCTGTTCAACAAGTGAAACAAGTAAATCATACCTGATATTTACGTGTTATTTAAGTGTTTCTGCTACTTTCCATGGATTCAAGAAGAAACTGTTGAAACTGAAGAAACTTCTGATGTTGGTGCAGCGCTCTCAGAGGAAAACAGTTGGAAGAGACTGAAAGTCAGCAGGATTCATCATCTGTGATGCAGGTGTCTGATTCAATAAAATACAAACAACCAAAAAAAGAGAAAAAACATTTGTGAGCATGTTTATATCAGGAGCATCTATATATATATATATATTTATATAGGTTTTGTAGTCATAGACTCATTCATGCTTTGTATTATCGTAAAAAAAAAGACATTTTATTTTTGAGAAACAAATTATTATTGTTTAGCACGCTATTAAAATCTATTTTTGAACAGAGTAGGCTATTAATAATAAACATCTTGTAAACATACTTAGACTCGTAGCATTCATCATGTTACAATGTTACAATGATTGTTTTACAAAAAGCATGAAATTTAAATACAATGAATTGCCCATCATATTCACAATGTTTTACTGGATTTCAAACATTTTAGTCAGGAATTATAGTTTGGGGAAAACCCAACTATGATTTTGTAGTCATATAGCCATCCTGAACATCATGTATGATTTTATAGTATAAAAGATATGATTCTGCAGTCATAGACTCACTCATGCTTTATACTATAAAAGGATGTACTTCGTAATATAAAAAATATTAAAAAAGGATATTTTATATCTGATAACTAATTGTTATCGTTTAGCACACTATTAAAATATATTTGTGAACAGATTATTAATAATAAACATGGTCTAAACATTCTGAGATGCGTAGCATTCATCATGTTGTAGTTTGGGAACAACCCAACTAGTAATGTGTTCAAGTTTATGCCACAATAACACGTTAACTAATGCAAAACATAAACATTACTTACTCATTAGATCGATCAGCAGCCTTTACTCAGCGCGTCTTCTTCCAGAAACGAACAGTATAGCAGCGATGAACAGTCTCCTTGTTTGTGTTGTGCGTCTCCAAGCGCGCGCGCGTGTCACGTGGTTATTTACATGTGAACGCGAGGGGGCGGGATCTCATTAAAAATAATGAGTTAGATGGGACAGACTGAACATCGTGTTGGTTTCATACGGATTACTTCATCACAGAATATTTGTTCGAAATGACTTACTTAATTTGAAAGAAGACACTCCAAGCTTTCAATAGAGATAACTCTCATGTTTCTGTGTTGAGTATTTGCTGAGTTGCACTTCATTTTAGTGACGCGTTTCTGAAAACAGATCGCGGAGACGGACAAGACAGAGAGCGCACCCTGTTTGTTTTCTTTATTCTTCAAAAGCACAAAGTTTAGTTGTTATTATGAGTGTATACAAATAAAAGAAGACCCCTTACAGATTCGAATGGTGTATTGCTCTTATCTGAACGATCAAAAATGGCAGAGTAATTCAAGCTAATTTCTGCCTTATCAGGAAAATCTGCCCCAAAACGCGTATTCGCGTTTGTCGGGCTCAGAGGGTTAATATAAACATAATTATTGTCACGTTTCACTGGGTGCAAGGAGCGAGGAGACACGGAGATACTCAATATCCAGGTTTATTCGAATCCAGAAACACAGAACAAGGAGCTTGGGGAATGACAAACATATATGACGATCAATACCGGACACAGGGGCAGGGAAACACAGGGCTTATAAACACTAGGAAATCAACAAGGAACAGGTGTGGGCTAATCAAACGGGGCTTGGGATTAATTAACTAATAATGACAGGAACAGGAAGGCAAAATAGAGACATGGGAGGAGGGAGAAACAAGACACAGGACTGACAGAACGCCCCCCTCCGGAAGGCGTGTCCTCACGCCATATACCATCCAACGTGGAAGGGGGGTGGGCGCTCTGGAGGCCTCCAGGGGGCAGGGCTACCGGCCTCCAGAGCGGGGGCCCGTTCCCGGAGCCATGGCAGGACGGGAGACTCGGGAGGCCATGGCGGGTCAGGAGGCCATGGCGGATCAGGAGACTCGGGAGGCCATGAGGGGTATTTTTTCGGACCGCCTGAGGGGTTCTGTGGCCTTGGCCCTTGGCCCGGCCACACAGGCTGTGACCCTCTCACAGCCCCCCCCACACAAAATTTTCTTGGGGAAGCTCTGAGAAGCGGGCCTTGTGGGGCGCTCTTGCAGCGCGGAATCTGTCGGGTGCTCTTGCAGCGCGGAGCTGGACGAAACCAGCGGAGACGCAGGAGGGCACGTGCAGGGAGCCGGCACGGGGAGGGGGGGGGCGCTCTGGAAGCGCAGACACTTGGGGGCGCTTTTGAAGAGCTGAGCTGGACAGGACCAGCGGAGACGCAGGAGAGCTGGACGGGACCAGCGGAGGCGCAGGAGTGCACCTGCGAGGAGCAGGCACAGGAGGGCGCTCTTGGTTCGCGGGGGCGCTCTGGAAGCGTGAACGGCGGAGGGCTCGGGACCGGACGCTTCCCAGACACCGGTAGACTCCCTCTCTCCAACTCAGGCCGGTGGTGTCTGGGAGGTCCACAGGACGGTGGTAGTTTGCCCCGAGCCAGAACAGCTTGTTCAGAGTTGTATCGTCAAATACCGTCGCCGCGGCGATCTCACAGAACTTCTCCGCGAACTCATAGAAGGAATGAGCCTCGCGGATCAGGGCGGCGAAGCGGGAGGCGGCGTCCATGCCGCTGAGGGAAAAACTGGAACCAACAAAAGTAATTTCCAAAAAAACTAAAAATGTTGGACGCCGCTTAATGTTGTTTGGTCCGGTATTCTGTCACGTTTCACTGGGTGCAAGGAGCGAGGAGACACGGAGATACTCAATATCCAGGTTTATTCGAATCCAGAAACACAGAACAAGGAGCTTGGGGAATGACAAACATGACGATCAATACCGGACACAGGGGCAGGGAAACAGGGCTTATAAACACTAGGAAATCAACAAGGAACAGGTGTGGACTAATCAAACGGGGCTCAGGACTAATTAACTAATAATGACAGGAACAGGAAGGCAAAATAGAGACACGGAAGGAGGGGGAAACAAGACACAGGACTGACAATTATAAGTTGATACCTTATCATTTGAGATGTGACTGAAAGCTTAATAAAGTGTTGGGACTAAGTATGTACAATCATTTATTTGAAAACAACTGTAATTTTCTCTAAGTCTACGTCAGTGACGGAAGCTTCCGTGTAAGCGGATTCTCCTCAGCTTTGGCGCCTCCACTCTGTTGCTGTGACTCGTCAGGATTGTTGCGCGTTCTCAGTGGCTTGCTGATTTCATGCGCGAGGTAAGCTGTCTGCGAAGCTGTTGCTTTTACATTTTTACAGCAAAAGTCATAGTTAATAGTGAATATGTGTTCCCCATTCTAAAGTGTTAAAATTAATTTAGGATACAAATGATTGGTTATTGTCCAGCAGTACTTAATGTGTTATTTTCTTCTGTATGTCACTATTCCCTGTATGTACATGTTTCAAACACTACTTTATTTGCTGTAGACAGAGACAGAAGTGAATTCAGAGTTGAGAGTGAATGAGTTTCAGTGAGGCTTCTGAGGTAAAGATTATTTACAGCATTGTCTATGATAAGATATTTATTTTAACACAGAGTAATCAGATTACTGTATAATAGAACAGAACAGAATAAAGAAGTATGTGAATGTGCAAGTATCCATTACTGTGTGCCATGTACTCTACATACAACACTCACAAAATACAATCTGAAATATGTAAACAATAGTACCCTTATAAGGACATCTTTGTAACTTATACTCAAAAAGGTGCATATTAGTACATTAGAGTACCAATATGTACAACTATGAAACTTTTTGGGGTAAATAAGGTATAAAGATGTGCTTTTAAGGGTACTGTCCCAGTGACAAGCTGTCGTATTTTTTTCTTTTCTCTCTCTTTCTTTCATTCTATTTTATAATCATACATCATAATATAATCATAAAACATATTAAGCAAAAAGGTATGATTAAAAATAAAACCTGTCAATTAGACAAGGGTTAACTGAAAAAAAAACAACAACTAAAAAACAGGTATAACACTAGACATTCCGTTCCCCCCCACTTTTGAAATGATGGCTACGCCCCTGGGCTTAATCTTAGCACTCAGCATACCCGGTTAAAAAAAGTCGCCACTGTTATGTATGTATGTATATGTGACAATGACAAATACAATTATATTTATCATTTCATTTATTTATTTATTTGGAATTTTATCAAACAAGTAGCCCTTGAGACCATTTTATCCCTTCAGGGAGCCCTCACTCACAAAAAGGTTGGTGACCCCTGGTCTAAACAAAATGCTGGATGCATGTCTCATCTTGAGGCTGTCGGCCGTCACACAGTCGTGAGTTTGCAGAAGCCCTCACTCATCACTAGAACATACCAATTACCCTAACAACAAACCCATCGCTCAAATCGTCAACTTCCTCTAATTTGAGGCAATGTCTTCTTGCCTTCCCTAAATGGCATTACAGTATTCATAAAACCAGTACAGACACAAAACAGTCTCAGCAGATGACGTCTGATGACGTTTCAGTGGAATAAAGGAGGGTTTGAAACCGTGCTTACCTGAAACAGCGAGAATATCTGTAGATGGTGATCAGACCTCAGTTAATCAATGTTATATCATTATCACCATTAGATTTAATCACCGTTAAATCTAATTAACTATCCATTAAAGGGACTTCTTCAGGTGGTCAGCATTCCTGCGATGAAAACTGCGAGAGGAAACGCGTTAAAAGCAAGGCTGCTGCTATTCATGGTGGAATGAATACTTTATTTATTGAAATTGAACGTTATTTCTCTGGAGCAGCCTTGTTTATTTCTTCCTAAAAAGCTTAAAGGTATAGTTCACCCCAAAATGAAAATTACTCCATGATATACTCACCCTCAAGCCATCCTAGGTGTATATACGACTTTCTTCTTTCAGACGAATACAATCGGAGTTCTCATAAAAAATGTCCTGGCTCTTCCAAACTTTATAATGACAGTGAATACTGGCCAAATTTGCCCATTGGCCTCTGACCATCATGGCCTCCTAACCATCCCCATATCTACTGATTGGCTTCATCACTCTGTCTCCTCTCCACCAATAAGATGGTGTGTGGTGGGCGTTCTGGCGCACTATGGCTGCCGTCGCATCATCCAGGTGGATGCTGCACACTGGTGGTGGACTAGGAGATACCCCCCTTACTATGTAAAGCGCTTTGAGTGCCTAAAAAAGCGCTATATAAATGTAACAAATTATTATTATTATTATTAATACTGGTTAAGACTTTAAAGCCCAAAAAAGTGCATCCATCCATCATAAAAAGTATTGTTGTTTTCGCTCAAATCAAAGTGTACGTACAACGTAGAAAACGTATCCGTGTGGCGCATATGCTGTTTGCGTTCAGTGGATATTCTCCAAAATGGAGCTAGGGTGACGTGGAGGAGACGAATTTGAATAAAGTAATTTTTTTGTTTTTTCCAGAAAAAGTATTCTCGTAGCTTCGTAAAATTACAGTTGAACCCCTGATGTCATATATCACATAGATTATTTTACTGATCTCCTTGCTACATTTCTGGACCTTGATCATGTTAGGACCCTTGCTATCTATGGAGGGTCAGAGAGCTCTCAGATTCCATCAAAAATATCTTAATTTGTGTTCAGAAGATGAACGGAGGTCTTACAGGTTTGGAACAACATGAGGTTGAATAATTACTAACAGAATTTAAATTTTTGGGTCAACTAACCCTTTAAGAACAGTACTTCTGGGATTCTGGAGTATAGATTTTATCAAAATGACCCCATTCAAAAGGTTACATTATTAATACTGTGCTGTTGCCTGGATGATCCACAGTTTTTTTTATTTTGTTTGTTTTGTGATAGTTGTTCATATAGTACAGCACAGCATTAAGTCCATCTTAGATTTTTTCTTTTAAATGTGCATTTTTAGGTTCAGTAATTTAACATTAATTTCAAAGAAATTGAAAGTCAGCCTAATTTTCAAAAACGTCCAATGATATTTTCATAGAAAATTTTTGAAAAACATCAAATCAGTTTCATTTTTTTCACCCCCTTTGATCTCTTGCAAGAATTTATTTGAATATTATTCTTCTGCACTTTTTCCCTCTGATGCAGTGAAAAACAGACTTCTAGGTGTATAAAAAGTCCTTTTGCATTTGTAGGATATCAGACAATGGAAAAGGTAAGAGGTAGGTGACTGATGAGACGTTAAATGTTAAACCGAGGTCCTGACTCTCTGTGGTCGTTAAAAATCCCAGGATGTCCTTCGAAAAAGAGTAGGGGTGTAACCCCGGCATCCTGGCCAAATCCCTGGCCTCTGACCATCATGGCCTCCTAATCATCCCCCTACACTAATTGGCTTCATCACTCTGTCTCCTCTCCACCTGTAGCTGGTGTGTGGTGGGCGTTCTGGCGCAATATGGCTGCCGTCGCATCATCCAGGTGGATGCTGCACACTGGTGGTGGTTGAGGAGATTCCCCCCTTCTATGTAAAGCGCTTTGAGTACCCAGAAAAGCGCTATATAAATGTAACTAATAATTATTATTATTATTGATGTTGGGGGTGGTACCAACATGACTGAGGTTGGGAGTTGGGAGGAGGTTGCTCTGGGTGATGGTAGCATGGAGGTTGCTGTGGTTGACTGAGGTATGGTGGTTGCTGTTGCAGGTATGTGTGTGTGTGTGTGGTGGTGGGGGGGGGTTGTACAAGGTAAGGGGGTTGCTGGCGGGAGAAGGGTTTCTGAGCTCCAGCCAGAGCCTCAAGTGCACAAGCATGGCGCTCAGCTGCCTCTGTCGCCCTCTCAAAACATTGGACAGCACGATTGAGCACCTCAGTGATTGTGCTGAGGATGGCTTGATCCTGCCATGCCTGCTCCTTAAATATATTAATCTGGAGAGATGATCTTCGCCTTCTTGGCTGCCTCCAGCTCTCCTGAGATGAAGGTGTAGATGATTCCCTGTCTGTTTCCTCTGGAATATTTGGAGTATCAGGGTCTTCATCATGTGGTGTCATGGGCCCATCATCAAAGGATGCAATTAACCCTAAAAAAACAAGACCATAAATCTTATTAGGACACACACACACACACACAAAAAGTACTTTCTTAAAAAATATATATTTTTTTTATTACAATGTTTTTATGCCCCAGGATATGTAGCCCCTTTGGTTGTATAAATTGATTGAAAACATAATGTTTGTTTGGCAATGCGTGGTACAACATTTTAGCTATATTTATAAACCATGTTATTCCATCGTAACTTACAGTTAATATTTGTTGTAATATTCTGTTTAACAATAAATATAATGCACAGCATAAATGAGTACACCCCCTCTAAAACTGAACAAATTCAGCAGTTACTCTTTACTTATAGGACATGTTAGGGTTCTTTGGAGATATAATGTTCCAACAAGCCTGCTTGATCGATTACCAAAGAAGAATGTCAAAATTATTCAGCAAAATAAGATTTTCTGATCAAAGTGATCAAATGTTGTGTTGCTAAAATGAGTACACCCTCCTGAAAATTACTAAGTAAAAAAAAAAATGTATAGGTTTAAGGCTATTTTTGATCAACAGGTAAGTATATTGAACCACAACTGTTAAAAGACAAGTAATTTCCTGACAATTAAAAGTGTTATATAGCGCACTGAATCATACTCAGACTTAATGCTGGCAGCAGTGGAACCACTTGAGCGAGAACTGCCAGCTGACTTATTTCTTAGCATAAAAGAGGACAATGTTACAAGAGGAATACTACATTTTAAGTGTGAAAATATAGTAGAACTGAAATTAAAAAACAATGGACTAGTGACAAGGCTCCTGAAATAATCAGGTCTTCACTTTAAATTTTAATTTAGTGATGAGTGAATTTTTGCTAGAAAAAGAGCAGGAGAAATAACATGCAAGTGTCTCGGAGCCGGCAAAAGCTATGAAAAGAGTGAGACTTTATCTCACAGAGTATGACACAGCCTGCAGAAGTGACATGCATGGTTGTTGTCACCACTAGAAGTACCTACTGTAGCCAAAGCAAAATAAACTCATTTAACCTCTTCCAAGGCCCATATTTACAAAATAGAGACTTCTGGGAATCCATACTCTGGTCTCAAGAGACCAAGTCAAGCATTTCAGATCTACCAGCAGTGTTGCTAGAGGAGGAGTACAGTGAGAAGTGCTTGGTACCCACAGGGACGTTCAGTGGTAGTAAAGCGATGAATGAGTGCTGAAGGTGTGAGGGAGCTGTGCTGTCATGAATTCACACATCACTGTGTGAAGGAATACAAAACTTGAAACAGAAGATGCTACCCTCCCCTCGTTCCCTGCATTATTGGGCATTTCTTCAGCATGACAATGAAGATATTCATTCTCCCAACATGAAAATCCTTCACTGGACATGTATTTCACTCAATCTTAACACTCTTGAGTAGCGGTGGGGGATTCTGTAGAGACGAGCTGAGCAAAACTCCCCATTAAAGACCAGAGCATTTAAGGAGGTCATCCTCCAGGAGTTAAACGGGACAGATGTGAAAATTTGTCATGAACTTGTGCACTCAGTGCCAAGAGGGTCAGAGCAGTAAACTTAAAGTTCTTGAGGACATACTAGGTACTCGCCAGCTAATGCAAAATAGAACGAATGCTTGCCTTACCTATGCTGTTTAGAACTGTGTTCTTGGACGTCACAATAGGTCTCTGGCCAAGTATTTAGTCCATTTGGTCAAAATACTTAAATTTTACTTTCCCTCTCCCACCAGCACCGCTTTTGCAAAGTTTTCTCTTCTCTGAAAGATATTTTTGTTTTAGAGCTTTCCATTTGGACCGCAAGATTTGCCACGGCTTGACAAAGCCCTTCTCTTTCATGTCTGCTTCCAAGTTTTGGTAAATGGCAGCATTTCTCTGTTGCTTTGAATCTAATATTCCCATATTTTGTTATCTTTAATTAGTTTAACAAAGAACTCAGTCTGATCTTCGGTCCACACATACCGCGCCATCTTTAAAGAATGATCATATGGCTTTTTACATATAACGTTACACCATGTGACCTGTAATCGCGAAAAAAAAAGTTTCCATTGCACTTTTACGAATTATTGCTTTTTCACATTGCCTGAAAAACCATCTCATGCAAGCGTAAAAACTTTTTTGCAATACATGGGCTTTTTTGCGAAATTGATGCGTTTCCATTAGGCGCATTTTCAATTCGCAATTTCAAATTTGCGCAATTTGAAGGGTAATGGAAACGCGCCTATTGCAGTGATGGGGACTCGAGTTTGAGACTCGGACTCGAGTGCGACTTAAGTCGCACACACAGTGACTTCAGACTCGACTTGAGACTCGTCCTCAAAAGACTTAAGACTCGACTCGAGCTGCGGGACTCGTGAACAATGTTTATTTTTAGGAAACAACTGATGAGCTCGCTGTTATTCCCCTCCCTCCGTTACCTATAACCTGCCCATGTAACACGTGACGTACTACGTATCTGCTGCGCGCGGGCGCGGCCACACTTTAAAAAAAAAAAAAATTTTTTTAGGCGCGGCCGCCATACATTAGAGGACAACGAACAAACATGGCGACTGCTGTGCCATTCATCGTTAGCTTTGGATTTAAGGATAGATTATACAGTTGGTACATTAGTAAAACCATTACGCCTATGGAGAGTCCCGTAAACCACATATCCGAGTGAGTGAGTGAGTGAGTGAGTGAGTGTGTGTGTGTGCGCGTGTGCTTGTGTGTGAGAGAGTGTGCGACCAGTGTGGTCATTGAAAATGTGTTCAGATATATATTCTTCACAGAAAATGAGCCAAGGCCAATGAGTCTGAGTTTGAAAAAAATAATTAATCGTATAATTTTTCTCTTGGTAAAAAATGAAAACGGGTCCTACAGATCCGAACACCATACAAGGGTTAATTGCCAAACTTGTGGTGGTCGATTAACGTAATCGTTTACGTGCCGCTGGCTTCCATCACGTTAATTAACGTTGTCTGCAAACAGGTTACAGAATTATTGTTGATCATGTAACATTACTCTGGTTTGAGAGTTTGGGATGTGTTGACTTACAGTAGTTTATAAACTATGATTAGTTGCATTTTCATTGCCATTTATGTGAAATTATTGAACTTAAATATACAAGCTTGATAAAAATGATCATTCTAAAGAAAATTTCAGATGGCTTTTGCATCTGAACTCTTCATATATTTCACATCGTTTGGTTTGTTGCAATAGTGTTTTGCATTTAGCTACAATGTGATGTTTGACCATATTAAGTCTTTCTTAATATTTGGTCTGTACTGTACTGTGTGTTCATGCTACAAGGCAAAATACAGATAATATTAACTTAAAAGTAAAGCATTATTGGTGTTTTTGTCATGTTGCAATAGCCTGTTTACACTGATTATATACCAAAATCAAAGCTGATACTGTATGCTAATAGATAAAGGAGTCATAATAACATATTACATGCTTTGAATTCCTTATATATAGCTATGCAGTGTTGGATGGGTCGCTGTATGTGATGCAACACTTATTATAACCAGAGACTTAATATAATAAAGAGACTTGAGACTTGACTTGGACTCTAGCTCAGAGACTTGTGAGCATCTCTGGCCTATTGTTGTACCATCTTGATGACCGTGATCTCAGCGTAGAAGAGTTTACTGTCTTAATTGACTGTATTTCCACTGAGATATTGGACTCTGTTGCTCCGTTGAACCCTGGTTGAATGACACTACCCGCTCTCTCAGACGTGCCTGCAGAGTAGCTGAGAGAAAGTAGAAAAGGGATAAACTAAAAATCTTGTTCGAAATGATGCAGCACGCATTATGTAAATACCAGAGAGCAGTAAAATCTGCTAAAACTACATTTGTTTCCGACGTTGTAGCTGGTAACAGCCAGCAGCTGCAGGTTCTTTTTAAAGTGTTTAATTATCTTGTTAACCCATGTGATTCAGATTGTATTGTACAATCTTCAATAATATGTGTAACAAGATTGCTGGTCTTAGTTTTTCACCCATCACAGTTATCACTGACCGTTTTTCACCCATCACGGTTATCACTGACCCCCCTATTTTCTCTTTTTGCCCAGCTGTCTTCCAGCAGTTTGAGCCGACATTTCCCCATCTTTCTGACGTAGTTAAACAGCTAAGTCCTGCAAACTGCCCCCTTGACAGTATTCCTGACGCTTAGTTTTTGACACTGTTGGGCCAAGCGTTGTATCTTTGGTTAATACATCTCTCAGCTCAGGGTGTGTACCAGCGGTTTTTAAACATGCCATTGTGCAACCGCTTCTAAAAAGAATAATTTGGATCCTTCAATTTTGTCAAATTTTAATTAACTTCAATCATTTCTAGATGAATGTAGTATTTTGGAAAAATTTCAGTCTGGTTTTAAGCCCCGTCACAGTACAGAAACTGCTCTTTTAAGAGTGTCTAATGATCTTCTTTTAGCTGTGGACTCTGCTGTTTTAGTCCTTTTGGATTTGACTGCGGCCTTTGATACGGTCAGCCACTCGCTTCTCTTATCTAGACTTGAACAGTGTGTCGGCATTAAGGGCATAGCCCTTAAATCAGTGGTTCTCAACCTGTTTTTCCAGCACTATGGTCCAAGTGCAAGTCTCACGGGCCGCACACATATCATTTACATATTACATCATCAATACAAACCAACCAGATTTATGATATTATTTATAGCTTCAATATTATGATATCTAAACGATTACATTTATTGAAATAAATAAATAAATAGTTGTACTCACTATTAATAAAACACCTGATGTTATCGGGAGCTGACAAATTTTGTAAAATTCTGCTCGAAAAGAGTAACGGCACAATAAATTTGCGATTGTAAGTTGCAGTGTGTAACACGCGCACAGAAGCGTGACTTGACCCGCGACTTTGCAGAAAGTGTGCGTTCACAAATGTTGATCCAAATATGGAAAGCATTTTCGAATTTAATAATCTGAGGTTCTCTTCAGAGATGTTTTGCCACATTTCTCTAATTAAGGATGATTGCTGCGTGTAGTAGCCTTCTTTTTACCTGAACATCTTCCAAGTGAGTGGTGGGGCAAACCGAAAGTTGATGCCGAAAGTCCAGCACTCTCTTGTAAGGGGTAACATGTAATTTAAAGCAAACAGTTTAATTTAGCTCAAAGGGAATCATTTATGATTTTATAGGGAATTTGAACAGACTCACTGTTTCACAGCTGGTCACTAAGGTGGCAGTGAACAACATTAACTCTGCACTGGATATTAAAATCCAAAATATAGTGAAAACACTATTTAATAGCACAGTAACAAGATCGGCAGATTAAGACATTAACTTGTGAGCACAAAACACAAGATACTTCTCTTTTCAATATAAATCAGATTTTATTTACATAAACCTAAGACATAAACTAATCTAAAACATGAACACAAGCATTCACATGTTGCAGAAAGAGAGAAAGTGAGGAAAGGATGAGTTTAAGAGAATGGAAATGTGATATCTCAAGTTTACAGCAATATGTTTAATTGGATCGACCTGAACAACCATCAATCACTTAATTAACCCTCGCTTTGAGTTTCTCAATGAGGCTAAAATTTATATTAAAAGCACCAACTCAGCAAAATTCTGGAAGTTACTTTCTTGCATTGCCTGTGTTAAGGGGTTCCCTTGTGGCATTGTCATTGCAGAAAGGGGTTCCCCGAAGTTGCTGATTGGTTGAGAGTTCATTAGTCTTTGAAGTGACGTCTTGGGCGTTGGCTGAAGATGCGGAGTTGGTCTGGTTGAAGTTTGAAGCGAGTGCAGTCGGAGCTGAACCTTGCAGCAAACTTACATTAGAACAAGAAACTCCACGGAAAGAAAATAAACTAAAAAAGAATAAAAGGATGTAACGAGACTAGGTGGGTTTTCTTCTCATCGTGGTGTTAAGTATCCGCTGGCATGCAGGCCAGAGCATGCTGGAATGGCGCTCAAAAAGTAGCGTCAAAACGCGATGAGAAGAGAGAAAAAAGAGAGTTTGATGGTGTCCTGAGATTTTAAACTCGGCTTCTGGACACATCCCATCTGGTGTCTTGACCAATTAGATAGGCTATTATCTTAGCTAGAGGTGTTCCTTCCATCATAAATCAGCATGTTATCAGTCACATGGTCCGAATTTTACACACTCTTGCAAAGTATACTTTTGGATGTGATTTCTATAACCAGAATATGATACATTTGACAAAGAATCAATTGGAAGAAACGTTTCAAGCTATAATTGTCAAACTCATACATACCAAACACGAATAACATTTAAAGACATTCAATAGTTATTAAAAAGACATACATAATATGTGCTTAAAACATGATAGTCTAATGTGTGAGTTACATACATAATATGGGGTTGTGTATAGACATGTCCTTTTAGGATGATTTTAGGTGCATATGAAAAAGAAAGTCTCTGTGTAGTTCTATGGGGAACGAAAGACATGTTCTTTGGACAAAGGAATTTCGGTCTTGTCTGTCTTCTATGTCGGGGAAAAGTCAGTCTAAGGAAGCTCGTGATTTCCAGCGTGTATTTACATGTGACAGCCATCTCTTTGACCATATGTCTTGATTAACTGCCCCAAATTTGACGATCTCCTTCCTGTGTTGGACTTATAAGTATTCATTTGTCTTAACCTGTTAACGTTCACCAGAGCGACGGCGCACTGAAGCGTTTTTTTCCCCACTAGTTTAATGTTTATGAATGAATTTAACGTGAAAGAATATCATTAATCTTGACAAACTATATATCATTCTGAAGGTCTAAGCCTCAAGCATCGACGACAGATCGCTGTTTTCCGATGGAAAGCTTATAAGGAATGTATTTGCTACATTTGTGTAAGCAGTACACATCCAAACATGCAGAATAAAGCAGTACGTACCAGATTAATTGTAATAACGAGCCACAAACGCGTCTACTGCTGAAATCCCAGTTTAGTTAGAGAGGTAAGGGTCCATATATATATATATATATATATATATATATATATATATCATAGCAACCACAGCGTCTCAACTGAAAAAAATAAAATACGCTGCCCTCTCAAGCTCACAGCTGGGCGTTTTCCGCTGGCTTTGGTGGACACTTTTATATAAAAGTTAAATATAAACTGTACTGTACTTAAATAAAGATTGAATGAAAATATATTGTAGCTACTTAAAAGTGAAATAAAAACTGTACGTTACTGTACTTAAATGTTTGGGAAATTCGTGGCCTAATGGATAACCCAAAGGTTGCGGGTTCGAGTCTCGGGCCGGCAGGGATTGTAGGTGGGGGGAGTGAATGTCCAGCGCTCTCTCTCCACCTTCAATACCACGACTCTCTCCTCCTTCAATACCACGACTGAGGTGAGACCCTTGAGCAAGGCATCGAACCCCCAACTGCTCCCCGGGCGCCGCAGCATTGGCTGCCCTCTGCTCCGAGTGTGTGTTCACTACTGTGTGTGTGCACTTAATAAATATGAACTTAATAAACTTGATAAATATGGGTTACCATACTTGGCCACGTCACTTCACTACTACTTTACTAAGTATAATACATTTTCATTCTAATCTTTAAGTACAGTACAGTTTTTATTTCACTTTTATGTACAATATATTTTAATTTAGTTTTTTATTTACCTGGAAGTAAGCACAGTGCTGTGTTAATGTTCAAAATGTTTTTTTGTTTTTTTTTAACTGTACATAGTGTTGCTGCATTTTAATGTTGGTCATAATGGTGGTACTTGGAAAGCCAAATATTTTCTGAGGCGGTACTTGGTGTAAAAAATTTGAGAACCATTGACTTGGGCTATTCCTTAAAAATAACCAATGACTTTTTAAACCCTTTAACCGGTCCTGCAGAGTTTAGCTCCAACATTACAAACTCACCTGTCTGGCCCTTTAACCCTAGATCTTGATTGGCTTGTTCAAGTGTGTTTGATTAGAGATGGAGCTGAAGTTACTGCGGCTCTCCAGGACCGACTTTGTCCACCTCTGGTTTAATCAAATTAAAATCCTTACAGTCAGTTTACAGTTTGGCTACACTCCCTATAGCCTACCGTATTAGACCCATGCCAAGCTTTGATAGGCGCCCTGAATATTACAGATTCACTTACTGTAAATAGCACCTATCACCATTTACACTTAATAGCAATATAGCCACTGCCTTAATTTTACTTTGGATATAGACTAATAATAATAAATAATAGGCCTAAATAGCCTAATAATAAAGAAAGAAAGATATAAGGCTACATATTGGCCTGCATGGTATGTGCAGTATGGGTTAATATAATAATTCTTAAATTCAAAACAAAATATTAATGTATTAATAATATCCATTTCTGAATATCCAAGGTTGCTATTAAACGCATGGCCACGAGAAATAAATGTCTTTCTCTCAACAAAAGAAGTCGTGCTCCCCCGAACATGTCCCCTACCTGCCATCTTTTTGATCATTTTGTCATGAAAAGATTTAAAAATGTTTAAATAACACATTAGGCCCAAAACATCTGGCTCTGCTGCAGTCTAGATTTAAACAGCTGATTTGTCTGGCCAGAGGAGAATGACACTATTTGTCTAAACACTATAAAGCTGATATAAAGCTGCTTTGACACAATTTGCATTGTTAAAAGCGCTATACAAATAATAGTGACTTGACATAATAATCACAGAAACAAATGCACAGGATGGTGTTTTCATCATCAGCGTAACCTATTTGAAGTAATCAGTTGAATGGTTTGAACTCGTTAAGTGACTCGGCGCCACCTAGTGTCTGTTTTAGTTTCATATTAAACATATCTAATTTATTGACATATTTCTGGCTTCAAAATGTAAAACATTAATTTCATAACATTTTCTGCGTTTGCAGGCTAATTGCCGTGTAAATGCATTCAGTAATGATGTCTCTGATGGCTTTTGTTGACACTGATTGGAGTTTTACTACCAACAAGCCTTTATTGTTTTAACTGAATTTATCGATTGGAGTTAAGAACATGGCATTCCATATTCATGATGCATGCATGAATATAATTTGGGGGTGTCCTTGGACATCCGTTTACGGGTTTGTTTCTGATACTGTCAATGTTGTTTTTGGTTTTATTAAAAAAAAATGCAGTTAGCTCAAAAAGCTGAGGGCAACATTACAGGCACTGTCTGGATGAACATGTTGCTTGTATGTTGAATGTGGATTGGTCAGTAAGAGTAGTCAAAGGAGATAGCTTACCATATTGAATGATGATGTTTAATGTGATATATGTTCATTTTTGTCATGCAATGTTCAGTGTCGAGTGTGAGAAACAGGGAGGTTCTCGTGTTTTAGGTCGATGAGGAAGCGCGAGGAGCCACATTCATTGCAGGTTACCATAGAAAATGAAAAACCTGTTTATAAAACTAATCTCTTACACTAGAAGTTAAGAAATTCTAGGCTTAGCATGACACGATCCCTGTTTGCTTTCTCCAACACAGTACAGTATTGAAAAACTACCCTGCTAAAAAACAACAATTTCTTAGTGACATACTGCCAAGTATGGTGACCCATACTCGGAATTCGTGCTCTGCATTTAACCCATCCAACGTGCACACACACAGCAGTGAACACACACACACACCGTGAACACACACCCGGAGCAGTGGGCAGCCATTTATGCTGCGGCGCCCGGGGAGCAGTTGGGGGTTCGGTGCCTTGCTCAAGGGCACCTCAGTCGTGGTATTGAGGGTGGAGAGAGCGCTGGACATTCACTCCCCCCACCTACAATCCCTGCCGGCCCGAGACTCGAACCAGCAACCTTTGGATTACGAGTCCAACTCTCTAACCATTAGGCCACGACTTCCCCAAACAACAGAAACCATCAGAAATTCCAATGGTTTCCATTAAAATATCATTATGAACCACTAGCTTTTTCCAGTAAAACCATTACAAAATTCCTTTTTGTAGTGTGTTTTGGGCATTTTCCCAATAGGATTTCACATCCCACCAATAGAATCCATCACATACCAGTACTGGTTGAAAGTCTCCTCACATCCTGATAGCAAATGCTAAGTTAAGTGGTCTATATTTATATGTATTAATATCGTCTACGTGTGGGACCATAAAATGTTCGTCCAATCAAAATATTCGGTCCGAACTTTACGATAGGCTGTTTTGCCTGCCTGTCAAATAGGGCTGGGCGATAATTCGATAACGATAATTTAGGTCTTTTGTGACATGTTGTATTAGTGGTGTTATTGTCTTGCTTGAAATTGTATCATTTTGATGGTTATTTCATTAGTATTATTATTTGTTATTATTACATTTAACAGGCTGCAAATGAGTACACCACTGCACCCTCTGGCCCAAAAGCTGTCCCCACCAGCCTAGCCTCTGCTCCTCCTGACTGTTCTATCGTCCCAGCCTCTCTTGCCACTACTCCAGCTATAAGTCCCTCTGAGCCACCTGCCATGACCCGAGCAGCACCACAGCAACATCTGGTAGGTCTTTTGTGACATGTCAAGTCAAGTCACCTTTATTTATATAGCGCTTTTACCAATACAAATTGTGTCAAAGCAACTGCACAATATCAAAATAGTGTGTCAATAATGTAAAATGACATATAAACAGTTTGAAAGATGTGCTATTTTTCTGCCTGTGCTATTGTTTTTATTTAACTTTTTATATACTCCTGTATTCACCAGGTTGTGGATGCGCGCAACATCCCAGGGATCGACAGCGTGGACAGCCTGGCAGAATACTTGGTGGGACTGAGGAATGAAACTGGACTAACTCTTAACTCCCAGCAGGCCAGTACCATCATAGCTCTGTGGCAGAACCTTGTACCATATGACCAGCAGCGTGTGGCGTACTCTTCACGGTACTAGTCGCATCTGACAACAGGACGCTTCAGGTGCTCTAAATAGAAACCTGAATTTACGCCAGGTGTGGAGAGCATGACACGTTGCGTGCTAGGATCGACAGGATCCCCTGCCCAGTGGCCAGACTGCTGTCGTCTGGTTGAGTGCATTTTTGTAAAACTCTGTGACATCCATAAAAGTCCAAAAAAACAGGGTAAATATGCACTGACTAGATGGACTCTAATTCTCAGAGACTACAGCAAGATCAGACAGCTGATCCTGGGTAATGGTGCAGTCATGCAGAGCTCTACTCTCATTCAGTGGCACAACAAGCGACTGAAGAGGCAGGAATGTAATATTCTGCTGCAAGGGGTCAACTTGCCTGCTTCCGTTCCTGTTGCTCCGGTACCTCTCCCACCAGTACAGGTACGCTCCACTGCTGCACCACCACGTCCTGGCCCTCAACATCAGTACCACTTGCCTCAAAGTACAACAGGACAAGCAGTGGACAAGAGGAAGTCTTCAGCCCAACACACCCATTCTCTGCAGTCTGCCTGCCCAAGGTTGCCAGCTCAGAGGCAATTGTTCCCTCACCAGACATCTCCACCTACCCCTTTGCCTACTGTCTCCAGCCCCAGCCCTGCCAGTGGCCCACTTGTGTATGTGTTTTTGACCCCACAAGTCAATGCATACAAACCAATTGCTCCTGCTGCCCCCCTCTCCTCTCCACCACCTGCCCGGAGCCCTTACAATCGGAAAGTTGACAAAAGTAAATGCAGTCAGTGCCAACAGCCCCGCAACAAAGAAAGTGGCCACGCCCAGTATTATGGGTTCATATACTGTCCCCAAAAGGCTGGTATTCCACTTGACCAGTGGATGGAGGAGATGCGGAGGAAGAGGGCAGATGATAAATAGATTCGTTTGTCTTTGTCTCACACTGTGTAGATGTGTAGTGGAAATACTTCAGTCATGTTCTATTAGTTTGTTGATGTAACTGTTCAATATTCATCCCATATAACAGGTCTGGCATTAAAAAACTAAATCAACATAACAGAAATAGCACACTGTATATTACTGTTTTTTTGTGTGTGAACTTTACAAAGTGTGTTGATTTTGTTATTTGTATATATTTTTTACCAGCTGACCAGAATCTTCTACCTTTATTACTTTATATATAATTCTTCAGTTTCTTTGTATCTGTGATATGCTTACTGTGTGTGTGAGAGAGAAAGAAAGAGATAATTACGATTTTGTAATAAATTTGTAATATATTTATCTTTATTTATTGCCAACAGTCACTCAGAGAAAACAATTACAAACTTTCAATTCTAATTCCTTTCATTTTTAAATTAGTTTGGGTATTTTTTCTAAAGCAATGTAAAACACATGCATATATACATATATACAAACAATACATATGAATATAGTAATAACTTACATTTGAGTCAAAACATACATGTGTAGGTGTCCGCTAGTGCAACTAATTGATAAACATATTTCTTGCATTGCTATGTAAATTACGTTCATTATTATCTATATCGTTGTTACATAAGTATGTTCACTTAAGTACATATATTTGACTGTATGACATTCAAAATAAGCCATTGTCCTATTTGTACCAATTAATAAGTGATTAATTAAATGATTCGTAATATTTAAGTTTGAGTTTTTGGTTAGAGATGCCTGCTCCAGTCGGGGATCGAACCAGCAACCTTTGGATCCACAGCACCCTGTGCAAAGTGCTATCTATGGACATATTTGTCAAACTAATAATGTAATATATGTGTCCTGTAGCTTCTGACGGGCAGCAGAGTCAATATTAACTCTCATTTCACTTTAATAAAATTAACAAAACTATTAAAGGGGTCTCAGAAGGAGAAGGGGGACGGAGGATAAAGAGAGAAAAGGAGAGAAATTAATCAAAATAATCTCTAATTAAATTAATTCTGGTAAATATTCCTTTAAAATTAATGATTTAACATAGGGTTGCCACTAACGACTATTTTTATTTCGATTAATCTATCGACTAATTTATCAATGAATCTAAACGATTAATTTCCCACAAAAAAAAGAAAGAAAAAAAAGTCATGTATGTTTCTGCATTCTGGCTTCCCAGTATATTCCAACAACAGAGATTAAAAAAAAAAACCGTGGACAAACCATTCACTCTTGTTCAATGCTGGAATATGAGCAGTCATTTATTCTGTCATCGAGCTAATAGTGCACGTGCACAGGTGAGACCTGAACAGCACACGTTGATATCTGTGTTTAAACTAAACTCATTTAAGCTTTGCCAGTTTAAACATTTAAGAGCCAGAGGACACGCAGTGAGAAGATTTGTGTGTGCTCATCCGAAGCACGCAAATATTAAGCTCTCTCTGAAGTATTGTGTTTGAATGGACAAATTCACACGTCTTTGTAAGTATCCTATAGCAGACACACACTCAAAGAAATATATTATTGTAGTTTGTAGTTATTAGTTTTTTTTAATAGAGCAGTTTATTTTGATATCTGTGTCTGGGATAACAACATGCTCCTGTCAGGGCCACTTAATGTTTAGGACTAGGGCTGTCACGATTCCTTGATTAAATTTACGTGCTTGATTTAAAAAAATAACAATTTAAATCCTCGATTCCAATTTACCCGTGACTATTAACTGGCAAAATTCCAGAAATGGCAAATTCCCCCGTTGAGGATTCCATAAACTGCATTATTAATCCCTTATATATGACAAGTTTGGAAAGATGTTGGGCACGTGTTGCTATTTTAAATTCAAGTTTTATAAGTGTCAATCACACTAAAACAAATAGATTTAGATTTAATTTCAGTTAATCATACAGCCCTAGATTAATCTCACATATAAACAAAAATCAATAATGCTCAGATCACGCAAATAAGCAGCTCTGTCTCACACATACAAAACTGTATCGCACACGTGCTACTGTGGTCAATTTATTCATCGCACAGACCCATTTTTATTAAATTTTTTACCACAAAAATATCTGCTTAATCGATTAATTGTTAAAATAACTGACCGATTACTAGATTACTTAAGTAACCGATTACTAGATTACCAAAGTAATTATTGGTCACAGCCCTAGATTAGTTAAAACATATCAAAATGCACCTGCATTGTTTTGTGACTTTCAGTTGAATAAAAGACCATTTTTCCAGTCATGTATTTCGCCATTGTACAATATCATCTTGTCTTGTGATGATGTGTACCCACGTGAACCCATGAGCATCATCTTGTTAGTAAAGTGCATCGTCACACCCCTAATAAAACTTAATTTATGAATAACAAAATTGTATTGGGGTGGGCAAAGTAAACTGTATACTGCTTTAATAACAGCAAATGTTGCTTGGTTTGCGTAATTCCAATTTGACGTATTCTATGTTACTAATATAATGAAAATTTCATGAAAATATTGATCAATTACGTGCACTTGTTTTTTTTTTGGGGCACACTTGATGTGTACAAATGTCTTTTCTTTAGTTTTCTCTCCCCAATTCTTATTTTAAAAGTGTTTAGCAAAATGCCTTTGTCCCAAACACTATGGAGTGAAATTGAACAGATTCTATTACACTGAGTGTGACCAGCAGCCTGATTACATGACTGATTATTTACAGGCTGAACAGGCAAGCACGGGTAGCATGTATGCAGGAGGTGCTGATAGTGCACCCAGAGTTTCGTCTGGCATCTCATTGTCAGAGTGATGTAAGGTATGATGTATTGACTTGAGAAGAGTTTCTGTGGTGTTTTGGAGGACGTGGTGAGAAACAATGGTGAACATCGCTACAGAAACGCACAAAGATGGATGGCAAGCAGCGATAGCATTAACACTGGGTCTGGTGAATCCGGTTGGTCAGAGAAAAAAACCTTTTTAGTGGCTGCTTGAGTGTCTTCCTACACTGTAAATACTGTAAATAGTTCGTACTAATAATCGTAATAGATCGTACTGTATCGCGTATCTTGTCAGTGTGTGCACTTGCTTGGCCATTTGTAGTTGATAAACAGGAAAGTGGGTTCAAGCGCCAGCAGAAGGCAGTGTAATGAAGTGGTCTTTAAGAGAAGCAGTCTATCAGCGGAAGTTTAAAATCAGCTCGTAAGTGTATTTACTTGTCTCAGTGTTTAGCGCATTTGCCGTTGCTAGGAAATGCTTATTTTGTTTACGGTGTTGAGTTGCTGAAATCACGTTTGGTCTCGTACTGTATCGCGTATCTTGTCAGTGTGTGCACTTGCTTGGCCATTTTTAGTTGATAAACAGGAAAGTGGGTCCAGCTGAATTGAAATGGTGATTTGTTGGATTGGTATAATAAAGGTTATTATACCGCGGCAGTCGTCGTGTGAAGTGAAGTGACATTCAGCCAAGTATGGTGACCCATACTCGGAATTCGTGCTCTGCATTTAACCCATCCAACGTGCACACACAGCAGTGAACACACACCCGGAGCAGTGGGCAGCCATTTGTGAAGCCCTCTTAGTGTGAAGACCGAAGAGTGTAAAGACCATCAACTCTACCGTGCGACTCCACCGGGCAGGGACACAAGTATCGCTTTTTATTGTAGTTTTTTCATTTATATGTTTATTATTGAAATGTTGTTATATGCATGTGTCAATTTTATTTAATTTCTTTATTTTCTTAAATATGTGGGTATATAGTATTTATAGAGTTGTAACTTAGTTTTAGTTACTTTTTCTTATTTGTAAGTCGCTTTGGACAAAAGTGTCTGCTAAATGACAAAAGTAAAGTAAGTAAAGTATTCTCAAGAAATCATCAGTGCACATGTGTAGCGCTAACATTTTTGGCCAACCACAGTGAAGGGATTATGTTCAAGATGCCTGACCTTGATAGGGTTTTAGAGGGGGGTGCTTTGTATGTCGGTATTAAAATGCAGCTTATTACTGAAAGAAGATTTCATCAGGACCTTCTGACTATGGAGGAAGTACCGCTGAGTGTTTCAACATTTAACCAAACATATGTGCGGAAGTCTGACGTGATGATGGGATATCTAAGAGCCAGAGGGACCCCTAGAAGGGAAGGGTGGTGGATTCCTCTCCCTGAAACACTGCAGTGTCTCTCAACCGATGTCAGTCATGCACTGCTCATGGTTTCTCCAGAGTGTACTGGTGTGTTCAGAGACAGGTCTGGAAGGTATGGATTCTTTGATTCGCACTCAAGGACTGCCGATGGTTTGCCTCATCCTACTGGTGGTGGAACTGCTGTCATTTTAACTTTTACCCACCTAAGTGACATGATTGACAGAATTCTCCAGCTTTTCTGGGAACGTTCTGATGAGGCCAGCTATGAATTCATGCCTGTGTCATTTGAAACAGAGCAACAGTCTGGCCAACTGCCTTCACCGTCAGTTTGTGAACAGGTATCACAAGTTATTTCAGCTCTACCAGAACCAGCAACAAATGTTGGAGCTAAAGTAAATCTTGTTGGCTCAGGAGCTAAAAACCAGCAAATGATAGATAAAAGACATAAGCAGAGGAGAAGAAAGGAAATGCGTAAAACAATTGACATTTTAAAACAACGTGGAGGACCTAAAGACCCAACTGCATCTCATGTCATGAGAGAAAAAAAAAGGGATTATGAGGAAATATTGAATTCTGAATCCTTATATTCTGTGTATCTAATAGGAACATTTCAGGATGATCATTGACCCTTTTCAGTTCATGTTATGAAATGAAATGTTTTGACAAACAACCCTGTACTGATAAACTCACAGCTTAATGTCATGCTTTTCAGAGGAAAGGCGTACACGGTTCAAGAATCTGGTGCCTCTGATGAATGTCTACCTTGTCCTACCAGTCAACACTGCCATGTGTGAGAGAGGATTGTCCACCATGAGATGAGTAAAGTCTGATTGGAGGACCAGATCCAGCGACTGATGTTTTTATCAGTGGAAGGCCCAGCTCCTAAGCATTTTGATGCTGGACTGGCAGTGGAGAGGTGGTGGACCAGCAGCCAAAGACAGCGTCGACTAGGGTTTAAGCCCTGACAATCAAGACAAACAGACAGCAACACCGAAGACGCTGGACTAAATGTGACTTGCTCACAAACTTGCATATATACTATTAAACTCTTTAAACACTTTAATATGTTTTGTGTATCTACAATAAATAATAGTTTTTTATCTCTCTGGGCAAGTATACTCCTGTAAGATCGAGTGTTTCAGTCCATTTTATTATGCACTGTTTTAATGTGAAAGCTTTAAAGTGTAAATGGTTCCCAGAAGAAAAAAAAAAATCTCTTGCAAGACATAAATCAGACCTGTCTTTCAAACTTTGTTCTCCATAAGTCAATTCAAATAAATTCACTAACAGTGTCACATCTGTTTTACCACAGGATATCCAGCCTGTACGACGAGTCAGATCCAGTGGCTAAATGGCGGGAGATGCTTCCTTCAGCTAATAATTGGATGACTAATTAATCTAAATAGGTTTATAAATTGTTTGACCATATTATATAATTGGTTTAATTTCTAAATATATGAATATTTCACATATTAAGTAAGTCAAATGAATGTGATCTTGAAATGTGTGCGTCGGGCCAGAGGAGGATGCTGAGTCTGGTTCCTCTCAAGGTTTTTTATCTCCTAAAGAGCCGTACACACCGGGACGAATATCGGCGCGCGTTATTCGCCAGCGTTTTTTGTGTTCACACCCAAGCGATTTTCGCTAACGATGAGCCGAGTGAACATGCAAATTCATTCCCTGACATTAGATGGCGCTTAATGTAAAACAGAAATACCCCGGTACACAAGGTGGCGCTGCACAACTTCACGCTTCTGACACTCGCTTGTCACTCAGAAGAAGACAGCAAGTATTTACGCGCTTGTCAAAATCATACAAAGGAAACATGGATATTTCAAGCACCAGTAGCTCCAGCGATGAAGAAAATATTGTTCTTCGTCTTCTTATTTCTTCCCGGCAGTGTAGACGCTACTTGGCGTACATCTTCTTCGGCGTTACGTATGTGTGCTCGGCAAGACCGTTTTGTGTTTGAGCAAGTTGTGTTTTACTGTAACTTCAGCAGCTCCAGACACGTGAGCAAAAGCGCCAATCTCATTGGTCGGATAGTTTTTGACGCATCGCATCAAACCAAAAAAACGAACCCGAGGCGTTTTTTTTAAATGATGCTTTTACACGTGCCGTTTTTCGCGTCGGTGTGCACACTCACATTGGCGCCCTTTGTTTAGTCACGAGGCGTTAAACGTCGGCGAATATCACGCATGAAATTCGTCCCGGTGTGACTTAACTTTATGGAGTTTTTTCCTTGCCACCGTCGCCATTGGCTTGCTCACTGGGGGTGTTGTGCCAGATCCCGTCTCTCTCTCGGGTGCTTTACGACCAGGGTTTCCAAAATGGGAGTTGATAAAAGTCTTACAATTAAATAAAAATAAAATAAATTGGGCAGCACAATTAATTCAGGATCAAAATTAAACCGTGTTATGGCTTAGTGCTATTATCAAACAGAAATGATGGGTGACATTGCTAGCAAGTTTAGTGTTCTCACAAACGTCCCTGATCTCCCAGCTGATGAGCTTGTGAAGCAAGCTAAAGAACTGACCCACACCTTGACCTTTGGAGATAAATCAGACTTAGATGCGGAAGAACTGATTGTGGAGATGCAATATTTTCCAACTTGGCCGAAACCCAAAATGACAACGGTTGAACTGCTGGTGTTTCTTGAGGAGAAAAACCTTAAGGAAGCATATCCCAATCTATGGATAGCACTGAGAATTGCCGTCACCACTCCAGTGACTGTGGCATCTGCTGAGAGAAGCTTCTCCAAACTCAAGCTAATAAAAACATATTTGCGATCCACAATGTCTCAGGAACGTCTCAGTGGACTGGCATTAATAAGCATCAATCAGGAACCATACATGCCTTTGCTGCTAGGAAGTCCAGACGAGTTAAGTTTTGAATGACATCGGAAAGTGTTTGAGTTTGAGATTATGTCTTTGTGTAAATAGCCCACAATCTTTTCTAACTTTGCCAAACCTAAAATGAAAACACTATAACTTCTTTTCCTTGAGGTGAGATCTTAATGCTTCTCTATTGTTTTCTACTGTATCCTTCAGGTTGTTGCTTTTAAAGAGTTGTTGTGTGAACCTTTAAAATAAAAAATGAATGGAATATCTGTGGAGTTGCTTTTTCCAAAGGGGGGGGGGGGGGGGGGGGGCACTCTCGCCTTGGGCACCAAATAACCTAGAACCGGCCTTTTGGGGGGGTCTCTCCTCAACCACCACCAGTGTGCAGCATCCACTTGGATGATAGACATTAGAGTTGAGCCGGATACTCGGCTGAAACGAGTATCCGGTACGGATAAAGCACTTTTGCCGAGTACAAGTATCATACGAGTAATACGAGTCAATATCTGTGCTCGGATTGAATAAAAATGATGATTGGGTAGCTGACTGTGTCTGCGTTCTGTGATAGGCTAGTCACAGCGCCCCTGACACTGAGAAGAGAACACGCGCTCTCTCTCTCTGTCTCTCCCTCAGTCACTCAGGTTCGCGGGTTTTTTCCGTTAAAGTTTAGGGTTTCTTCAGGTTTGTTTTTTACTTTGGTTTGTAGTACTTACTTATTAACCAGTAGAGTTTTGGTAAACGTGGGGTTTGTTCAGACGTGGTGCTTGGTAGAATGCGACTCGCGTCTCTGCCTGTCGGAGATTTTTTTTTCTTTTTTAAACCGTCAGCTGGCTCTAACCAGTTTTTTTTACTTCACGTTCTGAGTGTCTGACACTTTCTTGCTGCATTTCATAAAAAAAAAATAAAGGAAGTAGTGGTATAAAACTATATTACAAATTAATTAGCTACACACACACACACACACACGCACTCTCTCCCTGCCGGTCATCTGAGTTTTTTTTTTTTTTTTTAAACCGTCTGCTGGTTCGAAGTAGTGGTATAAAAAAAACTATATTACAAATTTATTAGCTACACACACACACACGCACTCTCTCTGCCGGTCATCAGTTTTTTTTTTTTTTTTTAACTGTCTGCTGGCTCTAACCAGTTTTTTGACTTCACGCACTGAGTGACACTTTCTTGCTGTATTTTATAAAAAAAAAAATAAAGGTAGTTGTGGTATAATATTACAAATTAAGCAACCCATATCAATTGCATGCTTAAAATAACATACCGGTTAAAGCCCCGCCTATTTCAAGACAACCCGACCCACTTCCAGGTTAAATCCCGCCCATTTCCGGGTTAGGCCCCGCCCAGTCCGAGTACAGATACAGATAATTCATATGGTTAACAGATACAGATACAGATACAGATAATGCTGTACTCGCTCATCCCTAATAGACATACTAGATGTGTGCATTTTAGTGACAAACTGAGCAAAGATGATGTAGCTTGTGTCTCTTGCACAATGATTGTCAATAGAGAATAGCCTTGTGTTGAAGTATCTGCTGGGGAAACATGTTTTGCTCTGTCAGGCTCATCAAAGGTATTTTTGCCATCAGGGAACTGGACTTTGAGGGGGAAAACCTGCCTTGTCATCATTATGTGCCTCGTGACATCCTCTGACTGGACTCCTGCCAAGCTCAAGGGCCCTGACCCACTGACACCCTCTCATTTGCATCTGCAACAACTCCAAGACAGCCTGAGGTGCACAACTTTCTACTCTTCTACAAACCATCTTTTATAACTTCAAAAGTTATAACTTCAAAGCTAGAAAAATTAATTCTTCCAATAAAATGAAAGTGATTGGGCCTGCTATATATATTTGTAGTACTCTTGACAGTGAATGAGAGAGACAGACAAGAGTTAGTGGTTGCCCAAGCGGTCCTCTTTGTTGTCTGAGGATGCGCTGCAGTTGTCACGGTAACTCTACTCTCTCTCAACTGCCACCAGAATTCGGAAAATGCAGCTGGACTGTCCAGTGCAAACTCATTATAACACATTAAATTAATTTAAATTAAACTTATACAGTTGGGCAAAAAAGTATTTAGTCAGCCACCAATTGTGCAAGTTCTCCCACTTAAAAAGATGAGAGAGGCCTGTAATTTTCATCATAGGTACACTTCAACTATGAGAGACAGAATGGGGGGAAAGAATCCAGGAAATCACATTGTAGGATTTTTAATGAATTAATTGGTAAATTATGGTGGAAAATAAGTATTTGGTCAATAACAAAAGTTCATCTCAATACTTTGTTATACTTAATTTACTTTTGTCATTTAGCAGACGCTTTTGTCCAAAGCGACTTACAAATAAGAAAAAGTAACTAAAACTAAAAAGTTACAACTCTATAAATACTGTCTACCCACATATTTAAGAAAATAAAGAAATTAAATAAAATTGACCCATGCATATAACAACATTTCAATAATAAACATATCAATGAAAAAATTAAATAAAAAGCTAGCAGTTCCGCATCACAATCCGTACAGCGGCTCTTCCGTAACATGAATCCGTACAGTGACGCTTTGAATCAAATGTACAATGAATCACTTCCAGGTCAAATAAAGTTATATACACCTTTGGAAACTGTGTTTTGTCCTCTTTAATCTTCTTCACGCATTGTCGAAGTCCACGCCCTTTGAAGACGACATTTGACCAGTAAGTACAATGACACCCGAGGGGCATTTTAAAATGGCGGTGGGCGGGGATCTCGCGTTGACTCCGGCGAAGGAGGGAAGAGAGTCCGCGAATGAAATGAATGAAGTTTTGGTCATGTGGTCTATAGTATTGAAGTTAAATGTAATGGTTATTGGTATTGAACATTTTTAACCTAAAATGTGTGTTATAAGGTAAATAAAACCCCATTTTAAACGGCGGTTTAAAAACTATGCTCACGAGGTCTTGGAAACGACCTGAGGTGACTGAACGCGCCATTTTTCGTAATGAACAACATTTTGCAGATCAGCGATATAAGGTCTTTAAAGTCAACCAAAGAGTCAAATGTGAAGTAAATTGTGTCATAATGAAATCTAATTACTATAAGACACCCTGCACGATGAGGCAGAGTGTCCATAAACAAAGTAAGTAGCTAGCAGCTTAAGCAGAAGAAACTGCACTTTGACGTGCGCTAGAAACAGTTTTTGAACACTTGAATGAACAGCAGCTAAATGCTTTTTACTAGCCTCCCCCGGCCCCCTACATTAATGTAAGTCCCCAAGGACAAATGTAAACATTTTGCTTCAACCCAGTGATCTCAAAGACCTAACTAATGAATACATGAATAAACAGTGTAATACCCATTTTATTAAGTTTATACTGTATACATAGGTATAATGTAAGCCACCCAAGACAAATGTAAACATTTTGCTTCAACCCAGTGATATCAAAGAACAAATGCACAGGTGAATGAATGAACCATTTGTTATTTATTGTTTTAAATCAAACAAAACAAATCTCAAAGTCTTTTGTGTTTTTAGAAAATGCCAAAACAAAACAAAGCTTATAAAAAATGGTCCGAAGAGGACATGAAGGCGGCCCTGGAGGAGCTGGAGGCAGGGGGGAGCCTGAGAACGGTGGGGGCCCGCTACGGCATCCCCCACAACACTCTTCAGGACCATCGACGAGGCTGCTACGCCTATCAGCCCCACCCCAGCCGTGCCCTCCTCCCGGAGGAAGAGGCATCTTTAGTTGCGTATATAATTTGGATGGGCAGGCACGGCTTCCCCGTGACAAGGGCCGTAGCAACGTTGATGGCCACTGGTATTGTGAAGGCCTCGGGACGCCAGACAATGGTGAACTTCGAACATGGGCTGAGCCGTATGTGGTGGTGCCGTTTCCGGGAACGCCATCCGGAGCTGTCGGCCAGGACTCCCGACCCCCTGGACCGGCAGAGGGTCTTCGGTGTGACGGTGCCTCGGGTGGAGGCACTCTTCAACATATTGGAGCCCATGTTTGCCGAGAATAGCTGGCATGATCATCCTCACCTGGTGTTCAACTGTGATGAAACAGGCTTTGGGGATAAACAAAAAAGCAGGAAGGAGAAGGTATATGCACAGAGGGGACAAAAACATGTGTATCGCCAAACTGTGGTAACGAGGGAGCACATCAGCGTCCACTGCTGTGCTAGCGCGGCAGGTGTGAGCATCCCCCCCATGATTATATATGCCCAATGCCTGCCCAGTAACAGTTATGCGCTAGATGGCCCCCCCCAACGCCCTGTACGCCATCAGTGAGAAGGGCTACATGGATGGGCCCCTGTTCGTGAGGTGGATTGAACATTTCTTGAAGCATGCTCCGGCAGAGCGTCCACTCCTGCTAACTTGCGACCAACACGAGACCCATATGTCCAAGGACGTGGTGAACCTCTGTCGGGGCAATGGTGTGGAGGTGGTGTGCCTGCCAAGCCACACCACCCATGCCCTTCAGCCACTCGATGTGTCCCTCTTCGGGCCACTGAAAGAGGCCTTCACCAAGCTGGCTACAAATATGGGCCTGATTAGGGGAGACCTTGTCCTGGGGAAAAAGCATTTTTCATCAATCTTAAAATTTGCTTACCCAAAGGCAGCCACCGTGGAGAACATAAAGAAGGGGTTCTGGCTGACAGGCTTGTTCCCCCTGAACAGGCACGCACTGGAGGACAGTGATCAGGTACAAACAAAACAACAAAAAGTAGACACTGCATAAATACAATAGAAACGATGCAAACAATAATTTACTAATATCTTTATATTAGACATAATGTAAAGATATATAAGATTTTTTAATATTTGGCAGGTAAATACTAATATTTTAATATTAAAGATAATATATCTTTATATTATGTAAATAGGCCCAGATATACTAATATCTTTATCTCCTCTAATTTACATTTCAGATGATGATCATCCCTCCAGTGGCAGTCAATCATGACGCCCCGTTGTACGGTTTCATGTTACGCTCCCAACAATGACTGTACGGAATCTTGTGACACGTAACATAGTTCCCCACCCAGCGCCGCCTCAAGCAAATCACCATTTACGAGCATTTCATAGGCCAAAAATAAACCAATCAAAGCTAAGAAACGAAGATAAGACCCTCCCCCAGTAAATGACACATCAAAAGTTCATTGGTCTAATCCGTTAAGGGTCGCTCTGACGTTTTTACGTGCCCGGAAGCGAGTTTTCGTGTACGGATTGTGATGCGGAACTGCTACATATATATACACACAAACAAACACATATAAATCTTGCAAAATAAAATTACAGATCCATTGTGATATAGGCGAAATATATTGTGAAAGATGCACATAAAGTTATTTAATAATCTTTCTCAGGTCACCTGTGTTTTCTATTTCTCTGTCAGCAGCTCCCTTCAGAAATGTTTAAATCAGGAACTTCTGTGTTGTACGTTAGAGGGTTTTTTCTGACACTTCTGAAATCACAGAACAAGTGGTATCAATGTGTTTAAAGATCAAAACCTGTTTTAAGTTTCAGCCCATTTTCACGCTCTGTGTGCGTGATTTATCCAATTAACTGTACAGTGCACACTTTTAGGTTAAATTAATTAACTTACTTCCATTCATCAGTTGACAAATTGCTCGTCTATAGTTAGCTCTTATAGTTAGCCTGATGCTAACGGACTTTTTCCGAAGACACTAAACCATTTCTATGAAGTAAAACATATCATTTACATGAAAGAAAGTGTCAGGAACTATTTGTGTAATTTTAGAGACTAAACTTACCTGAAATTAGTGAAAACAACAGTGAGAGACGGCGTTTAGCTGTTTGACAGTTGACCTGCGCCCCGTTTCCATGGAGACTTCCTCAGCTCCAGCTCAGCGCGCGCACATTAAAGCACGTAGAAGTCACGCAGAATGTATGTAAATATAATATAATACATTATATAATAGCTTTAGAAACGGTAAACTTGGTGTAGAAATAACACACACAAAAAAAACTGATTAAAAATGCATGAATTCGTACACATAGTCAATTTACACATGTATCCCGAGGAACAATTTTTAAGCTTTGTTTAATGTACTTTTAAAATATATTTTCAAAATATATTTCAATATATTTAACACAGCTTCAGATATATGTCAGATCATTCTTCACTTGCTACATGTGCATGACTATTTTAGGGCTATACAGTCCGAAATAAACGTGCTTCTGCTAAATTTGGACCAATTAGACAGACCAAACAAAGACCAAATTTCAACGTCGATTTTTGGTCTAAAATAAGGCCATGACGGGCCGACTTGATTTAGCCCCAAAAACGACGTCCAAATGACGTCTGGTGCTGGGTGGGGCTCTCTGTATCACTCATTATTCTGTATCACTGATCATGAGAGAGAGAGGGGGAGAGAGAGTGTGTGTGTGTGTGTGTAGCTTAATTTGTAATATTATTTATACCACAACTACCTTTATTTTTTTTATGAGATACAACAAGAGTGTCAGACACTCAGTGCGTGAAGTCAAAAAACTGGCTAGAGCCAGCAGACCCCTTAAAAAAAAAAAAAACTCTTATGACCGGCAGAGAGAGAGAGTGTGTGTGTGTGTAGCTAATTAATTTTTAATATAGTTTTATACCACAACTACCTTTATTTTTTTTTAAATGAAATACAGCAAGAAAGTGTCAGACACTCAGTGCGTGAAGAAAAAAAAAAAAAAATCTCCGACAGACAGAGACGCGAGTCGCATTCTACCAAGCACCACGTCTGAACAAACCCCACGTGTACCAAAACTCTACTGGTTAATAAGTAAGTACTACAAACCAAAGTAAAAAACAAACCTGAAGCTGAAGAAACCCTAAACTTTAACGGAAAAAACCCGCGAACCTGAGTGACTGAGGGAGAGACAGAGAGAGAGAGCGCGTGTTCTGTGTGTGAGTGAGCAGAGCGGGACACAGCAACACAATACATCTGTATGTGTGTAGGGGAGGGGCGCTGTGACTAGCCTATCACAGAACGCAGACACAGTCAGCTACCCAATCATCATTTTTATTCAATCCGAGCACAGATATTGACTCGTATTACTCGTATGATACTCGTACTCGGCAAAAGTGCTTTATCCGTACCGGATACTCGTTTCAGCCGAGTATCCGGCTCAACTCTAGTTTAAAGGCACCAAAAGTTTTGAAAACAACAAGATTCAGAAATAAAGTTGGAAACTAAAATGTAAAGACACCTTAAATATTTTTAAGTTAATGATGCAGAAGGTAAATCTGACACTTTTCACCAACACTATTTATAAAGATTTATAATAATTTTAAATAAATGTGCTTGATTAACACCATCTATCTATGGTAACACTATAGATTATGCAACACATTAAAAAACTGTTTATTGCTGCTTACTGATAGTATGGTAGCTGTAGTGGTTATGTTTAGGTGTGAGGATCCAGAATAAAGCATTAATATGTGCTTTATAAGAACTAAAATGGCCACTATGCTAGTAATATGCTAATAAGCAATTAGTTAATAATAAATGTGTTCTCTAATCTAAGAATAATTCACCTAAATCAGGTGAGGAACAGGACTGTGAAATGCTACACTCACTTGAAATGTAATTTTGGATCTTCACCTGATGTTTGGTGAAAAGGTGTTTGAGGTTTCTTTGTGGCGGGATGAGGCGCTGAGGGACCTGTATGCAGGAGACGAAGTGCTTATCACCCACCTTCATCCCTGCATCCTCAATAATGGCCGAGGAAAATTTCACTCCTCCACATACACCTCTCTGAAGGTACATCATGCACAACAAATCCATCTACTACGGCCATAAAACATGCATTTTGGAGCTATAACTAAATGAATGAATATCACATGAACAAAAGCACAGCTGTTCTGAATATAAGTACAACTATAATCTGAAGTTCTAGTCTGTTTTAATACAACAGGTCAATAAACAAGAATGTAATATCCAGCAAATTTATAGAAATGAAATATACTAAGAGTGTAGTGTTCCAGTACTGATACACTGACACTGCATCCCAATTCACATACCATCTAAACAGTAGGGCTGTCGAAATGATGAGTAATTATACAAAAGGCGTAAATACTTATTGGGCATAGCACACTTGGCACGTCCAGTACTACTTTTATTTATTAGCTTTTTTTGTTTTGTACAGATTGCTCAGGGACAGGTCAAAGAAACTGTGGCTGAAGTAATCGGTGTCTCGGAGATTCATGATACCTGCCACTTTTTAACAAGTGACTCCATGGTCTACGTGATCCCCGAAAGCATCTACTCCGGCAGCGTTGATGAGCTGATCTCCAGGCTGCCCATGAGGCTAATGTTAAAACATATCAACCGACGTGTTTTAGAGATTAGCCAAGTTGAACAGTAAAATGTAAATGGTTCTATCTATCAGTCGGTTTAGTTTGTATATAGTTTGTCAATAACAATAAAACTATAATTCTGTGTTTTCACATTAGTTGTCATCTTTAACATTCATATCTCTCCATCCTTCCTCGAACATCTATATCTTTAGTCGTGTCACTTTGAACATTAACCAGTGCCATTTGGGTTTGAAAAGACATGAGGGTAAGAGTTTTCATTTTGGGGTTAAGTATCCCTTAAAGGAAACAGAGAAGCACATCCTTTACAGACACTATAATTTACTACTCAATTTAAAACTATTCATCCTGAAATTATAATGCAATATTTAGATAATCTGAAGAGAATAGGTCATTATTCACACTCATTACGCTACTAGTTTACTTTAAGTTTGCTACAAAAAAAAAATAAAAAATTATATATATGCAACCCTAAACCTTTGTCCTAGAGTCCCACAAAGTGCATTTTTTTCCTTTTTTGATCCATAAAACATGCTAAATCTGCTAGGTGTCAGAACCCGATAACCAATTCATCTCTGGTTTCTTTTGAGATTTTCCCATGGAAATCTCTGTCGAGGTTTATGATAACATCCCTGCACCACTCTATAGTGCTTACAAAACAGAAGATTGTGGTGCGGTGACGTACCGATGAAGACGGTCAGCAAGACCAGATTCTCATCTTGGATCCGAGGTGTGGGAATAGAAAAGGAAAAGTTTAAATATTCCAGCTACACCATTGTGAAAGAATACAAATATGATGAAAAACACATTAAAATGCCGAACCTTATATTTTCAGTGCATTTAATGGGATGTAACGTTAGACGATTGTCAATAGCATTTTAAGTATGGAGGACAAGCGTAACACTCGTCACTTAGCATTTCCTAAATAAGGTAAGGAAATTGTATTTGCTAATTAAAACACGCTTAATCACCTCCAATCCTTTTTAGTACTCACCTGAAGTGAAGAGAGATATCCTGCTGCACCGTCCCACACTGAGCAAAGTTACCATGTCTGTTTGTTGGGGTTACTCCAGCTCCACTCTTTCACTCCAAACCTGTATCCACGGAAGTGAGGGGCGGAGCTTGTAGTAAATAGAGTTGTGCTTATTAACATTGCATTTCGAGTCATAAACCAAGTTTCCATCCAGATTTTGTGCTGTTTTGTTATAGACAAAGAGATACGTTAAAAAAAAAACTTTGCGAAATTTGCCGTCTACAGCCTGTTTCCATCCAACTGGCCTTTTACCGATAAAATGGTGTGCATCATGACGTCATCCCTAAAAAAACGAATTGTCGCGTAAGTTTTGGTGTATCGAGTTGTTTCCATACATAATTTCTCCTATTGCGTAAATTATAGGCTAGCTGTTCTTCATCCATTTGAAAAAAAAAGCCTATATTAAATTGTATAGGCCTACATAAAATCATTTTTATTAAGGGTCATGAGTTTTTTTTTTTTTTTGTACTTTGTTATAGACTAGACAGATGCCACTGTTGATAATCAAGCAATGATCATAAACAGTTGCAGTTGTATTATTATAATTTTTCTGATTAACATTTATAGGAAATAGGCTATAGCCTATGTTCATTCCAGTTATTTTATTTCTCCTAACCGACGGTCGTTATGCCATATCAACCGTTAACCGACAAGATTATGTTAAATTACAATGAAATTACATTTAAATTGATAGGTGGCTTGACCCATTACAAATACCTACATTTGTTTTAAACAACATGAACATGAGGATTCACGCACCTGCAGCGCTTCTGCGAACGGAGAAAAACATAAGCTATTATATATCAAACAGGCCCATATGCAAAATATATTTTTCTAAATTAATGAATTAACAAAACAAAAGAAAAAAAACCTGCAACAATTAGCAGCCTATACGCAGAATTTCATTTCATTCATTTTTGTGATGCACTCTTGAGAAAGCGGCATTTTATTTTATAATTTTTTTTCTAATTTAAATGTTCAGTATTGAAATGTTGTTGTATGCATTTGTCAATTTTATTTAATTTCTTTATTTTCTTAAATGTGTGTGTATAGTATTTACAGAGTTTTGACTTTTAGTTTTAGTTACTTTTTCTTATTTGTAAGTCGCTATTAAGTCGGATAAAAGTGTCTGCTAAATGACTAAAAGTAAAGTAAAACTAATTAATTAAAACTTTGATACTTCACGTTCATGTCAAACTAAGTGTGCTTGGCATAATATCACGGGGTTATGGTGGTCAAGCTGAAAGACACGGACTACAGGCTGTTTAAACTGAACAGTTTACTGTAAAAATAATTTATAATAATCATGTAAACGTAGGCTAGCCTACTAACACCAAATTACGATAAGTATGTTTGAGAGGTAACTCGTCTTTTTCTTACCATTTATAAAATAATTTTAGCTACAATATAATAATGTGAATATGATGTAATGCGCTTTTGAACTACAGGGAAACGGTGCTTTAACGTGAGCAACACCCAAGGTTATAATCGTTAACGAAAACGAACGGAATGTGTGTTTGGCAAAACTAACTAAAATAAAATTAAATTATAGAGTAAATGTCCTTAGTTTTCGTCTTTGTCAAGGTCTTTATTTTTTTAACGCTATTTAGTACATGCAGCGTATTCGTTCAGCTGTATTTCCTTTCCCTGCTCTCCCTCCGCCTCTCTGTCACTCATGTGTCTCTCACATGCGCGCGCGCGCACACACACACACACACACACACACACACACACAGCCCCTCCCCTCCGTGCACACCGCGTCTCCATGAGAACGACTTCGTTCGACGTTGAAAGTTCGCGAAAGGTTGGTATCTCCATCTCTTGAACACCTTCAATCAAACATTAAAAAGTGATACAAAAATATTTTAAATTCTGAATATAATTTTGTCAGTGTGTTAATGTTGACCCGAGTAGCGATTATGCCTTCTTTAGAAAGTTAACTAGTCGCAAGTTTGAGGTAAAATGCACTTTTTGGTTGTGGTTGTCGATATCAAAACACTATATAAGCTGCGATTCAAATATAAAATAATGTTATGTAATTTTTTTACTTTTACACTGAATGTTTGCTGCTTCAATCCAGATGAGTAGGCTATTGACTGTAGGCTATAGGGTAAATTTAGCATAGGGTGTGAAAATTGCACAGCTGTGGTATTTGTAGGGTGTGAATTCTAGAACATGTGTAGATTTTTGGTACGGCGTGTGGATTTTGTAAGAGGTATTCTTACACATGTTCACACACTCTCGCACACACACACACACACACACACACACACACACACACACACACACACACACACTCTCTCTCACACACATACACACACACACACACATACAGGTAAGCCTGCATTATAAGGACAGTTTCTTCAAACCAGAAAAAAAAGTGGTTTATAGGGACTATGCTTTCCTTTTATAGTAGAGCTTTCAAATAAAAATTTAAATGCTTTAAAAAATCAGGGCATCAAAACTCAAAATTTATTTTTTATTTATCACTTATAAAACAAGATACACAACATCCTGACTTTTTGCTGATTTACAAGGACATATGTCCTAGAAGACAGAAAGCTGCATTATGAGGACACAACGGATTGCAAGGACAGTGTGATGTCACGATGACATCACAGCTCATTAGAATATAACCAATACACACAAACATGACAACACCCTGCACTATAAAGACATAAGGGTTTACTAGGACTGAGAAATCATAATAAACTATACATACACCCACACACACATTATTATTACTGTTTTTTCTCTTAAAGTGCTTGTAATAACTCATGATTCTGATCTAAAGTGGATTTTGTAATGGACAAAATGCATTATATGTAGTGTTTTATAACGGACTAAATTCTACACCTGCTTAGCAGTACATCTATAGAAATGTTTCTCTCAGTTGTTTATGAATGGAACTCAGAATGAAGATGTGTATGGGACGTCATCGTTCAGATGGGCGTGAGTTATGATCACATCATAAGATCGAATGAGTCATAACATGCTCTCTGCTCTGAAAACTGTTTTAAACTCTTCAGATTGCATATTTCAATGCAAAATTAATATAAATTATATTCAGTTTAAGTAAACAAAAATGTTGCTTTGTCATACTGCGATTGATCTCACAGTGTGAATCGCTCCATAGGGACCTATTCTTTTATTTCAAGAGTGTTATCTCATCATATATTAGTGCCGCTTAATCGCACTCAGTGTAAAAGAGCCTTAAGGACTGCCTACTGAATGCCTGTAGAAATACGGTGCATCTCCTTTAGTTAAACTCGAGTGCAGTATAAAACACATTCACAATGAATCCTGCTAAAGACAGATTTTAATGAAACAGACTCAATCATTGATAACAGCCGTAACAATTCCTCATGATTAATATTATCATTAATCAGAAATGTTTGTTGATCAGTAAATCAGTATATTAGAATGATTTCTGAAGGACACTGAAGACTGGAGTAATGATGCTGAAAATACAGATTTGATCACAGAAATAAATTACAGTTCAACATATATTCAAATACAAAACAGTGATTTTAAATAGTAAAAATATTTCACAGTATTACTGTTTTTGCAGTATTTTGGATCAAATAAATGCAGGCTTGGTGAGCAGAAGAGAATTCTTTTAAAAACATTAAATTCTTACTGTTCAAACACTTGACTGCTAGTGTATGTAAGCTACAACAGCAGCAAGGAATAAACATTAAATTGTAGCATTTAAAAACAGTTTTACACAAAGTCATTATACAGTGCAACAATCTTTGAGAACGAAGCTGGAAAAACATGTTTCTAGCTGCATTCTCTGAAAACTTACAGCTTAGTGGTCAGAGGCTGCAAACAGCACTATGCACTAACTTTCAGACTGACTCCTTTTGAGGGTAATACCTCCATCTCTCACCACATCCCTGATGTTTTGTACTAACCGGTTTTACAGCACAGGCTCTTCAGCTGTTTTGCACTGAAGACACTCTGATTTAGTGCTAAATGTCCTTTGGCGATATGGAATTTGAAATGTTTCATCACAACAGCAACTTTCTTCTCTTCCTGTCAGTGGTCTCACGATCTTCAACACTTCCAGTCACTAAAAACAAGAAAGCAAACTACTGTGAACTGTTCTGCCATTAATTATTACAATTTGCATTATACCACTTTACTGAATACACGTAATTACAATAAAAGTCACACAGAGAATCATAGGATTATGAGTTGGCTGCTTATAAGGAAAAAGCAGCGCTGAGCTTCATCTAAAAACTTTTAAAATAAAATCTTTATGGTAAAAATTAAGACATAAATAGTTTATTAGTATTGCGATTTTACACTTGTACTATACAACTTTCAGTAACTTATTTAGCAGTGTAATAGTATTACAATATATTTATTAATGTCTGATACTTTATTTAGAATAACAGCTGTTTTCTATGTGAATATGTGTTAAAGTGTAATGTATTTCTGTGATCTGCAGCTGTATTTTCAGCATCATTCCTCCAGTCTTCAGTGTCACATGATCTTCAGAAATCATTCTAATATGCTGATTTGCTGCTCAACATTTCTGATTATTATCAATGTTGAACACAATGGAGTACTTTTTTTTCAGGATTCTTTGATGAACAGAAAGATCCAAAGATCAGCGTTATGTGAAATAAAAACTATTGTAACATTATACACTAAACCATTCGAAAGCTTAGAGTCAGTATAATTGTTTTTTTTTTCAGAAATTAATACTTTTATTTAGCAAGATGATAAAGACATTTCTAATGTTACATTTCAGATACACACTGTTCTTCTGAACTTTCTATTTATTTCTATTTTAGTAAAACAATTCTACTCCGCTCTTTTCAACATAATAATAATAAATGTTTTTGAGCAGCAAATCAGAATATTACAATAGAATATTTCTGAAGGATCATGGAGTAATGATGCTAAAATTTTCAGCTTGAAATCACAGGAATAAATGACATTTTAAAGTATATTCAAATACAAATACATTTTAACAGATGTTTAAACGAAGCAGTTATTTAAAATAGTAAATATATTTCACACTATTGCTTTTGCTGTACTTTGGATCAAATAAATGCAGGCTTGGTGAGCAGAAGACACTTCTTTAAAAAACATAAATCTTACTGTTCAAAAACTTGTGACTGGTAGAGTGTGTAAGTATATTAGGAAACATTAATAAATACTGTAATGTATTGTTCACGTTAAACAAATAATGTATAATCCTACAAAGCTATTATTATCAGAGCATGTGAGCAGAGCTTGTTTCAACACAGTAGTGCTGTTGCAGACAGAAACAAATATACTACAAAGAAATATCCTGTCGGTGCGTTATTTGTGCGGACTTTGCTTTTCCGGTGAGTATGAGCGGTCCACGAGCAGAACTCACATTCATAATTTCGTCATAAATATACTAAGGATGCACCAAATTCATCTCACGAACTGCCAATGTTCACTTGTTTTTGGTTCATCTGATGGATCGTTTTCATACACAGTGATGACACATTTCACCAGTTATTAAAGGTCACCTAAAAATGAAAATTCTGTCATTAGCCACGTAACCCCATGTTGTTCCCGCAAGACCATCGTTCGTCTTCGGAACTCAAATTAAGATATTTTTGATGGAATCCGAGAGCTCTCTGACCCTCTATAGATAGCAAGGGTCTATTATGGAGACCACAGTGGTCTTCGAAACGTTCCATATGTAGCTTGTTCTCTGATATACATTGTCAGCTGAGAGAGCTAATATTGACAGGAATGTGCCTTTCCAAACCATGATTGGAAATAATTGGCGGGATTTAACATTTGCAGACTCTAATCAAAGTGTCTCAAATCTCAACAATGATAAAGGTGATAGTACAGGCACAGTGTATACATTAACGTTAATGTGTTTTTTTTTTTAAAACAACAATATAATAGGTAGATACAGTTGTGGTCAGAATTATTGGAACCCTTGGTAAATATGATCAAAGAAGACTGTGAAAATGAACCTGCTTTGTTAATCCTTTTGATCTTTTATTAAAAAATTCACAAAAAGCTAACCTTTCATTGGATAATAAGAATTTAAAATGGGGGGAAATATCATTATGAAATAAATGTTTTTCTCAAACACACGTTGGACACAATTATTGGCACCCCTAGAAATTCTTAAGAGTAAAATATCTCTGAAGTATACTCCCGTTCATATTCACAATTTTGAGCACTCCAGGGTGATTATGAACATGAAATTATCCAGCCATGGCTTCCTGTTTCACAGAAATATAAGTAGGAGGGATAACATAGCCCAAATTCCCTTAATCATCCATCACAATGAGAAAAACCAAAGAATATATTTCTGATGTGCAGCAAAAGATAATTGAGCTTCACAAATTAGTGAAGTGGCTTTAAGAAAAGAGCTAGAGCAGTGAAAATCCCCATTTCCACCATCAGGGCAATAATTAAGAACTTCCAATCAACAGAAAATGTAATGAAACTGCCTGGAAGAGGTCGTGTGTCTATATCGTCCTAATGCACGGTGAGAAGGAGCGTTTGAGTGGCTAAAGACTCTTCAAGGATCACAGCTGGAGAATTGCAGAAAATAGTTGAGTCTCGGGGTCAGAAAACCTTAAAAAAAAAAAATTTGTCAAACAGCCCCTACATCACCACATGTTGTTTGGGAGGATTTCAAGAAAAATTCTCCTAGCTCATCCAAAAACAAACTCCAGCATATTCAGTTATCAGACAGGACTGGCACTTCAAATGGGACTGGCTTCTATGGTCAGATGAAACTAAAAAATGAGCTTTTTAGCAGCAAACACTCAAGAAGGGTTTGGTGAACACAGGGATAAAAAGTACCCCATGTGTACAATGAAGTATACTGCTGTATTTTTGATGTTGTGGGCCTATATTTCTGCTGGAGGTCCTGGACATCTTGTTCAGACACATGGCATTATAGATTCTATCAAATACCAACAGATAAAAAATCAATAAGTGACTGATTCTATTAGAAATCTTATAATGGGCCATGTTTGGATCTTCCAACCGGACAATAATCCAAACACAAACCTCAAAAACAAAACAAAAATGGGTCACTGAGCACAAACCCAAGCTTCTGCTGGCCATTCCAGTCCTCTGACCTGAACACTATAGAAAATGAGTGAGGTGAACTGAAGAGAAGAAGCACCGTCATGGAGCTGTGAATCTGAAGGATCTGGAGTGATTCTGGATGAAGGAATGGTCTCTGATCTCTTGTCAGGTGTTCTCTAACCTCATCAGGCATTATAGGAGAACATTTAGAGCTGTTAAACTGACAATAAAAAAGTTTATAAATAAATAAGTTGAATAAAAAGGTGCCGTTAATTGTGACCAATGTGTATTAGAGAAAAACATTTATTTCATAATGATATTTCCCCCCATTTTAAATTCTTATTATCCAATGAAAGGTTAGCTTTTTGTTATTTTTTTTAATAAAAGATCAAAAGGATTAACAAAGCAGGTTAATGTTCACAGTCTTCTTTGATCATATTTACCAAGGGTTCCAATAATTCTGACCACAACTGTATCTACATTTTGACAAATCAAGTTAACAGATTGAGTCTTACAAGCACAGCTTCAAAAATGAGCTCATACTGACCTTTACATCTGACACCAATCCACTTGAAAGATGACATCCCCGATCCCATGCATACTCTGCACTTGTCCAGGCATGACACAGTTGGATGAACTAAGTCATGTTTGTGACACTATTTAGTGGCAGGGAAGAAGAGTGGGTTAAAAAATGTTAATTTACCTTTGAATTTTAAACAAACATGTACAAAAAGGAAATACTAAGAAACTTTTAGCATTGAAACTGTCCACAATATATTATGTTGTTAGTTCAACTAAGAGCTTGACTGTCAGTGATTGACTATCTGTCAAAGTTTCCATATCCACTTTCAATTTTTTAGATGTAAAATGAAAACATGAATTTTCTAAATTATTATTTGTTTGTTTATTCAAATTTACATCAAAGGGGTCATGAACTGAGAAATTCTTTTGTGACATAAGTTATTACTGTAAAAAACATCCTATAAGTTTCAGAACTCAAAACTTCGTCGTTATTCTAAAAACAGTTGTACTGAAGGCAGTCTGCCAAAACAACAGCTTGTGGGATGTTCCTCTCTGTGATGTAACACTAGCTGCGTTTACATGGACCCTAATAATCTGATCGTAATAGGACTAGAAGCACAATCGCAATAAACAAAAGTCACATGTAAACACGTCAATCGGATTGAATTGGCCAGACCTGATTAAAATTGATTGGATTGTAATGGGTGGTTTATTCCTTTTGTAATCTGAACGAAAGGACATGTAAACACTTGATCGGATTGAAAACTGAAACTGGAAAGTACTGTGCATGTGCAGTGACGTAAAAATAGCATAATGACGTATGACGCGTGCAACGAGCTGTTCTTCCTGGTGAATAAAGGTATCATAAATGAGTGTCCAGTCATTCTAAAACGCTGCATTCACTCAGCGTATGTGAACTGGAGCAGGACAACGTCCCACCAGTCCTTGTTTAAGACTCTCATCCACAGACGACTGCTTTTAGGCAAGGGAAGGGGCACTTTTACTGCTTTCTAAAGTAAGCATCACTGCACAATAGTTAATGTGTTGGTCGTCGCCTAATTAGGACCTGAAGTAAATAAATGTGTGCTTATAAAATGCGCAACAACAGCGGGAACTCTGAATATTCATGCAGTGTGCGCATATCAAAAGATTAAATCCAATCAGAAGCTTGTGACATAAACGCTCACATCAACCCGATCACTTTATTTAGCGTTCATGTAAGCACTACGTTCGGATTCGTCAATCAGAATTAATTCATTCCGATGGAAGCAAAAAATGTCAATGTTAATGTAGCTACTGTTGATAAGTGTTGTCATAAGCACTGACAGCGATACCATTTGTTACTGCAATTTTAAAAATGTCCAGTTCCCGCTAAGATTTGAGTGCTGTTGAGCAGATTCTTAAACACTCCTGATTGGTCATAGTGTTCACGCACGCAACAGATATGACTGTGATTGGCTACAATGATCATCGCTTCCCCTCTTCACCGAGTGCTCACACAGAAACACTCGTCACACGTCTATCAGTGGATCTGTCTGCGTCAGTGGATCCCTAATGCAGTTTATCTGCACAGTGACGGACCTGCTGATAGATGTGGCTTTCAAACAATTGCATGTGTTTCTGTATGAAATGGACATTTTTTAAATTTCAGTACCAAATGGTATCGCGGTCGGTACTTTTGACAACACTAGTGTGGATAAGCACTGCCTCCACAGAAGATCAATGCCTGCTTCTACATCACTACCTGTTTAGCCCCTCCCACCAATTTGCACATGTAGTGTTTACGAGAGAGGCGAACACACACACGATAACGATATGTATCGCGAAAGTCACGTGAACGATATCAATAAAAAATGTGTTCGATAAAACGTTCGATATTTTTTTTTCTTCGTCGGAAGAAAACAAAGGTTGCGAAGCAAGTTTGGTTGCATTAACAAAGGCACTCGCTCTCTGGTAACCTAGCAACGTAGGGAGTGACACGCTAACAGCCAATCATGTAACAGTATCAAGTTTGGTTGCGCCATATCGTTGTCTCGTGCCTAAGTGCGCACGCGCGGATGAGAGTGCTGGTCTGCTGGATTCCTCTTCATAAGCAGAAAATGAGTGCCGCACGAGCGAGGAAATTGTAAATAAAAGAGAAAGTCAGCTTGCCAGTATGGCAGTTTCTTGGATATTATAAGTCAGACCAAATGTCGTCTGCAAATTATGCAAGACCGTCGTCCCCGCCAAGACTGGTAATACCACGAACTTGATGTACCACCTTAAAAGCAATATCAATAATTATCGATATTGACCGATATGAAACACTGATATCGTGATACAGTTTTCAGCCATATCGCCCAGCCCTAGATTGAAACTAAAAGATGATGCTGTGTGACTATATTGGATCTGACAGTAATGTCTCAACACAAGTGTGAGTAACTGTTTTTATTACATGCTCACTATTGCTTTGTCTGTTATTAAAGATAGTTTGAGATGTATGGAGTTATTTACGTGTTTTTGACCTAAATCACAGCAGGATCCATCTGTGAGGAATGTAGGCTGTCAAACATACACAACTGTTAGCCAATCACAGCAGTGGGTCTTTACTTCTGAGTCTACAATCATCCACACCTATTCAAACAATGTTCTGATGAGGGGGGGGTCAAAACAGGAAAAAAAAAAAAAAAAAGCCTATTACTTCTAAATTATGATGCTTTTTGATGTAAAAATCTTGATAACATAAGTAGTTGTTTTTATTTGTATTATTTATTTATTTATTTTTTTTTCAAGAAGAATTGAATTATGAAGCATGTGGGTTTTTTTTTGTTTTTTTTGTATCTTCTATGTGATGTCTTGTGTTTGCTGTGTGATGCTGCTACCCTATTTGAATTGCCCCTTGTGGGATTAATAAAGTTCTTAACTTAACTTAACTTAACTTAACATAGACCTCAGAGAACTGTACAAAATAAAAAACAGAGCCAATTAATGACCCCTTTAAAACTAAACAAAATGCAGTTCTGATTCTTTGGACAACGAATTCAAGGACTTTTAGGTCTTTTTAAAGCTTTTATATAAAGCATCATTCTCTCACATAACAAACTGCATCTGTCATATGCTACACATATGGTGTAGCCTAGGATTTCAATACAGTGTCTTGGCAAACCATTCCTGTCCCCGCAATGCAGTGTGTTTTCTGGTTCACAGCGTGTAACTACAATGACTAGGATTTCAATACAGTGTCCTGGCAAACCATTCCTATCCTCGTAATGCAGTGTGTTTTCTGGTTCACAGCGTGTAACTCTACTCAAGTCTCTACATTAGCTTTCTATTTCACAGATATAAAGTAAGCACACTCAACCAAAATGACACAATACCTGTTCTGAACTTGCCTCTGGCAGAAGTACTGAAATCTCAGCAACGGCATCTGTGTTCATCTGTAAAAGAGACAATGAATGTCAAATACTGATATACTGAAATATTGATGTCAAATATTTGCACGAGCTAAAGAGACTCCATGACCAAATCTAGACACTGTAAGTCTGCTTGTGACCACAAATTGAAATGATGTCTTTAACATGACCCTTGACTGTCCATTAAGTTTCTATTTTAACTTTCTATAGATGAGATGTAAAATGAACACATCTAGATAATCAAAAAAATTATTATTATTTTATATTATTATACATATATATATATATAATCATTATTCTGACCATTATTATATTTTTGTATTTACTCATTCATTTAAAAACTTAGAGAACAAGCATAACTCACATCTTTGCCTGAGAAATTAAAATGGTTTGAGAATAAACATTACTTAAAAAAACATATTTTAGGCATACTACAAATACAGAAAACTACAAACTTGCATTCAGGAAACACTGCAATTCTCAGCTATGTGAGCATTTAAAAGAACAAAGTCTACATACAACGGATTAATGTAAGAGAGTTGGGTCAGATTTAGCCTGTTTTTCTTCAGTTAGAAAGTCTTGACCTAATTTCTAAGATTTATTCGTTAATACTATGACCTTCTTTATGTCAAAGGATCATTTCTCAGTTCATGCCCTCTTGACCATATCAATTTAACAGGGTTTCAGCAGATATTATGAAGTATTTGAAGGGAACACAATACATCAATGTGTTCTTTAAATGTAAATATATAGAGTTGTATTAGCAGCACTTCAATGTTTGGAGAAAAAATAAACTCCATAACGACCTGCATTAATTTTTAATTAAAATAATAATATTAAGGGTTGAATAACTCCACTCCCAAACACTAGAATATGAAAATAACTTTTAGATACCTTTCAATCATAAGGTAAAAACGTTATGCTGTTTATTTAGAGATATTTAGAGATATGAGGTAATGTGCTTGTTAATGTTCACTAATGTACTTATTAAACATTACCTAATGATCAACAGATAATATCACATAAATTATAAAGCTTACAAATGTCATTTAACTTTAAAATCATAATGCACATTTTAACAGAAATTACAAAGATAAAGTTTATTTGTTGATGTACTTTTGAAAGCTAACGAATGTCATTAAACTTCAGTTCAGATACTACCTAATGCTCTGAATTAGTTAATTTCAGCACTTCACTAACTACAGTTGTATTATGCTACTGTTAACATGTTCCCTTACAATAATCAGACTGACCCCTGTACCACTGACCCCTCGACCACAGCTTAACCCTACCCATAACACCAAACCTGGTCCTAGCCTTACCCACGTATCACACTTCAATAGCAGCAAGTGCTGTACATTAACACAAGCTTTTAATTATTGAATAACATCTGTTAAAATAAAAAAGCTTATGATCATATGAACTGAAAGTTGAATGCCATTTGTAAGCATTTTAATTTACATTAAATAAATAATCTGTTAATTATTAGGAAATGTTCAAATAGTTTATTAGTAAACATTAACAAGCACATGTTTCTAGCTATTTGAATATTAACTAAGGATCTATTAAGCATTGCATAATGTTTGTTAATGATTTATTAAAATTATTATAAAGTGTTACCCAAATAGGGATTCTTAAATCAAGATGCATTACTTGAAGCAAATTGATATGAGATAAGAAGTCTTGCTTTTTGAGAAATTAATCAAAATTAAGCAAGTTTATGATTAAAACAGAAACAAATATCTGCCAACAGGCTAAGAAAAATCAACTAAAAACAATTTGCATACCCTATTTACAGATATTTGTTCAAGTCATCTTTTTATTGTTCATGCTGCAACTCACAATAGGTGTATCTGATTGAAGGATGTTTAGATATTTGTAATGGAAAACATGTCCTCCCCACAATGTGCAACAAAGCATGTACGTCTTTTTTACCTGGGTTGTCCATAGAGTGAATGTGTACATGATTCTGAGACATTACTAAACACTTAGTCAGTGCAGCGTATGGAGTACTGTACCTTTGAGCTTGTTAATGAGCCGCTGCTCAAGGTATGGCTTGTTGATTCTTGATCTCGTGTGCCTCTGCATCACATACAGGCTTAAGCCTGCGTCGTCTAGAAACATTCTCCATTTCATCTAGCTGCAGAAATTAAAATAAAGTATTAAAAACACAGAATGAAGCACAGAACATTTGCAAATACATCTGTAATATGCTGCAGCATCCATAGAGTGGATATACACACAGTTCTGTTGAATTTGACAAGAAAAGCCCAACACTCAGACTACCTCAGGAGGAGGTGCGAGTACAGTTTACTCCTGGAGTTTAGTGCAGTTCACTTAAAACACACTCTGGGAAAACAAAGCTCTCTGTGTACATATTCATTTTACGTAAACAGCATCTGAAAACCTCTATGGATGGCTGTACTGTACAGTGAGGTTGAAATTAGATATTTGTTTTTTTTTAAGTAATTTTGCATTACCTCTGTACCTCTAATTACATATTCATATTTCATTTAAAATAAATGCAATATCTGTATATTATTCTTTTATTATCTGTGTCCTGTCCTGTTACTGTCCTTCTGTTGCACTGTGGAGCTTCTGTCACTACAACACATTCCTTGTATGTGTAAACATACCTGGCCAATAAAGCTCATTCTGATTCTGAAGATCAAGAAGAGATGCTTTTAGGCCAATGTTTTATTATTCTGCTATTCAAATGTAATTAAGTTGATCTGCTAAACTGGCCAGTCTCATCTGCACTGTAACAGTGTAATGCAATATTAATAATGCATTATCCATTCTATATTATTATACTCTTAAAGCTGACTGAGCTGACCTCGGTTACAGTTCATTCACATCAAGTAACGTTAAAGAAGTAAACATCAAGTAAAAAACATTTAAAAGTTCAGAATATTACATTTAAGTTAACCCATCTTAAAGTAGACTAACAAAGCGTATATAATATTCCCCAAAGCTGCTCTCAAAGACAATATGCATGGTCAGAATAAAACTCAGTGGCCATTTAAACAACAAAATAAATGACGTTATTAGCAAAAATGCAGAACGCGTTACAAGCAGATTATATTCATTTCTGTCATATAAATGTTCATTTTGCGCTTTTGAATGCTTATGAATCGCGCACATGGCCTGTGTTATGTCTATTAGCATATGTTAGACTAATGAATCAATATATAAATCAATATATAAATCGTAATACTTTATTTACTTACCTAATTAGCCGCTGCTGTCACTTGTCCATATGTAGATTGCGCGTGCTCCTGGAGAGACCCCGCCTCCACTGCGCGTGAGCGTGATTAACCAATCACAAGGCAGCCCGCGTTTTCCGAGGCGTCTCCGCCCATTGAGGTGGTAATGTGTATAAATCAGCAGTAACAGATCCTGCCGATAGAAGGCGGAGTGCCACACACTCCAACACACCAGAAAACTGGTTCACGTACTTAAAGGAACATTCCCCAAAAAAGAAGGAGGTTGTTGCTGAGGCTCAAAAATATGAATCTACATTGCTTGAATTACGAGGACATGTCCTATGTCCCCATAATCCCAAATGTCCTTATAATGCTGGTATGTAAACTGGTGAAATGTCCTTGTAATCCACCAAAACCAACACACACACACACACACACACACTCAAGCAACACACACACACACACTCTTGCTCACTCGCGATCGCACGCGCAAACACTCACATGCTCACTCACTCGTGCACACACACACACACACTCACACTCTTGCTCACTCACGATCGCACGCGCAAACACTCACATGCTCACTCACTCGTGCACACACACTCACACTCTTGCTCACTCACGATCGCACCCACACACACTCTCAAACAGTCGCGCATCTTTAGTAAGATTTGGCAAAAATTTAGTTTGGGAAGAATTTGTTCCCAATTTGAATTTGAACAACAGACCCAGTGAAGGAATTTCAATGCGGTGTGAATTTTGTATAGGGTGTTAAATGTGCATTTTGTGAAGGTGTGAATCATATTTAATATAATAAAGTTCTGTGTAACAAATTATTAACAAAGGAATTATTTTGATCAGCCACCCCCCAAACCAGAAATTCCGACATTTCATGGCATCGTGGCGTTACCGAAAGTTGGAAGAAGGCGGCAGAGTCCTATTTGGGATTACTTTGAATATGATTGTGTGTCAGATAAAAGCAACTGCCTTGCAGTGGAAGGTGGTAAATTTCTGAAAAAATGTGGACAATTTCTGAAAGGGAAATATCCTACGAATTTGAAAGTACATTTGAGAAGCGCGCACAAGGAGGCTAACCTAGCTTACCTCAACAAGGTAAAGGAGAACACCGAGAACCCCTCCCCTGAAACAGAACCTAACCCTGGTAACGTTACAGGGCCAGGCAGCTGTCATCTGGCCTGAGAAACAGAACAACTACATCTCTGGAGCAACGAGTTTTTCTCAAGAGCAATAAGAAATTATTGCTTGACTGAAGTAAAGCCATCTCTCTCTTTCTCACCCATGCACACTCACTCACAAAAAAAAATTGAAAAGCTGTATTTTAAACAGCTGATTCATTAATGCAAGGGACTTACATTATTTTGTTTACTATGTTGGAACTTGTCGGGACACAAGTTTATTTTTATTAGTTATGTTCTTTTCTCAGATTGAGCTCCCTGACAATCTTGACAGAAATGTCTTGTGTGGCTCAAAAATGGGTTGAATACATGTGGTTCATGTATGTCTTCTTTAGTCTGTTGGCTATTTTGTTTTTTTCTTGGCACACGTACGTCACTTACTGGGGAGACGGTTTACATACATATTTGTGCCCATATGTACATTTTATGTACTGGTGTTATTGTTGAATAAATATTTTCTAAAATTGTATGATGGTTTTGTTGAGTTATTATTACACAATACTTTTTCTGACCTTTTTGAATCTTGCCCCTGACAAATAACCCAAATTACAAAAAAGACTAAAACTAACACTAAAACTAATAAAAACTAAACTAAACTAGCAAACTCACTTTAAAAACTAATTAAAACTAAACTGAATTTGAAAACAAAAAGTCAAAATGAAATAAAAATAAAAACTAATGAAAAATGCAAAACTATAATAACCCTGGCAACACCATGAACGCGAACGCTGCCTATAGACTAATTCTGTCATGTGACACCACATTTATTTGCATTAAATGTGCTTTTCTCGACAAAAAGTGTTTCCAAACTAATTTTTGCGACATTTGAAGTATCGATATGGAATTTATGCGCTAAAGTTAAACGGAAAAAGATTTTGTCGACACATGAGAAATTTCCATCAGCATTATCGTAAACATTTCCATCAGCTATATCGTAAATATTTTAAAGCGCTAAATATTTTTTCGCAAAAAAATCCTTGGATGGACACCTGGTTATAGCCTGTGTCCCAGTGTGCATACTATCCTAAAATCTATGTGATGTAGTAATTTTCAATACTATTTACGGCAGATAGGGTGGATGGTATGCACATTGGGATGCAGGCATGGTGAAGAGTTTGTAGGGCTAAGATTCCTCTGTTCGAGTGCTAGACTTTTACAAAAAATGTTGACTGCAATTTACCCATAAAACACCGGAAGTGGCGCATTCCACGGACGAAAATATATTAACCATATTATTAGATCTTTTTCTAAGACTGCACGATATATTAAAACAAGACAGCTCTACATGGGATGTCTGGTTTGAGTGAACGCTGGCGTGTCTGTCTGCCGCTGCTCCCGGGTTAATTCTTTTAAACATTTTAACGACTTATTTGGATCTATTTACACGTTCAAGGTTTTTGCCTGCTTTTCCTAACCTCAAAATATTCAAATAACTATTTTATGTGAGTTCTGGCGTTTGCGGTGGATGGACTAGTGAGGTTCGTGAGGCTTGATGCTCGGGATCTGCCGCTTTTGGCTGAATGCGGTGCCGCTGGACGCGGCGAGGTTCCACTCGTGACGGCCTGGATACTGCCGGCCTGGATACTGCTCTCGGCTGAATGCTCAGGGTTTGTACGGGCATGAAAAACCTGGAAAAGTCATGGAATTTTAAAGCAGCAATTTCCAGGCCTGGAAAAGTTTTGGAAAAATAAATAAACCCATAAAGTTTTGGAAAAGTCATGGAAATCTATTTCACAAATCTCTGTATAATTCTATTATACAGATCTGTATAATCTGTATAATAGAATTATGTTTAATCAGGTTCGGTGCGGGATTGCGCATAGGCTAAATCGCATTATTTTACTCATTCCCGCAGCATTCGACTTTAAAATGATGGATATTCACACATTTATTCAATAGCCTGTTGCATATAGGTTTAATGAGTAAGTGAATCCACACAGAGTATCAGATGAAATCGGTAATTTGAAAACAGCGTGAGTGATTCAGCTGTACCGCGTCTTCTCTCTTTGACTGTCTCTTATAGCGGCTTCTCATCTGCTCATCTCGTCACTAAAGAGCTGCTGCACGCTGCAATACAAGTCTTTCGCTCGCGTTTCGGGACAGTTGACAGAATTGTCACTTGCCTAATCGGGTCATTGTTGCATCGACACAAAATTATTTTTTTAAGCCAGTCGGTACTCGCACGCTCCAGAGGCGGTTTCCCGTGCGCTCAGTCACGTCCAAAGGGCACGTGTATAAAGCTATTTTTTTTACAGTCTATGGTATAAAGCCGACTTGCGAGAACCAAATTGAGTTTGGTACCAAACAATCTCAGTAGAAACCTGCACAGGCCTCAAACATATGCCCTAGTCCAGCCCTTGTGCGGCATGATTACCCGAGTCCGACTGGAACCCGTGTCTTTTTTCTCTTTCTCTCTTCCCCATTACACAGCTGCTGTTGTAGCCATTAAAATAGTTCAGTTTCATTTTAATGGCAAAGTGGTTTAGACAAATGTGTACTATTAGGTGCGTATCGTTTGTGCGGAGAGTGGAGGCTTTGCAGGACATTTATTTGTGGTTTGGGATTTCTAATTGGCTGAATTACTGTTGCTGCAGTCGCTTCCTCTGCGTAACTCATCCGTCTTCATTCTCTCAGCACTCTGTCAGTGTTATCCTAACGTTTGCAGACAGTGCTGTATTTTATAATGCATTTGTCCTCTCGCTTGATTTTTTATTTGTGACTGAGACATGGCTGCAACAGAAATATTTTTTATCTCTTGGTGAACTTGCTCCTCTGGACTGTGAATTTTTTAGCACTCCACGACATACTGGTCATGGTGGTGGTGTTGCTTCTCGTTTTATTCAGCCACTCACTGCCAGTTTATTTTCAGTGCACTATCTAGCAAACTTTGCAGATGCCGCCTCTTTCGACAAATTAAACACGGAAGAGATGTTGCAGGTTTTTACTAATGTCTGTTCCATTTCTATTGACTCTGTCGCTCCCCTTAAGCCAAGGAAAGCGAAGAGAAAGAACATTTCTCAGCCTTGGTTAAATGCAATCACCCGTGCTCTCAGACAGGAGTGTCGTAAGGCAGAGCGAAAATGCAAAAGGGACAAACTCCAAGTCTCGTATCAGTGTTTAAGGGCGTGTTTAGCTAGTTATCAAAAAGTCAAAGAGGCTAAGTTTGAATTCTTTTCTAAACTTATTACTGAAAATGTGAATCGACCGAGGATGCTGTTTAAGACTTTTGATCTGCTACTAAATCCCGTACCTGCCCTGTCTCTTGATCCATCTCGGGAGACCTGTGAAAACTTTTTAAAATATTTTGACAACAAAGTACTGGATACCTGAGCTTCTATTAAGCCATCGATATTTGATTCTCCATTGAGCTGCTCACCTACAGAGTTGTTAACCTGCTTTCACCCCATTTCCTCTGTACAGCTAGCTGGTATTGTTTCTAAGGTTAAATTGTCCACCTGTGAGTCTGATGTCATTCCAGCTCATCTATTTAAGGAAGTGTTTGCAACCTTGAGTCCGGCTGTAACAGCTATCATTAATAACTCTTTGGAAAGTGGAGTTGTACCTGCTAGTTTTAAACATGCTATAGTCCATCCTCTGCTAAAGAAACCTCATCTTGACCAATCTATTTTCAGTAATTTTAGGCCTATTTCCAAATTGCCTTTTATCTCAAAATTGTTAGAGAGAGCTGTCTACAGTCAGTTGGATTCCTACATTAGTATGTCCAATGTCCTGGACACTTTCCAGTCAGGTTTTAGATCACTACACAGCACTGAAACTGCATTGTTGAAAGTCAGTAATGACCTTCTGCAAATTCTTGACACTGGTTCTCATGCGGTACTTGTTTTGTTGGATCTTAGTGCGGCATTCGACACAATTGATCATAGTATTCTGCTACAGCGGCTGGAAAAGTGGGTCGGTATTGAGGGTACCGCTCTGCAGTGGTTTGCCTCTTATCTTAAAAGTAGAACCTTCTCAGTGAATATTGGGAATTTTTCTTCCTCATCGGCTCCTTTGTTATGTGGCGTGCCCCAAGGTTCCATCTTAGGCCCTCTTCTCTTTTCACTATACATGCTTCCTTTGGGAGCCATTTTTAAGAAATGTAAGATCTCTTACCACTGTTATGCTGATGATGCACAGTTTTATCTTCCAGCAAAAACTGACAGCAGTGGCTCTTTGGATGTGCTTGACGACTGTTTTGAGGAGATAAAGGGTTGGATGGCTGATAACTTTCTACAATTAAACGAAAGCAAAAGTGAAATTTTGATTTTAGGTCACTCTAGATATTCATCTGATTTTAATTTAGGGTCCCTTTCCGCTAGTGTTCAACCCTATGTAAGAAATCTTGGGGTTACATTTGACTCGTTTCTTAAATTTGATAAACAAATTAGTACAGTGGTAAAGGGGAGCTTTTTCCATCTTAGATCCATTGCTAAATTGAAACAATTGTTGCCTCATAAAGACTTGGAGACTGTAATACATGCTTTCATAACATCTGGCTTGGACTACTGTAATTCCCTTTATTGGGGACTGCCTCAATCGGCGATTTCTCGCTTACAAACTGTCCAGAATGCTGCAGCGAGGCTTCTTACTGGAACAAGAAAGAAGGATCACATTTCTCCAATCCTAGCATCTTTACATTGGCTCCCTGTAAAGTTCAGAATCGATTTTAAAATAGCTGTTTATGTGTACAAGGCGGATGTTAACTGACAGCTTCAGTGGTGCAAGAGAAAGTCTGTACTGTAATCATATTGATGTGATCAACCTGGGTTGGAATCCGTATTTTGCCGAACTAGTTTTTTCTCTCTTTCAAATCTCAGATCGCATTGGAAATGCATTTATTTTAAATAAAAATGCAGGAATTATCAAAAAAGTTGAAAATAAAGTATTGGGTAGGGTTAGGGTGTAGGGAGGTTTAATAAGGTTTGTCCCAATAAGGTGGCATCCATTTAATAATTTGAATTAAAATTATAATTTACACTCAATAATGTATTGTTGCACACTGTGTAAATAGCATATTGCTAAAAATACTGTTATTTTCACTTAGTGTAAATAGAATCTATAGCTATTTGCACTTAGTGTGAATAGGCTACTGCTCTTTTTTTTCTTTCCATCCATCCATCTATCTTTGATAGACTTTATTGCCTTAAGCTTGTAAAACTACTTTAAACTTCAAACTATTTCAGACTGAAAACCATCAAACTTAAAACTTTTTTAAACTTAAACTTTTCAAACTTACAAAGGTGTGTGTTTACAGTGAATTTATAACAGCTAAAGGGCGTTGTCAGGCACTACACGAAGACCTAAACTAAGGTGTGTGTTTACAGTGAATTTATAACAGCTAAAGGGCGTTGTCAGGCACTACACGAAGACCCAAACAAAGGTGTGTGTTTACAGTGAATTTATAACAGCTAAAGGGCGTTGTCAGGCACTACACGAAGACCCAAACAAAGGTGTGTGTTTACAGTGAATTTATAACAGCTAAAGGGCGTTGTCAGGCACTACACGAAGACCCAAACAAAGGTGTGTGTTTACAGTGAATTTATAACAGCTAAAGGGCGTTGTCAGGCACTACACGAAGACCCAAACAAAGGTGTGTGTTTACAGTGAATTTATAACAGCTAAAGGGCGTTGTCAGGCACTACACGAAGACCTAAACAAAGGTGTGTGTTTACAGTGAATTTATAACAGCTAAACGGCGTTGTCAGGCACTACACGAAGACCTAAACAAAGGTGTGTGTTTACAGTGAATTTATAACAGCTAAACGGTGTTGTCAGGCACTACACGAAGACCTAAACAAAGGTGTGTGTTTACAGTGAATTTATAACAGCTAAACGGTGTTGTCAGGCACTACACGAAGACCTAAACTAAGGTGTGTGTTTACAGTGAATTTATAACAGCTAAACGCCGTTGTCAGGCTCTACATGAAGACCTAAACAAAGGTGTGTGTTTACAGTGAATTTATAACAGCTAAAGGGCGTTGTCAGGCACTACACGAAGACCTAAACTAAGGTGTGTGTTTACAGTGAATTTATAACAGCTAAACGCCGTTGTCAGGCACTACACGAAGACCTAAACAAAGGTGTGTGTTTACAGTGAATTTATAACAGCTAAACGGTGTTGTCAGGCACTACACGAAGACCTAAACTAAGGTGTGTGTTTACAGTGAATTTATAACAGCTAAACGCCGTTGTCAGGCACTACACGAAGACCTAAACAAAGGTGTGTGTTTACAGTGAATTTATAACAGCTAAAGGGCGTTGTCAGGCACTACACGAAGACCCAAACAAAGGTGTGTGTTTACAGTGAATTTATAACAGCTAAAGGGCGTTGTCAGGCACTACACGAAGACCTAAACAAAGGTGTGTGTTTACAGTGAATTTATAACAGCTAAACGGCGTTGTCAGGCACTACACGAAGACCTAAACTAAGGTGTGTGTTTACAGTGAATTTATAACAGCTAAACGGCGTTGTCAGGCACTACACGAAGACCTAAACAAAGGTGTGTGTTTACAGTGAATTTATAACAGCTTTGACCACGGCTCAACCAACCAGAATCAAGCACCGGAACTATCCGTCTTATAATACAAAACACACAACAGATATAGATATAATACATTATATTACATTAAAGACACACTTTAAAATTAACTGGCTATGATGCACTTGGCGATTTGTGACCTGTAAATGATGTTTTATTAACAAAGTTCGGGAGGAGCACGTCAGATACTTAGCCTAATTAACACAAGTTAATCACCGCACAGGTATAAATACAGCTGATTTACCTCCATCCATTGACGGTTGATCAGCATTCGGTTCGCACCTTTTGCCATTTCATCATAGACTCAACTTTTCCCGTCCAAACAACGAGACCTATACTGGGGATTTTTTCGGATCTGCCGGTGTAGCAGTCGATTTTGTTCCCCTCGGAATGTCTGTTTCCCTTTACGCAACCATACTACAATTCTTGCGTAGTTGCCTATTTACCAAACGTACGATCAGAACTAGTGTGCGCAAGAAGCGCATCTGGATGTACGGAAAGTCAAATGGTTCAAAATACCGTCTTTTCTCCGAAACTTGAAAATGCATTTAAGTAGCGAGGTTTTTCCCCAACTTACAACCGATTTAAGCGTAATGTTTGAGGCTTTGGTTATTATGCAGAACTCTGTAGCGCAGGCCTATTTGAAACACAATGTCTGTATGTTTTTAAATGTCACTTAATTTTGAGTAAAATAAAGAGCCAAATTTTGCGGAAGGTGTAACAACTTTTCCAAAAAAAAAAAAAAGACTACAAAACCAATGGTTTTAAAATTCAGTTTGATTTATTGCAAGAAAAGCATTTGTATTTTTTTTCTGTGGATGGATTATTAACACAACCCATATGGAACCATCGCCCACAGGAAATCTGTAAAAATAATAATGTTAGTAACATCAGCAGTTGTGCTAGTTTATTCCTTAATAAACCACACCAATTTAATAAATAAATTGGTTACCCAGAGATCATCTGCATCCGAGTCATCAAATGTTTCTGCTTCCCCACAAAAGTGACACAGGTCACACTTAGGTCATCTTTGAGGTACAGTACAATGGACAGGGTACGATTTTTTTTTAGGTCAAATTTTCAAAACACTTATGAAAGTGATGCACATCAAACGGCATGTTAATAACATTCATGGTTAAGTAAAAATAACCAGATTGGTCAAGCAGTGTTGATGCAATCTCCAGTCTGAGTTGGGCTACGTCTTGTGGTGCATTGGAGAAGTCAATGTTGGTATTTAGCAGAATATGTTCTGCAAACTGGAAAAAAAAGTTTAAAGAAATTAAACAAATCCTCCTATTTCAATGAACATTTCATATGTGCCGTGTCACACACCGTCAAAGCAAACACACCACATGATGTAGCATCCATCTAACGTGGATGAGACAGACTTTCACACATCCAGCGTGAAACTGGAATTCCCTTTTTTCTCATCATTGCTCTACAAACACATTTTTCCATTCTTTCAACCATACACAACTTCCCAAAAACACTACATCAGATTGGCGAATTAAATACCTTGTTTTTTCCAAACACCTTTTCTTCTTGATGTCAGACTCTCCAAGTAGGTCAAGCAGAATGGCTTTTTTTTTTGGATGGGTATAAAGCCTAGGTAATATGCAAAATTCCCAGACATCACAATAAGGGATTAGTGCAAAAATTAACATTTTAAGGGGATAAGGGAAAGCTCAAAGAAAACTCTTCTCCGTCACAAACACTTACAACTAAAAACCAATGGTGGCACTCATTTACAATGCCCACTATGACCTCATAGTTCGCTGGATCCACCTGAAAATAAAAAGAAATCAAACAAGTATTATCTACACATAGCATCCAAGGCCATTTGTACAGACAACACACATTAATTTTACACATGGCCTGAACAAAATTAATAGAAACATTAATAAATAAAAGCATTAATACAACAGACCTTGAGTCCCTGATATTTTCCATTCCACATGGCTGTCATAGCAAATGTGTCCATATGGAATGCTTTCTCTGGTGAGGTCAAGTTGTGCTGCTTCACTTTCAGTCTCAGATATGCATTTATTACCTTGGCAGACATTGGAAAATTAAACATTAATTCAAATTATTAATACATTACATGAAAGCCTTATCCGACACACAAAAAACACCTCAAAACATACACACCTCACTCTCCAACTCCTTCCCAGGGCCGATCTGTAAAATATCTTGGTAAAATAGCTTATAGGGTCCCACTTTGGACAGCAGCACATGACTGTCATTTCCAGCCCAGACACTTTTGATACCTACAGAAAAAAAAAAAAAGCAGCACACACCACATGACAAATATTATAATTCAGACATTGATCGATTACAACATGTGATTTTTCATCAGCACTTAACAGCTATGTACTGCATCCTTGGCGTCAGGTGGTATAACTGTTGCCACTGTAGAAGTGTGGGACACAGGAGAGGAAAGTGGCATTGATAAATCCAGTGGAGACAGGGAAGAGGATGATTTGGGGGAGACACGGGGAGAAAGCTTTGATGCCGTTGGTGAGGATGGAGGTGATGGTGGTGATTGTGAGGGCTGCTTTTCTTTAGTGATGGTGAGGTCTACAGGTGTAGGTGAAGGGTGTCGTCCAGTTTCTTGATGTGGTCTTTTAAGTTGGGGTTCATGTAAGTCTGTGGGGTAGCCGTGGTGTGTTTCCTTTAAAGGATTTAAGGTGGTCTGTACTCATTTTGGGGTATATGGAACCCTTCTCATCCCTCAGATCTGCAGTCTTGTCTTTTAGATGTACAATTTCATATGGTCCCAACCAGCTGCGCTCAAGCTTGGCCCCCTTCCTCTGCTGGGTCCTTATGTTTTTCCGTAGGACCTTTTGGCCTACAGAGAACGGTGCCTGATTTGCCACCCTGTCTCCGCTCCTGTTTTTTTGTCACGTTCACTTTTACTATGTGGTCCATTTTCTCCTTGAGAGAAATGGCCCCTGACACAGTATCCTCTGTGATTACGGATTCCACTGTGCTGTTGACCTTTTGGAAAATATAGAACATTGAAATTATGTATTCAATTTGTAATGGAAACACTCATTTTTCTTGAAGAATGTACATTTCATACCTCAAACGTTTCAGACACCTCACAAGGATATCGTGCCTCCATGCCAAACATTAGAACCTAGTTGTCAGCTGAGTCTTGGTTCTTAGACCAAACATGACTGCGTCTAGGTAATCATCCCATTTTTCAGGTCGTGCATCCACGAGTTTACACAAGGCTCTACAAGAGGAGTGGAAGGTTATCAGTATAACCAATTGGAAAGCCAACCAATATTACCTTGAATATTGTATTCCCACAAAGCCACCTGTTAATAAAGGTTCACCTCTGAATGGTTCCATTTAGTTTTTCCACGAGCCCGTTAGTTTGTGGATGATATGGGGCACAGAGGCTTCTTTCCACACTGAGGAAGGCACAGAGTTCTCTATTGATCTGTTTGAAAAACATGCATAAGGTTTGCTGGATTCTGATTAGCACAAAACATTTAAGGTTCAATGCATATTTTATGTACGCAATTTTTGCATACAAAATTTGGTTCATTCAGCAAGCTACAAACCTGGTTCACAAACTCAGTGCCTTGGTCAGTGAGTATCCTCTTTGGTGCCCCAAACCTGTAAAAGAAATTGATGATGCAGCGAGAGACAACTGCAGCAGATTTATTGGGAATCGCATAGGCCTCGGTCCATTTTGTGTAGTAGTCAACCAGGACACAAATGTACTCGTTGCCTTTGTTGGTCCTGGTGACTTAACCCAGTAGGTCCATACCTAACAGTTCCAGAGGCTTGTCCACCTTAAAGTTAAAAGAGCACAACAAATACATTTAAATTGCGTGACCATATTCTGTGACACATTCTCTTGGAATGTGTGTGAACAAGCTAACATGCACATATTGGGATGTATTTGGGCTCTTGTTTGATGGACGGCCTACTAAACTGGCACTGGACACACTGCAAAACCTGATATTCAGAAATAACCACATGAGAAACGCAATCGAAAACATAATCCATTTGTATCCAATGGCAAAGTTGAAAGGAATAATTTTATATTTACCCATTTATCAATGTCCACCCCCATTCCAGGCCAGTAAAATCTGTCTGAAATGGCAAGCTTCGTCTTTTCTGTTCCGCAATGTGCTCCATCTATCTCACTGTTAGTATATGGATATCACTTAGAGTAGTTTGCTTACCATCAACTTGGAAGTTGGAAGAACGTCTGCGAATGACATATTTTTGCTCTTTTTTTCATGTCAAACGGATAAATTCCTTGAGTTTTATAATTGAAAATTTCCTCATACATTTTTGGATCCATTGTTCGGATTGTATGAAAATGCCAGCAAGAATAGAAATTCAAATGATAATGTGGCATATAGTCATATCCCCAATTTATAGCTCTATTGATTAACTTGATTCATTGATTTCAGTAGTGTCCTAATAGTGGCTATGTGTCTAGTAGTTAGTATAACAGCTGTGTAGGCAATTTGCGCTTGCATCTTGTATTCAATCAAAACTTTATTAAGGACACACTTGGTCCAAATAAAGACACAACAATAACAACATACAAATACACACACAAGTATAGAATCCACAATCTCACGTATTTACATGTGTACTAAAACGCCAATGATTCCACATATTTGACAAAAAGCCTGACTGAACTTAGTGCCAAGTTGGTCAGTGTTAAAATTATACTATTTATAGATTCTGATAACCTACACATACATCTGTACATGAGATTACGCATCACAGCAGCGCAGGTTGGCACACCAGCACTGACAAACATTTGGCTTGCACTGCTCCATCGTGGCACCTTACGCAGCAATCGCACACCATCATTATAAGCTACATTAAGTATGCTGCGCTTTCTATAATGCCGCCACAAATGGGCAGTATACAGGTGCTGGTCATAAAATTAGAATATCATGAAAAAGTTTATTTATTTCAGTAATACCATTCAAAAAGTGAAACTTGTATATATTTCAGTAATACCATTCAAAAAGTGAAACTTGTATATTAGATTCATTCATTACACACAGACTGATATATTTCAAATGTTTATTTCCTTTAATTTTGATGATTATAACTGACAACTAATGAAAGTCCCAAATTCAGTATCTCAGAAATTTAGAATATTGTGAAAATGTTCAATATTGAAGACCCCTGGTGCCACACTCTAATCAGCTAATTAACTCAAAACACCTGCAAAAGCCTTTACATGGTCTTTCAGTCTAGTTCTGTAGGCTACACAATCATGGGGAAGACTGCTGACTTGACTGTTGTCCAAAAGACGACCATTGACACCTTGCACAAGGAGGGCAAGACACAAAAGGTCATTGCTAAAGAGGCTGGCTGTTCACAGAGCTCTGTGTCCAAGCATATTAATAGAGTGGCGAAGGGAAGGAAAAGATGTGGTAGAAAAAAGTGTACAAGCAATAGGGATAACCGCACCCTGGAGAGGATTGTGAAACAAAACCCATTCAAAAATGTGGGGGAGATTCACAAAGAGTGGACTGCAGCTGGAGTCAGTGCTTCAAGAACCACCACGCACAGACGTATGCAAGACATGGGTTTCAGCTGTCGCATTCCTTGTGTCAAGCCACTCTTGAACAAGAGACAGCGTCAGAAGCGTCTTGACTGAACTGCTGCTGAGTGGTCCAAAGTTATGTTCTCTGATGAAAGTACATTTAGCATTTCCTTTGGAAATCAAGGTCCCAGAGTCTGGAGGAAGAGAGGAGAGGCACATAATCCATGTTGCTTGAGGTCCAGTGTAAAGTTTCCACAGTCATTGATGGTTTGGGGTGCCATGTCATCTGCTGGTGTTGGTCCATTGTGTTTTCTGAGGTCCAAGGTCAACGCAGCCGTCTACCAGGACGTTTTAGAGCACTTCATGCTTCCTGCTGCTGACCAACTTTATGGAGATGCAGATTTCATTTTCCAACAGGACTTGGCACCTGCACACACTGCCAAAGCTACCAGTACCTGGTTTAAGGACCATGGTATCCCTGTTCTTGATTGGCCAGCAAACTTGCCTGACCTTAACCCCATAGAAAACCTATGGGGTATTGTGAAGAGGAAGATGCAATACGCCAGACCCAACCATTCAGAAGAGCTGAAGGCCACTATCAGAACAACATGGGCTCTCATAACATCTGAGCAGTGCCACAGACTGATCGACTCCATGCCACGCCGCATTGCTGCAGTAATCCAGGCCAAAGGAGTCCCAACTAAATATTGAGTGCTGTACATGCTCATACATTTCATGTTCATATTTTTCAGTTGGCCAACATTTCTAAAAATAATTTTTTTTGCAATCCTTTGCGATTGTAGGTCCTTAAATCCTCCACTCCATTTTAAAACACGTGCTAACTTCGAGGGGCCTGGATGTGCGGGATATATCTGAAAACTATCCCGAATATTTATCTATAACATTTACCTAATAATTAAAAACATCACTTTTACTTCAACTTAATCTTGTACGAATTAAATAAATATACTTACACAATTTTCTGTGCGATCGTTAAATCCTGTATCACATTAAGTTTCCTGTGCGTGCACTTAAAACTGCGCATGCGTGTGTCTGAGAGTGCACGTCTGCAGCCAGACCCTTCTCCAGTACCCCACTACTCTTGGAAACACTCTGTCTGAAGACCCGCCCATAAATTTGAGCTACCCTGTCTGAGTGGTGAACAGGTGCGTAACTAAAATCAATTTAGCTTAAAGTTGTTTTTTGTTAAATTCAATCTCTCCCATTAAATATGTAATAATTTCTTCATTGTCTAATAATGTATAACAATAAAAATGAGTTTTCTAATGTTATCAAGAGGGCGCTTCTTCAAAAAAGCATGCGGTTTTGACGAGTCCCTGATTTACTAAATAAAATTAGTCTTTGTCTTACTAAATAAAGTACTTTTTCACTGTACGTCGAATCTTTTACATTAAATATGTGATATTCTTTCATTGTCTCTCATTCCAATGCTTAATTTTATCACAAGGGTTTTATTCTCCCTAAAAAGCATGCGGTCTTGATGATCTTGCTCAATTAAAATACTATATTCAAAATCGAATGGCTCCCAGTAAATGGGTGATAATTTCTTCATTGTCTGAGATTTCGATTATCAAAAATATTTTCTTAAGCCCGAGACACAATGCACGATTTTCGGCCCATTTCTGATTCACCACGATTGTTTCATGATGCCAGTCTTTCGTCTGGGACAGCCAAAAATCCTGCATTGTGTCTCGGGCTTTATAGGTCAACTCTATTACTGTATTAAAGTTTTGTGTAATAGCCTACTTTGTATTTTTACACAAGGTTGTTGTTGACGTTTTAACTCTTCAAAACAGATTATATTCATGCTAAATATGTAATAAGTTTTTCAATCATTAATTTCACTATGATTTTAAGCTTTGACATGGTCTTAGTCAATATGAAAGATATCAATGTTATCATGTTTTTATTGTGTTAGTTAGCTGTCATTTTTAGTTATTTCTTAACCTAATCAAAATAACCCAACTGCAGTTTGATTGAGATTAATTGGAATATACAATGAAAAAACATCATTTTTGATAATTATAAAAAATCTGTTTTTGCAAATGAACTCTTCATATATATATATATATATATATATATATATATATTAGCTAGCACCCACACGAAAAAAATACTATAGTAATTTATAGTAAATACTATAGTGTTTTTGAACCACTATAGTAAAGTGTATTTTACTGCATATATTATAGTATTTATATGTTGTTAATGAATGCTACAGCAAACTGTATTAACTATAGTGAACTGATAAACTGTAATAAATACTGTAGTATACTTTAGTTTTTACTACAGTAGACTGTAGTGTATTGTATAATATTCCCCAGAGGTGGGAGACTCGAGTCGCAATTTTCTGGACTTGAGACTTACTTGACTAGATCTCTGAAAAGACTCGACTTGACTTTAGACTTGACTCGGACTTGTGCCTATTTACTTGAAATGACTTGTGGAATTTTTTTTTTTCAATTATTGTGATTTTTTTCATATATTTAAGAATTAACTATATATCTTCTAATAAGTCGGCGAACCCAAGCTACTCTTCTTTATACGCATGCGTAAACCGCAAGACGCTATCCGGAAGCTGCTTGCCAAAACAGCAGATCCCTCCGCGGACAACATGGACACCGCATCAACAACACCAGCCCCAGCCCCAGCCCCGAGGATAATAAAGTTTGGGTTTAGAGATTACGTGTACACAGCCAAGAAAAGAACGGCTGTGTGTAATATCTGCAGTGCCAAGATAAATGATTCATCGGCCACAACTTCAAATTTCATTCGCTTCAAGTTGCACAGCGAGAAGTAAGTGGTTGGTCACTGGGCCAACGCAAAGGTTTTGCTAGTTTTCAAGCACGAGGTTTTCTGTGGTATCTATCTACTTCCAACTTAAATCAGAGATGCAAACAGTGTTACTTTGTCTGTCACTTAATGTGAGGGACAGAAGTCTATTTACATCATTAAGGTATACGGAAACTCGTTTCCCCTCCTCTGCGGCTGTCAATCATTCTCCATTCAGTATTCAAACAGCGCGCGCCTCTTCCGGTTGGATGCACGGTAAAACTCTCTCCAATCAAGGCCGAAACCAGGGTTTGACAATTAGTGAGGTCCGAAGTAAGGTGTTAAGAATTGTGCTATAATAACACCCACAAATGTACTACATATAGCCTAAACTTCAAAATAGACAGACATGTAGATGACTGTGAAAGATTTTTTGTTCAATATAATGTTTTACATGTTACAGACATGTTATAAACTATTTACAGGCTATTTGCTATAGTGTTTCTGTGTGTGTGTGTGCGCATGTTTGTGTGTGTGTGTGTGTGTGTACTACTCTTCAGTCCTTGGCTCACTGAAATGACAAAATAAAAAAGACAGATTCAGACTTCAGACAGATAGTTTATAATCAGTGCAAAAGCAAATGAATGTTGGATGACTATACTCTTTACAACATGCATTACCTTTCTATTGAAGGCTAGCTGTATCCTCCTGTGGCCAGATTCTCTCCTTGTCCAGCTTAACTTTTTGATGAACATGCATCAACGCCAGTCCTGTGAGCCTTTCACTAGACATAGAAGATCTGAGCCATGTTTTGAGCCTTCGCATTGCAGAGAATGACCTTTCACATTCACATGTTGTCACAGGAAGTGTAAGAAAAATTTTCAGCATACACTGGATGTTGGGGAAGAAGGCCATCTGTGTTGTTTTCAGGGTTTCCAATGCTGATGCAGGCAGCACCCCATCTTCAGAGTGAAACTTGTGCCTCTAGCATTCTACTTCCTGGTCCTCATGGTACCACTTTACCATTCTTGGCTCTCTTTCTTCTGAGAGTTTCTTCAAAGATTTTGGTACCAGGTAAGCTGCTAGTAATGCAGGCTCATTACTTTCAGAGAATCTCTCATCCAGCTCACTAGTTATGTGATCGATGAAGGGATAGAAGAGATTCACCCGGTAGTGGTCTTCCACTGACTCTGTAGATATGTTTGGTCTGTAATTCTGTTTTACTGATATTCTACGCTTTGTTGGGACCACATCAACTGAGTTGGCCAATGCTGTGGCTTTTTGAAAACATGGACTGAATCCTTGCTCATTTCTTTGGTTGGCTATGACTTGCCATAGATTTCTTGCCTCCTCGTATGCTGTGATGATGTCCAAGTTGGTAGACTGCAGCTGTTTGGTTAGAGGTAACATATAACCCAGCACTTTGTTGGCTATTACAGCAGTAATGATGGTCTCAAATGTTCCAATACTATGCCGGAGAGTACTGGCCTTTCCAGAGGTGGTAGTTACTTCTGCCTCCATGGTCTCCGAAACAGAATGTACAGCAGTGAACTTCTCCACAAAAGCACTCAGTGTGTTTGCTCTGCTACCCCATCTAGTGTCTGACATCAGTGGGATCCCTGCTGTTTTTGGTTGCCCTTCTCTTCTACTCTCTGCCCGCAGGGCATCTTTCCTGGCCCCTGTGGCTGAGAAGAACACTGCAATCTTTTCTACGGTGGCCATTGTGTTCCTCACTAAAGGAAGATCAGAACAACCATGCACCACAACCAAATTAAGTGCATGGCTCCTACAATGGGTGTACATTGCCCTGGGGTACAGTTCCTTGACTCTCTTTTGTACCCCACTCACTTTGCCACTCATTGTAGAGGCCCCATCATAACCCTGACCCCTTAGGAAAGTTGTTTGAAGACCCCACTTTGTCAGCTGATTGAGAATGGCTGAGGTTATTGTCGCCGCATCTTGTTTGGGCAAGGGACAGAAACTGAGAAAATCCTCCTTTATCTCTAGGTTTTCTTCCTCCTCGTTGACGTAATGGACACATATGGACATCTGTTCAGTCCCACTTATATCCATGGACTCATCAGCTAATACAGTGAAGTACTTGGCTGCCTGTATTCTATTGATTAGGGTCCGTCTGATTTCCTCTGCACAACATTCAATAAGCTCATTCTGAATTGCGGGTGAAAGGTATATTGCATTTTTGGGTGCAGTCTGCATGTGTTGCTTTAAGGCCACATCAAATTGTGCTTCAAATTGTGCTTTCCAGTTAACGAAGTGGTTAAAGTTTCCATTCTCACAGGTAAGTAGATAGATATAAAGATGGATAGATGTATATGTTTTCTTGATGTTGGTATGTCCTTATTAACGTGGTTTAACTGCATGACTGTAAATAATTGTAAATAACTGCAAGTCACTGGATTTGTGCTTTGTTGTAAATATAAAAAAATACACTGTTGCTAAAAGAATGAATTGCCTACACAGAATAAAACTTAAAAAAAAAAAAAAAATTAATTAATTATTTATCACATATTTATTTAAAACATTACTTAAAACATTTATTTAGAATTTATTAACTAATTTTTCGAAAAGAGACAGATACCGGTCTGCTCTGGCTGCTGCTGCCTTTTCTCTCTCCTCCTCTCTCTCCACTGCTTGTCTCTCCCTCTCTTCTTCCCTCTCTGCTTGCTCTTTTAAGAACTCTAGAATAGCCTGGCTGTCCCTATGCCTCTTTCTGGACTGCTGGCTTCTCCTGGGTTCTACAGGTGGCTGGTGAGCTGACCAAGCCACCTGTAGTGGCAGTCAGGCTTGATGAAACAACCAGGGGTGGACTAATGGAGTGCTGCCCCTAGAGTGCACCATCCATTGCAGTGTACCACTGCCAGGTAGCAGCAGTCACACCACCAGCCTCTACCCCTTTTCCTGTGGGTGGGTCCCTAAGCTCCTGAAAATTAAGTGAAACTTACTGTTGTATTTACTATGGAAGCCATACATTATTATTATATTATTACACAGCTCTCTGAAAGGCTTGATTCTGATTGGTCAATGTTGCCACTGCTAGTCTTTGCATCAGTCTCAGGAAGGCCCTCACATTTTATAACAGAAAGCAGAGAAACAGAAATCACCTTGTATTTGTCCTTCAAATTGTTACACTTCTTTTTGGCCTGTTTGGCAGTAATTGCCAGACCCGAACTGGAAATAAAGTACCTGGGCAAAACAAAAACAAACAGTTAAAACCGTGACACATAACAATAAAGGATTAGTGCACCCAAGAATTAAAATTCTGTCATTAATTACTCACCCTCATGTTGTTCCAAACCAATAAAACCAAACCAATAAGACCTTCGTTCATCTTCAGAAAACAAATTTTTGATGAAATCCGAAAGCAACTGAAATGTTTCCAGGGTTGGAAATGTAGTAAGGAAATCAGTACCCGGGAAATGGGTTTCCCACAGCGTTGACCTGGGGGCTAAAGTTTGTGACCCATGTTTAACATCTGTCCGGTCAGCGCTGAAGTCTGCCCCTATTCTCTCAAACACGCCGCCGATCGTGGTCCCGTCCAGCCCACCTGAGTTCCCGCTGGTCCCGTCCAGCCCACCTGAGTTCCCGCTGGTCTCGTCCAGCCCTGTGCCTCCCGTGCGCCCTCTGAAGTCCGCGCTGCAAGAGCGCCCTCTGAAGTCCGCGCTGCAAGAGCGCCCTCTGAAGTCCGCGCTGCAAGAGCGCCCTCTAGTGTCCGCGCTGCAAGAGCGCCCTCTAATGTCCGTGCGGCAAGTGCGCCCTCTAGTGTCCGCACTGCAAGAGCGCCCTCCTTCGTCTCCGCTGGTCCCGTCCAGCTCCGCGCCTCCAGAGCGCCCCCAAGCGCCCGCGCCTCCAGAGCGCCCCCAAGCGCCCGCTCCTCCAGAGCGCCCCCAAGCGCCCGCTCCTCCAGAGCGCCCCCAAGAGCCCGCTCCTCCAGAGCGCCCCCAAGCGCCCGCTCCTCCAGAGCGGCCCCAAGAACCCGCTCCTCCAATGTGGCCCCTAGAGGGGAACTTTCCCAAAGAAATTTTTTGGGGGGGGCCATATAGCCACAGTTTGTGTGGCCAGGCCAAAGGCCACAAAGGACCCCGATCCACCAGGGTCGTCCGAGGACCCCGACCCGCCAAGGCCGCCCGAGGACCCCGACCCGCCAAGGCCGCCCGAGGACCCGACCCGCCATGGCCGCCCGAGGATCCAGATCCGCCATGGTCGCCCGAGGACCCTAATCCGCCATGGTCGCCCGAGGACCCAGATCCATCATGGCCTCCCGAATCTCCAGTCCTGCCATGGCCTCCTAAGGCTCCGGATCCACCATGGATTCCCAAGTCTCCAGTTCCGCCATGGCCTCCCGAATTTCCAGTCCTGACATGGCCTCCCAAGGCTCCTGATCCGCCATGGCCTCCCAAGGCTCCTGATTCGCCATGGCCTCCTAAGGCTCCTGATCCACCCTGGAGGCTTCCCTGTCCTGTCCAGTTTCTGCTCCAGCCTCCAGGACGCCCGCCCCCCCCTCCCCGGTATTGTTGTTACGTCGCGGGAGGGGGAGGTAATGTCACAGAATGGCCCGTCTTCACCTTCACTGATCACTTTCACCTGTTCCTCATTAATCATCATGCTCACCTGATCATCGTCACCGTCATCATCCTGCACTCATAAAAGCACTTCCCTCAGCTCACTTGATCGTCCGATCTTGAAGTAAAGTAACATGCTGTTGTGACTACAAGGAAAGACCTCGTACGAAGCTCTTGGCTGAGTATTCTACCTGAAATTCCCTACCTGTCTTACTTACCTTCTGCCCTGTTCCTCTTCATCCTCTTCACCCTCAGGATCCAGCTCCTGGCGAAAGCCATCTTCCCCAAGCGCTCGGATACTCCTGTTTACTACGGACCTGCAAGGAAAGAAGGGACGGTTAGAATCCTTGACGAACGATCACAAAGCTCAAGGAGAATCACTACTCACCCATTTCCACGTCGTCCACCATTGCTGTGTGTTCACCAAACCTGTCAATAAACTTTGTCACTTGAACCACTTACCTTGTGTCCGACAGTCCCATTACACTTTAAGTGTTGGAAGTATTATTATTCTGTCTCCCACTCAGCCATGATGGAGTCCGCTTTAAGTGTTATTTTCATTATTCTATATGGTTCCTTCATGCAATGCATTGTGTTGTTTAGTATAATCCAACTTATGTTCTGCATCACAAAGGAACAAAAATAAAAATAAATGAAAATGCCAACTGTGAGCTTTGATTGTTTACATCTATATTGGCCAAACAGTGTTGGAAGGGTTATTGTTAGTTATTATACTTTCTCCTAATTTAAAAAAAAAGGTCTCATGAAAGAGTATTTTTGCAGAGTTAACACATTGCACATAATTGATAACAAATGGAAAACAAAGTTTTGATTTCCATTGTAGGAGGCAATAAATTGAGTATTCCAAAGAAATTATGACATTTCTGGGTCTTAAATTATATTTGTTGAGGTCTTAAAAAGCATTAAATTTTACTTTTAAAATGGTGCAAGAACCCTGGTATTGTTTTTAATTAAATAAGAGCACACAGACATTGCTTGTTTGCATTTTGGAAATATCACATATTACCCTCAGACCGATATACAGAGCTGACAGACTCGGCACTTGATAACCTGGTACAGGAGCTTGTGGGCAGAAATGGGCAGATGGTCATGGTGTCCTAGTGCAAAGACAAAGAGTACGGCAAGTCTTCTCCGCACTGATCCAGATGCTGCTGCCCAGAGAACGTTATCACAGAGGCTGTACAGGCGGGCCTACCATGTTGCAGGTCCAAACTCTCTTTGGGATTTGGATGGAAACCACAAACTCATAAGGTGTGCATGCATTACCTATGCTGCAAAGCAGGGTGTCTCAAGAAACCAGGTTATCCCACTGTATTTTTCTGGTGCAATTATATAAATATCAGTGTAGCACAGTTTGAATAAAAGGAGTACCTATAATGTATATTTTTCCCATTCCAGACCTTTCTCACACCTGTAAAATAAACACAACTACATCCTCTTCTTAAGATTGTAAAATGGAAATGGAGCTGAGAATGACCACGAGTGGATGTTGTGCAGCTGAGTGGAGAGGCAGAAGGGATTTGAGTTTCTGTGAAGGATTTTGTGGGTGTCTTCGCATTGGGGCTTCAAATGGTCAGTGTTAATTTTTGGTACCTGGACACCTCTCTAGCTTATAAGATAGGGACTCTTTCAGTTCAAATGCTGTAAAGAAACCCTGGAAGTTTGCATTGAGTTCACCACCTTTTGACTCACATTTTTCCTCCACACTTTTTTCCCAACTGTAAATGTTTTAATAAATGATTACAAAACTCAACTGAGGCTTACTGTCGCTTTTGTCACTTGTTCCACAGTCACGGTTTCTTCCACACTTTGGTTCATCTAAAAAAAAAAAAAAATCATAATACTAATATAGACTATATATTGAGAAGTTGTAAAATGAGTTTTCAGCTACCCCTTTGTTGTTCTCACAGGAGTAATGAGCCTTTCACACAAAAATAAAAAAGGCAAGAGTTAAGTTGGCATCTGCTGCTTGGTTCAAATTCCAAAAATGGCAGCATCAAGATGCCTGTCCCGATCCTTTCAAAGGGATCTTATAACACAATATTAAATATTGTATAACATACTATCATTACAAGCAAAAATACCAATTACAAGTGTTTTTGTAGCTCAGACAGTAGAGCATGGTGCTAGAAATAATTCCCAAATGCGTACATACGATATAAATACAACATCATAAGTTCTCCATATTTTTAATTTATAACAATTTATTAGACAAACACAATAAGCATCAGTTAGTGAAACCTGAATTTCCTGCAGGCATTCTCTTAAAGGGAACCTAACACACACAGTTTCACCCAATCTCATGTTAATCTTGAATACCTATAGAGTAGTACTGCATCCTTCATAACTCCAAAAAGTCTTTAGTTTTATCATATTAATAAAAGAAAGATACAGCTTTACGATTCTCTCCGGAAAAAGCAGAGCTCCTGGAGGCGTGCCGTGTGGGTGGAGCTAAAGAGTGACGAGCACTTGTGCCGACATGACCGGGATCTTTTATAGCTGGGACTGCACCATCTTTCAGTATTAAACGATGTGCAAATCCAGCGTCGAACTGGGCCACTTGAGAAACTCTATTGCTGCCCCAAAAAAACACTGTTCACATAACGCTGGGTTTTTTTTGGGAAGCTGAACAAGGTTATCTTTCCCTCACAACCAAAAACACACTTCTTTAGAGATATTCTTCCCGAGAGTGTCCCGTGCAGTTAATGTTTTTTTGGATAATCAGGTCATTTAGGGCCCTTAACTATGACTCTGACTGACTCCCTTACAAGTGCACAGACTACTGAACTAGAGAGGTGACTGAGATGCACCCAGAGATGTAGTTTGGATATGTTTTTCTTTCTGTTAATTTTTTTCTCATTTTAATCATGACAGATTGTCCAAACACACAGAAAACTCCCGGTGAAGCAATCAAAATCCACGTGACTCACGATTATAAAGATGGCGTGGATTAAAGAGGAGAGTGAAGATATAAAGATTGAAGAAGTGTTCAGTCTGAAACAAGAAGATACTGAGGAACAAACAGGTTGGTTTTCATTCTCAAAGCTGAAAACTCACTCATTTGATATTTATTAAAAGGCCAATCTCTAAAGATATGAATTATATTTTTTTTTTTGAAGAATGTATTATGAGTGTTATAATTTAAGTGGTTTTATTTGACATGGAGATGTTGAGTCACATGACCAGAAAAATACTAATGCTATGTTCAAGTGCAGCTGAGATGTTACTTCTGTTTGCTATGTCATGCATTAATTACAAATTCATCATTTAAATAATACATATGGGTAGTTGACAAATAGGCAGTAAAAATGCTTTTTTTTGTAAAAGACATTATGTTGAAAAAGAAATGCATATATTTAGGTAGTGTGAAGTCTGATCTTTGAGAAAATGTAAAGGTTCACTAACGTCGTCAATTCTGTCACTGCTTTTTAAAATTTTTTTACTGAACTGTACCATAAATTTGTCCTATGGTGTGATATAGCAAAAAGTAAGAAAAAACTCATAATAATCATAGACTGTAAAAGGCTTCTGAAGAGCATTTTTGAAGCCTAAAGTGGGCGGAGCCGACCACCACCATCTTGGCAGCGCGTAGCGTATCGCTCCCGGATAATCAAAAATGGGGGGACGTGGGTGAAGCTGAAGTGCCTGGTTGCTGAAACCACACCCGTCTATAGTGACAGCAGTGCTGCTGTGCAAAGACAAAAAAACATAACTTTGTTTTTGGGCAAAAATTAGTTATTAATAATTTTGGTACATTCATGACCTCCTATCATGTGTATAAGCATGCCCCGGAGAAACCAAGGCAGAACACAGTATAACACAAGTTACCGCTCTTTGACTTTGTTTTGGAACGCTCAAATTAAATTACGGTGCTCTGCATTTGTTTAGCCGTTCGTCAATATTACTGTGCTAGCCTGGAGTTATACGGTATTCAGCCTTTGTGTTACTGTCCATTAAAGTGTGCCTCATTTAAATTACGGTGTAACTTGTGTACTTTCATACATACGTCTCGCTGCACTGTAAACAAGCAATGACTAGATAACTTGGCAACAATAATTAATTGTAAATAATCGTTTTATTTTTTTCAGTAGTCAACAATGTATGCTGTTCTGTGCCTGCAGCACCGTACGTGGATACGTTGTTTGGGTCAGTGACAAAAAAAGGGTTGGCAAGATGAGAAAAAGAAAGCATCAGGTAATTTAAAATGTACATTGTGTATTTATGTTGATTTTATGTAATTAAAATTTACATTTGCCCCATTTTTTTTTGTTAAGACTGAATGTACCTGAAAATGTCAAATGGTGTAACCACCAAAGAATGTGAAATATTAAATATTTTATCCATCTAGATGGCATGTAAACTTACACATAGAAATAAATACTTAATTTTAAAATATCACACAACAATTAATTTTATTAGTTATCTTAGTTATTAGCAATATTTGACACGAAAACACATCTGCTTTCTAAATAATCTTTGACAAATTATGCAAAAATTGTTAAAAACTATGTTATTACAATAAACCAGATGATTAAATTTTATTTCAGATTAATTTCCAAGTATATAATTATATTTTTAATGAAAAACACTGGTTGCACCAATTGACACAAACCAGTTACACCACCTGACCATGTTGCTTCTACAGCCAAAGGCCACTGTTTGTTGAAGAAATTAACACTGAAAATCGAGCCTGACAGTCAACAAGTTCAGCTGAAGTGGTTTTATTTTATTTTCAATGCTGAAAAAACATCTGGCAAAAAGAAATCATCATAGTGATGAGCAGCGAACTCGTGTCTCATATTGTAAGTACAGTTAAGGAACAATATCTGTTAACAAATCATCATAGTGATGAACAGTGACCTCATGTCTCGTATTATAAAATACAGTTAAGAAAATAATATCTGATAACAATATATCATCAGAGAGCTGAACAGTGACCTCATGTCTCGTATTGCAATTACAGTTAACAGTTAAGAAAAAAACTGGCAACAACAAATCAGGGTGAAATCATATCTTCAAAAATTGTGTGTGTAATTAGGCAGGGGGTGAAACGGAAGGAGAGGGCGAACCATGTGTGTTTAGGACCCAGTGTGTGCTTTGACTTGTTTCCAATTAAGTCCTATTCCTGTCCAGAAAAGGCGAGTAGTATGTCTGAATTCATAGTATTCGAAAATCAGTAGGCGATAAGTACCTGGATGACCTACTGCTTCTGCCTGAATTCTGTAGTAGGCATACAATGGACACTTTACTATCCCATGAGGCCACGGGAGAGGAGGCGTCATATTCGAAAAATGGTGGAAACCGGAGACTCTTTTTAAGTGTAAGTACCTCGCGCTAGTTTAAAATAATCAAAGTAAACGGCTGACTTATTAAAGTTTAAACATTGTAAATCGATGAGATGACTGTGAATCAGCTGTAAAAGGTTTTTTGAATCATTACGGAGCACATCAAGCTAATGAGCAGTTCGAGCTAATGTCAATGCTGTACATCAGCTTGTTAATACTGCTTTTTTAACGGAGACGTTCATTTTTTGCAGTTTAATGAAATGAGAAAATTCTATGGAATTACAATGATTTTTTCTAGTGTTCATATTTAAGTTAGTATATATTTTGTTGGCTACATAGCAAGCCACTGTTAATAAGTATGCCTCAGTTTCTCAGTGTAGCATTAATAGATTGATCATGATTAATGTTTACTGTTTTGACCTTACAGGAACTGAAGAACACACTCGGCTGCTGATCCAGTGGAGAGTCGCTAATGAAGCCCTATCACTGGAAAGAGTAATGCTGCCATCAAAGGCTTTGAGTAAGTAAACAAATCATGTAAAATTACATTTTATTCAGGTGCTGTTGACACTGAACGTTGTACATAACACTTAGGTCTTTCTGAATTATTTTTGTGTTTGATTTCTGTGCATTTATTGTGACAGAGCAGAAGCTTGAGGGCAAAATTTCTGCTCCTCAAGTAAAACCTAAATGGGAAAACCTAAAACAAAAATATAAAGTAAGATAAAAAAAAAAACTATCTTTCATGATTTGGTCATGCTATTGTTTGGTCTTGCTATTTTGCTTTTAAATTTTGTAGGATCTTAAATGTCCACAGACTGGTGTCAGCACCGAAGGTGGTATTCTGTCTTGGATGAGCCAACCTTATTGCCTCATTTGGACCAGATGTTCCTGTAACCTCACCATCCTCGGTGAGGTCAACCGTGGAAAGAGTATGGAGGAAGAGGAAGGACATAGAGGAGCTGATCCACGAGATGGAGGAGATAGAAGCAATAGAAAGGGAGGAGAGGAGATGGAGAGAGATGATGGAAAGAGAAGAAAGAAGAGACCGAGAAATGAGAGAAAGGAAAGATGAGACAGGGAGAGAGTTCTTCAGCTTTTAGAGCTCATGGCAAAAAAATTAAAAGAATATTAAACAACACTTTCTTTCCATTTATTTATGTTGATTGTCATTGCAACAAAACTTGATAAAACAGCATGAAACAATGTTAGTCTCCAGGGATTTACAGTAGCTAGATTTGGTCAGTTGTAAAGTGCTTAATATGTGGCACTGAGTAACAACTATTTTAAAGCACTTATATGTACACTGATTTTGAAGTAGTTTCCAGCTGTTTTTATTTAAAGCAGAATGCAGGAATATCTAAAAAATGAGAACAAGTGCCACACTGTAGAGAAAACCCAGACCAGACCGCTTTAAAATGTATTCATTTTATTTTTTTCTACATGAATAAGAGCACAAAGCTTAAGACAAACTCACTTTTGCATCAAGTAGTGTAATAGAGTTTAAGCAACACCAAATGGAAATACATTTTATAATGGTGCGAGGAAAATGAACTTCAGCATCTTCAGACAGGTAACTTTCACAAACAAATTTCAAGTTTCTTGAGGTTAACATGTAGTAATATCATCTACTAATCTCATTTATAGGGCTTCACTTTATTACAACAGAAATAAAGTAATTTGTCAAAGTAAGCTCAAATAAGTATAAATATATATATGTAGTTAGAGTTTCAAAGAACTAGGAAGAACCACTGCTGCTCCGAGATCCCCTGTCGATTATCCTGGGACTGGGATATCCCCGGTTACCATGTGCAGCCGCGAGGAGATATCCCCGGTTACCATGTGCAGCCGCGAGGAGATATCCCCGGTTACCATGTGCAGCCGCGAGGAGATATCCCCGGTTACCATGTGCAGCCGCGAGGAGATATCCCCGGTTACCATGTGCAGCCGCGAGGAGATATCCCCAGTTACCATGTGCAGCCGCGAGGAGATATCCCCAGTTACCATGTGCAGCCGCGAGGAGATATCCCCGGTTACCATGTGCAGCCGCGAGGAGATATCCCCGGTTACCATGTGCAGCCGCGAGGAGATATCCCCGGTTACCATGTGCAGCCGCGAGGAGATATCCCCGGTTACCATGTGCAGCCGCGAGGAGATATCCCCAGTTACCATGTGCAGCCGCGAGGAGATATCCCCGGTTACCATGTGCAGCCGCGAGGAGATATCCCCAGTTACCATGTGCAGCCGCGAGGAGATATCCCCGGTTACCATGTGCAGCCGCGAGGAGATATCCCCGGCTACCATGTGCAGCCGCGAGGAGATATCCCCAGTTACCATGTGCAGCCGCGAGGAGATATCCCCGGTTACCATGTGCAGCCGCGAGGAGATATCCCCAGTTACCATGTGCAGCCGCGAGGAGATATCCCCGGTTACCATGTGCAGCCGCGAGGAGATATCCCCGGTTACCATGTGCAGCCGCGAGGAGCTATCCCCAGTTACCATGTGCAGCCGCGAGGAGATATCCCCAGTTACCATGTGCAGCCGCGAGGAGATATCCCCAGTTACCATGTGCAGCCGCGAGGAGATATCCCCAGTTACCATGTGCAGCCGCGAGGAGGCCCCACAAGAGTCTTGGTGCTGGAGAGGCTGTGCACTGGCAGAGGAAATCTTGAATAGTCTTATTTAACCCTTCCACAAGGTCTTAAAACAGAGCAGAAAGTCTTAAATTCATCAAGGCAATAAATGTAAATGCACTGCCAAAAATTAATGTCTTCCTGAGTTTTTGTCCCAATACAAATACTGAATATAAATATTAAATCGAGATACATTTATTTGAGATGCAAAATGAAGAAATCGTCTTGTTTATGCTTAAAACAAGAACAATATCTGTCACTGGCGTATAAAAAAATCTATTTTTGATCTTTTTGAAGTGTTGTAAACTTTTAAGTGTCTGCTTAATTTATGTAAATTTATGTCTGCTCCATGTAAATTTACATTTAGAGAACATATCGATGAGTTGTATTCGTTAAACTTCTAAAAACAAATTCTTAAATTTACCTTCATAAAACCTGCAGAAACCTGAAAAACAGTTTTTTAATCACACGGGCTGCCAGTGACAGTGAGCAAGAGGGCTATGCACTTCCACCTCTCTCTACCTACTGCACTTTTTCACATCACAACACCCACACACAACTAACTATTTACATGTTAACCAGCTAACAAGCTTAAACAATGGCAATCTGATCTGCAGAGTCTTATGTAACCCAGGTTACTAGCAGCAGAGATAGAATAATAGAGCAAACTAGATAAAAAAGTTTGTCGAGACAAACTTTAAGTTGGCTTGAGAAAGCCGGACCAGAAAGTTTAAAAGAGTTTGAAAAGTAAAAAAAAAAGTTAAAGAAGTTTAAAAAGTTAAAGTTTTAAAAGTTTTTAGTTTGAAGCTTTTCAGTCTGAAATAGTTTGAAGATAGATAGATAGATAGATAGATAGATAGATAGATAGATAGATAGATAGATATTTTTTTTTCTTTTGGAGTCATTGAGATATAAGATAATCCATGTTACATACAGTAGGTGGCGGTATGCACCTGATAAATCATGATTGCAATCTGCCATATGATAAAACCAATAAGAAGAAGAAGGAGTTGTCACGACGTTATCTTTTCCTCGCGACTTTATTTCGAAGGAAGCTTCTAACTGGTAAGCATGCTTAACCCTTTAAAACCTAAGGGTAAAATAGGTCATTTTTACATATTTTGTTTATTTGACTGTAAAATTCTAACAGAATGTGCTATTTTCAAGTGCAAGGTGTCATTTTTTTCAGAAAACAGACTGCTTTCAAAAAAGTACAGTTTTTGACCATTAATGTCGTGTGTTGAGTTTGTAAACAGAATTTAAATAGACAAAAATAAAAAACAACAGTAAAACATTTTCTGTTTTTTATTTATAAAAAAGAGAAAAATCGTGATCGAAATAATCCAACACTTCTTACTTCAAAATTCAACTATATTACATATATACAAGTAGTTTTGGGACACTGGGTTGCACAGTTTTCATTCAGGAGGCTTTTTTGTTCATACACGCATACATTTATACATGCATGTAAATGCGTGCACATGCATACACCCATACATTTACACGCACGGACTCATTATAGCGATGCACACACTACATGTGAAAAAGTCTCACTCAGACTGCTCCCAAAGTCTCATCAAAAATCATCCCAATCGACTCCTGTGCTGTTTACTCCTCCTTCACCATGTTTTTGTTTGTTTCGTTCATTATTTTATGCAATCCAAAACTCCGCGCTCCCTATCGCTCCATTCAAATTCTCCCTCCCCGCTCTCCCGGAAATCAGCCGTCATTTGTCGACGGAGCGCAAGAAATTACCGTAATAAGCAATATATTGCCGAAAAGCGCATGTAGTTTACTGTCAGGAGCAATTTGAATTATTGTGATGGTGCAAACGGTTGAAGAGTTACGGTAACATGAATACAGCTTGGTTTAGTGTGTCGGCGACGACACAGCCGGTCTTAAAGGGTTAAATGTTTATTGAGTTATTTCATCGGCATATTAATGTTACAATGGAAAATAAACGAGGGCTTTCGTGTCTTCCTCCGACGACAAAATGCTGAAGGTGTGCTGTCGCTAGCACGTGGCAGCACCAAGAGAGTTTTGAATCACGTGCGAGTTTAATTTTTAGTCTTTATAGACCACTTGGCATTTTACACTAATTTTCCTTAAATGTTTAAAGGTAGATGGCAAAGAATCATACTTAAGATTTGCAAGAGTAAGCTAAATAACGTAAGCGAAGATTCGTGGAAATCGCGTTCAGGTGTCATGTATTGTGAAATTGCAGAAAAATAAAGGTAAAAAGAATACAGATCATGTTTGTTTTGCGCAGTTTCACAATACATGAATCACACTTATGTAAAATGCTGCAAATCCTTTTTTCATGTACTTGAAACACAATTACCATCTCTACAAATCTTCTCTTGCGTTCGCAAAATACCAGTACACTCACCTGTTTTGTCATGACATGAGCATTAAAAATAATGGATAATAAAATATACAAAACAAAAGGCAGATTTATAAGCGAGTTGTTCACTGATGTAAACAATATGGCAGATGAGTGTAGTGATGGGAGGGGCTCCAGTTTGAGAGAGACTTGATTTAAAGAAATAATATTATGCATTACATAGTGTACCTTTACAGTGGTGTGTGTGGAAGAATTGAATTTTAATTCTTCCATTCTGTTTGCTGTTTGGGCGGAGGTGGGTCAGCTCCACAGTATCACCATTTATCAGCTCGGTAAGAGCCTCGTCTCGCCAGAGAGAAACCTCAACTGCTGTCGATCCGCAGTTTAGCCTCAGGTCCAGGACGGGCACTTTACCGACCTGCACCTGCGCCATCCTCACCTCCTGCAACTATAAATCACATACCAGAGGTAACATTATTGCCGTTTTGTTACAGTTCAGTACAGTACTCGGAACATGCTCATTTTATACAGGATTGAAACAACTTTGAGTAAATAACACAATTTTGGGTGAACTATTCCTTTTAAGGTGTATTTGACTTTCAGCAGATTAAGACTGGTGTATAGTGCTGTATGACAAAGTAACACAAGCGATTTGTAAACATACAACATAGTTTTTTTTTTTAAGGTAGTAGTGTGTGACTGGCTGATGCACAATTCTATGTCAGCATTTTCTGAGTGCTGCTCTGCATTTGTTCATGAGCATGAACTCTTTTAACCAAGTGACTGCACTGTATTACGCATGAGATGCCTCTGTTAAATGTACTTACTTCCTCTATCTGTCCCAGGAGACTAATATACCCTGCTTCTGATGGGTCCACTTCGTCCACTGGGACCGGATGGGAATGTGGAACCAGGACCTCTTTTGCCTTCCTTTCCTGATCTTCAGTTAGGCTTAGTGGGGCGGTTTTAAATTTGCAGGTGGCTGATTTTACGAATATACTTGGCTTTCCATACTTGTTGGTGAGGGTATGGTTTTTAACCAAGTAGCTGACCCCTTCTTCGAACTCTGGGGTCTCGCCTATGGTGTACAAAATGAAAAATAAATCACTTAAAGTGAAAGTAATTATTAAAACTGGGAAATCAATTAATCCCCTGAAAAATCTATATCAAGCAATCATTTATCAGTATGTGGATAAAGTTTAGAGGGTTCATGAACTGCATTTTTAAATGATCCTCTGATTTAAATACTCCAATTAAAGGGACGTGTCTGTTTAAAGACTTCAGCCCACTGCTGTGATTAACACATTTTCATACAAAGTCTGTATTACATGTGGAACTGCAGTGAGCAAGAGGGCTATGCACTTCCACCTCTCTCTACCTACTGCACTTTTTCACATCACAACACCCACACACAACTAACTATTTACATGTTAACCAGCTAACAAGCTTAAACAATGGCAATCTGATCTGCAGAGTCTTATGTAACCCAGGTTACTAGCAGCAGAGATAGAATAATAGAGCAAATAATAACATCAAAAGGATGAAAGGTGCAGCGAGAATAAATATGTACCTGTGATTCATAAAATATTTATAAATGTAAAATAATGAGGATTATAATCGCGTTCTGAATGACGTCATTACGTCGCAATTTTACAAGGCAGTGCGTCCCGATCTTTCTTTCTCCTGAATTTGAGATGAGAGCAGATGTCCGTCAGTGCTTCAGAATCGAATATAAACGACGTAAGATCCATTTAATATGTCTCTATATCGTTATACATCGATGATATAAAACTAAGTACTTGTGTAACAGTTGATTTATCTCGTGTAACGGTCGAAATGCATGTTAATAATGCAATTTTAGCATAATGCTAATATGATTTGTCATATTTCTAACGAAGGATTGAGAGAAAAGCAGAGTGTGTCTGAGTGATATCTTCAAACGTGTATCATCGGGAGTTTTCCTGTCTCTTCATTTTCTTTCCTTGGTGAGTTGATGTGGTTTTCATTTTATTTTCCTTACAATATGGTTCAAAAGTCTTGTTTCATGAATTAGCCATTTATTTGGTGTAGCATATATGATGAAAACAGACTTATGATTGAAACAGAGACAAAAGTAATGGTAATTCCTGTGAAATACCAAATAATTAACATGCTTTGTGTGTCAAACAAGATAATTATACAAATGACCGCATAACATTTAAGTGGAATGCTTTTATTGTTAAAAAGTGAACGCCAAATAAGATAAAAAATCATACTAAGAAATTCAGTACACAGATTATATGAATGGATAATGTTGTTTGTTTGAAATTGTGTTAAACTGAATTAATAAGTGTGGTGTGAGAGCCAATATGATGGAGAGGAGACCTCTTGTGGCACGAGTTTCACTGAAATAAATGAACTTTTCCACTACATTCTAATTTATTGAGATGCTCCTCTAGTCAAAGAGCACAAAACCGTCACTTCCTGATAAACTAGCATTAATTTTCACAAAGAAAAGTAGGAGAAGACATTAATTTCCACATAGAATAAATCACTTGTGCCTCAGAGTGAGCAGACGAAACGCAATAAATGCGGTCATTGTATTTTTTCTTCAAAGGTGAATGGCAGCTGTTTGGGAACGCAGTCATGTAAGACAGTTCTGGGAGGCAATTATACGGAAATACTTTGACAGATTGTGCTTGGCCATTTAAGAATGACCATGACAACATTTCAGATGCTGTGCAACCAGATTGGTCCGCTGGTTAGTCAAGTTATGACGTCTCATAGTTGTGAGCTGTGCAGGCGTAGGCTAACTTGATGGGGAATTGTCCACGAACTGCTCCTTTCCTTAGATTTTCTTCGGATCTCTCGATATAAGCCAAGTTATCTTCGTCACCTTGCACCCGTTTGCGGTATTTCTGTCCTGCATTTGGACTGTCGAGCTGAAGTCCTAGCATCTGTAGAGTGTCGATTCCATCTCTTGTTTTAGTGACAATGTTTGAAATCTTCCCAAAGCATCCATTAACGATGCCGTCTTCAGCATCCAGAGTCCTAGTCACCATAATACGTACTCCCACTGCAACCTGTATGGTATCAAGCAAGTCATCCTTTTTTCCGATGATAGGCTTGTTTTGTCTCTTCATCGCTCCTGTTCTTGGGTTTTTCCTGTAGTCTTCGGCATCAATGGTTATGATGTCAGTGTGAAGAGCATGTACTGTCAGCATTGTGCCTGAGAACTTCTTTATTGGTGGTAAATATGTGCAGTGCATCACACGGGCAGTCTTCGGCCTTCTTCACAGCCAAACCTCTATCTTCATCCCTGAGAGCTTCAGTTTTCTGCTTCACTCGCAATCGGTTCAGAAGTTGGGCAAAAGCAAGGTCTTCTTTCTGACGCATGATCTCTGTGAGGGTGATCATTTGGAAATGGTCCTTCCAGAAGTCCAAAACCTCATCTTCATACACGCAGAGTGGTTTGGCTTTACCAAGCAGTGGCAGTTGGTGAAAGTCGCCCACAGCGAGGACCGAGATTCCCCTGAAAGGTTTCTTGCTGCCTTTGATCTGCTGAAATCTCCAGTTTATGTAGGCAAAAAGATCCTTGGAAATCATTGACACTTCATCAATGATAAGAATCTCCACATCACGTATTCTAGCTCGTAGTTCATCTAGAGCATCTCCAAGTCCTTGATATGGTGGCATCAGATTCCTTGGAAGTTTTCAAATGGAATGCAGTGTTTTACCGGAAATATTGAATGCTGCCGTTCCAGTAAATGCACTTAAGAGCACCGTAGGCACAGAGAGATCCCCTTCCTCCCGGAGTCGAGGCAGCTGTCGCAGAATCTTGGTTGCTTCCATGTATATGCACTTGATGACGTGCGATTTGCCACAACCAGCACCACCTGATACGAAGTATAAAAACGGTTCTGGATTTTGACCCCACACACGCTTTTGACACCACTGGCAGACCGTGTAGAATATGGCTGCCTGCGTCTCATTTAGACTTCTAAACAACTCTATTTGTGGCACGACTCCGTCTCCATGTTCAAGAATCTGATATTCTGGTACATCATCTTGTACATTCTCATCATCTGGATTGATGTCTTCTCGTTCTACGACCCACCTCAATTTCAGATGCAAAAGCTGTCCACGCATTCTCAGGTGGCCCTTGCTGTTGCAGCTGATCAAGTGCCTTATCCACGTCATCGCTGTGTTTCTCAAACTTCTTCTGGTGTGCTTGCACTACGGCACAAACAGGCATCAGGAGACCAGGGTGGGTAGGAAGTTCCACAGATGCACGTTTGTAAAACTGTTCATAGGTTGGAAATGTATGAGGTTTTAGCTGTGCATTGAAACGATGTGGCATATAAAGCTTCAGTAATCTACCGCAAAACTTTTCAGGTTGTTTTTCCTCCGAAAACCGTGCATATCTAATAACCGCAGCCTTACCAACAGTTCTTTTCTGAAAAAATCCCATACCGTTGAGCAGCCGGTGAACAATCTTACCATCCGTTTGCTGACCATACACAATACGGCACTCCGAAGCAAAGTCTGCCAGACACATCTTTTCAAACTCCCGTGTTTGTGGCCTTGCCCTGTATTTATCTATTATCCCTGACATCCAGACATCCTCTGAATCCAGGAAAAACAGTATAATCAGCACAAAAACAAACAAATGCAACTAGAAATACGTAACGCATGACTATTTATTGTTGTGGCCCTAATTAATATTTATTTTAATTGATACACTTTGCTCTAAATGGTTTCTGGATTTAAACATGCCTGTTTCGCCTTTTAGAAATAATCTTAAATACTAAATGTGCTACACAATTCATTACATAAACTTTTGACATTTTAGCGTTTGGACAGGACTTTTATTTTGGTTTGGTGATGTGACGTCCCCTGTGATTCGACTGAAGACAGGTTTGTTTTAGTTTAACTAGCAAAGTTTTTAAATCAACGCTAGTCGTACGGGCTATTTTCCAGCGGTGTATTTGGTTTAATTATTATTTAATGATTTATCTGATCTTAATGTGTGTTAATTGTGAGTAAAAGAAAAGCTGCTCGAGAGTCATTTGATAGTAAGCTGAATCACTGACATCATCTGTTCAAAACTGTGTAAATACAAAAAAAACAACATAAACCAACTGCAAATAAAGTCATTACATAAAGAGTAATGTAATAAATTTAATGTACAGGTCATTCAGTACCTAAACAAATGCATATGAAGTATATGTTTAGTGTTCTTTTATTAATTTTTTAATGCTACTATTATAGTTTTTTTGGATAATCAGGTAATTTAGGGCCCTTAACTATGACTCTGACTGACTCCCTTACAAGTGCACAGACTACTGAACTAGAGAGGTGACTGAGATGCACCCAGAGATGTAGTTGGGATATGTTTTTCTTTCTGTAAATTTTTTTCTCATTTTAATCATGACAGATTGTCCAAACACACAGAAAACTCCCGGTGAAGCAATCAAAATCCACGTGACTCACGATTATAAAGATGGCGTGGATTAAAGAGGAGAGTGAAGATATAAAGATTGAAGAAGTGTTCAGTCTGAAACAAGAAGATACTGAGGAACAAACAGGTTGGTTTTCATTCTCAAAGCTGAAAACTCACTCATTTGATATTTATTAAAAGGCCATCCTCTAAAGATATGAATGATATTTTTTGAAGAATGTGTTATGAGTGTTATTAAAGTGGTTTTATTTGACATGGAGATGTTGAGTCACATGACCAGAAAAATACTAATCACACGGACTGCCAGTGAGCAGTGAGCAAGAGGGCTATGCACTCCCACCTCTCTCTACCTACTGCACTTTTTCACATCACAACACAACTATTTACATGTTAACCAGCTAACAAGCTTAAACAATGGCAATCTGATCTGCAGAGTCTTATGTAACCCAGGTTACTAGCAGCAGAGATAGAATAATAGAGCAAATAATAACATCAAAAGGATGAAAGGTGCAGCGAGAATAAATATGTACCTGTGATTCATAAAATATTTATGAACATAAATATGTAAAATAATGAGGATTATAATCGCGTTCTGAATGACGTCATTACGTTGCAATTTTACAAGGCAGTGCGTCCCAATCTTTCTTTCTCCTGAACTTGAGATGAGAGCAGATGTCCGTCAGTGCTTCAGAATCGAATATAAACGACGCAAGATCCATTTAATATGTCTCTATATCGTTATACACGGTGGGCCATTTATATGGATACACCCTAATAACATGGGAATGGTTGGTGATATTAAAGTCCTGTTTGTGGCACATTAGTATATGTGAGGGGGCAAACTCCTCAATATGGGTGTTGACCATGGTGGCCATTTAGAAGTCGGCCATCTTGGATACAACTTTTGTTTTTTCAATAGGAAGAGGGCCATGTGACACATCAAACTTATTGGTAATGTCACAAGAAAAACAATGGTGTGCTTGGTTTCAACGTAACTTTATTCGTTCAGGAGTTATTTACAAGTTTCTGACCACTTATAAAATGTGTTCAATGTGCTGCCCATTGTCTTGGTAGATAGATAGATTGTCAATGCAACCCTCTTCTCCCACTCTTCTAAGGGGGTCAGATCGGGAGACCTTGGGGGCCATTCAACTGGCCCACGACGACCAATCCACTTTCCAGGAAACTGTTCATCTAGGAATGCTCGGACCTGGCACCCATAATGTGGTGGTGCACCATCAATGGAAACCTCAAGGCCACTGGATATTTGAAATTGCTACATGATGATGTGTTTCCCTCTTTATGCACTGAAGCTGGCACGTTCCCTGAGTTTTTCCAGCAAGATGGTGCACCACCACATTATGGGTGCCAGGTCCGAGCATTCCAAGATGAACAGTTTCCTGGAAAGTGGATTGGTCGTCGTGGGCCAGTTGAATGGCCCCTAAGGTCTCCCAATCTGACCCCCTTTGACTTTTATCTTTGGGGTCATCTGAAGGCAATTGTCTATGGTGTGAAGATACGAGATGTGCAGCACCTGAAACTACGGATACTGGATGCCTGTGCTGGCATTTCTCCTGCGGTGTTGCTATCAGTGTGTGAAGAGTGGGAGAAGAGGGTTGCATTGACAATCCAACACAATGGGCAGCACATTGAACACATTTTATAAGTGGTCAGAAACCTGTAAATAACTCATGAACGAATAAAGTTACGTTGAAACCAAGCACACCATTGTTTTTCTTGTGACATTACCAATACGTTTGATGTGTCACATGGCCCTCTTCCTATTGAAAAAACAAAAGTTGTATCCAAGATGGCCGACTTCTAAATGGCCACCATGGTCACCACCCATCTTGAGGAGTTTGCCCCCTCACATATACTAATGTGCCACAAACAGGACTTTAATATCACCAACCATTCCCATGTTATTACGGTGTATCCATATAAATGGCCCACCCTGTACATCGATGATATAAAACTAAGTGCTTGTGTAACAGTTGATTTATCTCGTGTAACGGTCGAAATGCATGTTAATAATGCAATTTTAGCATAATGCTAATATGATTTGTCATATTTCTAACGAAGGATTGAGAGAAAAGCAGAGTGTGTCTGAGAGTGATATCTTCAAACGTGTATCATCGGGAGTTTTCCTGTCTCTTCATTTTCTTTCCTTGGTGAGTTGATGTGATTTTCGTTACAATATGGTTCAAAGTCTTGTTTCATGAATTAGCCATTTATTTGGTGTAGCATATATGATGAAAACAGACTAATGGTGCGTTCACACCAGATGCGAATGAAGCGTTAAGCGCGAGTGATTTACATGTTAAGTCAATGCAAAGACGCGAATAGACATCCTGCGGCGCGATTCGCGCGAATGAGGCGGAGCGAATTGAGCGTTTCGAGCATTTGACTCCCGCGAATCGCGCAAGTTCAAAAATCTGAACTTTGGCGGATATTCGCGTCGCGCTAACCAATCAGGAGCTTGCTCTAGTAGTGACGTGATTACGAGCAAGGCAGAAATCAAAACAACAATAGAGGACTAAATCATCGTAGCTGTATCCGGAGCTGTACTATAGACCAAAGATTACCTGTTAGATTTACCCAAAACAAATTATATCTTGTGTTTATCCACTACAGAGACATCAGAGCCAGCGGAAAATGTCAGAAGGACTAGCCGAGGTTATGCCCCTCTCTTCGGGATACATGAGCACGAGTGCCCGGTGATCGCCTGGAGCTCACGGCTCCGAAATCGGCGAAGCACATTTTCAAATAGGGGCTGTTTTTATAAATAAACCGCAGATTTGAGTTTTAAACAACTACATTCTCAGCTGAAATACACGCGTCCAGTGTTTCCATAGCACATAAAGGGCTATTTTATTTGCCAAATTCTATACATATGCTCTCTGTGGCAGTCATTGTGCCCCCTGGCAGAAGCCCCGCCCATGACGTGAATTTCACGCGCGAATGAAGCGAGTAAACCCAAAATGTTCACGCGTCCAACTACGATTTATTCGCAAGTCACGTCCGGTGTGAACGCACCATTAAGATTGAAACGGAGACAAAAGTAATGGTAATTCCTGTGAAATACCAAATAATTAACATGCTTTGTGTGTCAAACAAGATAATTATACAAATGACCGCATACAATTTAAGTGGAATGCTTTTATTGTTAAAAGGCGAACGCCAAATAAAAAAAAAATCATACTAAGAAATTCAGTACACAGATTATATGAATGGATAATGTTGTTTGTTTGAAATTGTGTTAAACTGAATGAATAAATACATTGTAAAGTGCTAATTGTTCTTTGGGCCTTGTGTTTTGAAGGCCAGGTTGTTGTTTTGTTCCATGTGATGTTCTGTTGATGTTCATCTGCTGAATGTGGTCTGCTCTGGATGCGAATCGAGTGAAGTGTGAACCTTTCCTGGATTGTGAACCGTCTCAACTCTCTTCTGTGGAGAACGTAACGGTAACGGTGGAGCTGGACTGGCGAGCCGCCCGTTAACTGGAGCTTGTGAACATTCTGGTTTTGAAAGAGCACAGAAATTGAACTTATTCATCTTCAGACGGTAGGAGTGGAATTTCGTATCGCACTTCCTATTTCGGCATAGACTTTAGAGACTGCGGATTTCATCAATTCCTGGGTTCTTGGACTAAATATATGAACTGAATGTTTTTTTTTCAAAGAATCATTCTGAGTGTTCATGACAAGCATTGGACTCTTGATTTATTTTGAAGTGTTCAGACTGAATGTAATTTTATTTTATTGGGTGTTTCTTTCAGAAATGTGTTGGGTAAATGTTCAAAGTGTTAAATAACTAAACTAAGATCAAATTTAAGACAAAACGGTTAAAGAAGGGAAAAGGTTGATTACATGAATTTAACTTGGTGAATTAGCTATCAACAAAGAAAAAAAACAGAAGGGACACATCAGCTTACTCTGATGAGTGATACTGCCATAAAGTCTGTGAGGGGAAAAAAACTGTACAAATCCTTACTATTGAATGTAAACTAAACTGAGGTCATTGTACACTGAGTGTGAGATACTAAATATTTTTTTTAATTTTTATTATATTTCTGTGGTCATTGTTAAAATATAATCTTTTCTTATTCTTACCTGAACCCCGTATCGGAGTTGTTCACTGCTGCCGCACCATCTCTCTCCTCGGACGAACCTAGACTGCTGAACTTACTGGTCCATTGATAAAATAACTGGCAAGATATTCGGGTTGTCTGGTGCTGACACAGCTGCAGCCAGAATGTCCCACACAGCCTCTCCTGCACTAGTTTCTGTGTTTTGGGGTTCAGGTGGGTCATCGGCAGGATCCTCCACAACCTCTGGATCAACAATGTCCCCGTTCTGAAGGCAGAGGCTGTTTAGCATTGCACAGCATGAAACGATATCTGGCACAAAGACAGGGCTCACTTCCAGGGCCTTGAAAAAGATGGAGCGCCAGCGTGTCTTCAGCATCCCAAAGGCTCTCTCAACAATGTTACGTGCACGAGCATGCTTGGCATGCTATATGGTGTGATGAGGCAGATGGGTGCACTCAAACAGGGATACCCACCATCTCCAAGGATGCATTTTCCTGCAGGTGGATACAGGCGGCCAGTGTAAAGGGGGCTTTTCTTCAGCACCCTGGCATCATGCACCGATCTGGGATACCCGACAAAGATGTCGACAAACTTCCCCTTGTGGTTGGTGAATACACTTATGTTATTTGATAAATATTTTACAAGTTGTCGACGAAGGCGTGATCTGTGAGCAGCTGACCTATGCCGCCTCTGAGCTGTTGAACCAATCAATGTTAAAACGCCGATGAAAACGGTAAGAATTACGAGCAACGTTGCTGATGTTCACAAAGTAGAGTGGGCTCTTTAAATTTTTGCGCTGTTGTGACGACGCATGACACGTGACAACATGAACATGGTGGATGTAGTACGTCTGAATTGATACTACCCCCATTCATACTATATAGAACATACTTTTTAACGGTCGAGAAGTATGTTTGAATTCAAATGTAGTACCTACACAAATAGTATACGATTTCGGATGCAGCCATTGTGACTTAAGATATTCAGGCTTTGTGTGCTCGGAACTGCTTCCAGTCCTCAGTCATGAGTTTTGAATGACGCAAGTTCAAAGGTTCTGGCTCAGATATCATGTGCAGGACATCGGACTTAAGGTAGAAGAGGAGGTCAGGTGGATGAGGCCAGTTGAAGGCATTCTTCCCATCCAGCTGTTGCATGCATCTCACTTCCACTTCTTCACTCACTACCTGGATGACCTGTCCCACAAAAGGCTTACTTTCATATCTGACCAGAATGAACTTGCCTTTCAGATCTCACAGACAGTCAGTAGCAGTTGAGGGGATGTTCACTGATAGGTTGCAGAAATCTACTGTAGATGGATCATAGCACTTGCAGATACCAGGTCTTGCACAGAAACATGAAATTTCCCTCCACTTAATTGCAGCTGGTTCTTCAGAGGTTACTTGATGCATTTTCACTTTCACAGCTGGGACATTTTTTGGGACAGATTCATCAAACTTTGCAATATCTTCCTCTGATATCCAGTAGTAATTAATGGTAGTCTTCCTAGTGACCCTTTTGAAGCCAGACAGAAAAGGCACTGTGCTGAGTAGATACAAGTCTTTCTTGTTCCTGTATTGGGTCACTGGTCCATCACTGATGATATGTAGAGTACTAGGTGGTGTTACATTTGCCTATGGCATCCCTCGATACAGGCTCCATGTGAGCCCACGCTCGTCATGGCGGAGAGAGGCAGAGATAGTGGCATAGGAGAAGGATGATGAGGCCATATACACCACACAGGTGTGGATTGTAACCTGCTTGTGGCTGTCACTGAAGTGGAAAGCCAGCTCTTTGAGTATTTTGGCTTCGTGGAGCCGGTTGAAATGGTGCTTAGCTAGTGCTTAGCTCTTTACACTTTCCGCTTTGTGTGACTTTTGCAAAGTTAGCCAAGTTTTTCTCTTTTTCAGATGTGACTACTCTGGACCACTGCTGCCATGTTAGGTCCTTCAAACTCAATCTCATTGTAGCAGCACTTCGCATAGGTGCGATACATGCATTGCTTGCTGGTAGTATTGCATGCAATAACTGCTAGCAACTTTGAAATACTGTTTGTCAGAAGGATACCTTTCTGGTGCAATTTGTCCACAAGCAGCTTGACATTTTCATGGTCTATGCAAGCAGATGTATTTCTGTCAGTGTCTATTGCTGGTGTTACATAAACAGGGCAGTATCTCACGAATTGTCTATATGACATTTCAGGTGTCTCTTGACTGTTGCATTGTACTGTACTGTACATGGAGCTCTTTCAGAGAGTGCAGCAGTACCCTCCTTTGCTTCTTGATTTTATTTTTTGTCACCGTGTCCTTTTTGCCTGATAACATGCGGCTGTTTTCATCCCTACAAAGAAAGCTGACCACTTCTTCTCTTCTCACTCTTGAGGTTTTCATTTTGTCTCAGTTTCTTTCCCCCAACAGTTTTCTGTTTTTCTTTTGCCTCTCTAGTTTCCTCTGTATCTTTTGTGTCTTTTTTGTTTTGCTATTTGGAGATACCTTTTAACTTTGCGAAGTTCAGACCTCAGCCTTAACCTCTCTTTGAACAGTGGGCTATAGGATTTAATCTTTCTTTCCTTGTAGGGGTTGAGGATGCTTGCGGACTCTAAATTTGGCTGCTCAATCATGATCATCAAGGTGATTTATGCATGGGCTCAGGATTGTCAAGATGCTGAATTTGCTCATTTGCTGATGTGTTCATAGATGGTGGAGTTAAGTTGAGAACATCATCAAGCATCCTTTTGTTTTTTTCTGTAGTTTCTCTGGTACTCTCTCCACTTTTCCCTCATCTTCTCCTGCTTTGTTTTGGAAAGCTTTACTACTGGAATATTCTTTTCTCTTTTGATAACTACAAATACAATAGAAAAGTCAACAATTAGCCTACAGAGCTTCTTAAAACAATTATATCCTTTTATTACCACCTCACCCTGTGATTTCCACTGGCTAACCTTTCAGAACACCTAAATCACTGCATCCCTCTTTGACTTTAACCTGGCATTCTTACAGTCTTTCACAGGTTCTCTCTCTCTGTGTGTGTGTAAACTACCTTTCACGATCAGTGGGTCCCCGGTGGAGAGGGTGAGTAGCTTCAAGTACCTCGGTGTAAACATCTCCGAGAACCTGACTTGGACTACACACATCCAAACACAGGTTAAGAAAGCCAGGCAAAGACTGTACCATCTGCGACAGCTGAGGAAATTCAGGGTCTCACCAGCAATCCTGAAAACTTTCTATTCAGGGACCATAGAAAGTGTATTGACTCAGTGCATCTCAGTGTGGTATGGAAACAGCTCCAATCAGGACTGCAAAGCACTACAGAGAGTTGTGCGCTTAGCTGAGCGCATCTCAGGGTCTGCTGTCCCCTCTCTGCAGGACATCTACCTCAAACGCTGCAAAAATAGAGCTGTCAAAATAATCAAGGACTCTAATCACCCTGCTAACCGTCTATTCACTTTGCTTCCATCTGGTAAGCGCTTCCGTAGCCTGATGGCAAAAACTGAGAGACTTAGGAGGAGCTTCTTCCCCCAGGCCATCAGGCTCCTAAACTCATGTGTCATAACATCACATGACTCCATGTAAATATCACCATATCAATAGCTATTCATTTTTTTTCTACCTCATATTGCTGCTATTAAAATACCCTGGACAACTTTTTTGCACATAACTCTTATATTACTATTTAAGTCAACAACATACTGCACATTTATATTTTTTATCTTTTATTTTTTTCTACTTTTTCTTAATATTTATGTACATTCGGTGTTTTGTATTCTATATAATTGCACTGTCCTTGGAGCGGACCTGACTTGCATTTCACTGCTGGTTATACCCTGTATAATTGTGTATGTGACAAATAAAAATCTTGAATTATATTAAGTGAATGGAATGCAAATATGCATTAAAGCTATAAACATTTCAAAAACACTCATGTTGTCAAACAATTATTTTATCCTAGGCCTACAGAGCTTTAATATTAAAGTTGTGGATAAAGCACCACTTTCTAAAAAAAAAAAAATACAACATTGAACACTTGAAAATAGTTACAAATAGTTGGTTAGTTTATATTACATCTTTAATCAGCATCATGAACTAGTGATTTGACTAATTTGGCCCCTAAAAAGAAAGTCTTGTAATAGCAGTCAAATGGTGTAACACGGTTAGACCATTTGACATTTAAATTTAAAATCAATTTTGACAGGCATTATCATGGACACCTATGTAAGCACATGGCCTTGGTGGGAATATTTCAAATGTAATTTTTAAAGTTAATACTCATTTTTATAATAATTATCAATGGATTCCTGGGGTCTTACCATTTGTGGGGAAGTCGTGGCCTAATGGTTAGAGAGTTGGACTCGTGATCCAAAGGTTGCGGGTTCGAGTCTCCGGCCGGCAGGAATTGTAGGTGGGGGGAGTGAATGTCCAGCGCTCTCTCCACCCTCAATACCACGACTGAGGTGCCCTTGAGCAAGGCACCGAACCCCCAACTGCTCCCCGGGCGCTGCAGCATAAAATGGCTGCCCACTGCTCCGGGTGTATGTTCACGGTGTGTGTGTGTTCACTGCTGTGTGTGTGCACGTTGGATGGGTTAAATGCAGAGCACGAATTCCGAGTATGGGTCACCATACTTGGCTGAATGTCACTTCACTTTGGCATGAATACCTGACCATACCCTAAAAATGTCAAATTATCTCACATTTTAAAGAGGGTTACTAACCTTTGCATGCAGCAGTTAGTCTCATCAGGGGTCCTTCTCTGTGATACAATTTCCTGTCATATGGTCTTCTGCACAATATTAACAAAAATGGCTCCTTGAATGGTGGTTACACCACCTTGACGCTTCAGAAATTTGACTTGTCACATAATTCCCCAAATTAATTATTATATTCAGAACAATGGTGCTCCATTTACCTTTATTTACTATTAAATTGGTCTAATGTAACGTTATGCCAAACTAGCTGATATGGTGTTTTGAGAATTTCACCTTTTTTAAACAAGATCAATTATTACACCACATTGACATTTTTGCAAAAATTGTCATGATCGGCTGAAGGGAAGAGGAAACAAGATGCAAGTGAAATGACAGGGTTTATTGATGAAATGAAGTGAGACACCGACAGGACTGTGGTACTGGAGTGACACAGGAACTGGATGGGCTACACGGTGGAGTGGTGGTGAAGACAGACCCAACGACGACAGGGGAACTCCAGACACGAGACGAGGACACGACGACACCAACACGAACTCCGATCCACGAACACCAGACGGGACACCAGATGACGAGATGACGACGAGAAGACTGGAACACTGTACGTGGGTAGACATCAAGAACAATCTGGCAGAGGAGAGGAATGAGAGAGAGGTATTTATGGTAGAGGAAATGGGCTACAGCTTGCTCAGTGATGAGACACAGCTGAAGGGAGTGAGTGGATGACGGCTCGGCCACGCCCCTGCACGTACAACACGCACGCACATGACAAACCACGGGACGAGGTGAGACCGTGGGTAAGTGAACCGTGACAGTACCCCTCCCCTAAGATGCTCCTACCTGTCGATTATAGTCATCGATCAGAGAGTGATCCAGTATGTCTCTCGCAGGTACCCAACTTCTCTCCTCCGGACCGTAACCCTCCCAGTCCACCAAGTACTGGAATCCGCGTCCCCTCCGCCTAGAGTCCAGTATGCGGTTTACCGAATATGTGGGTTCCCCATCTACGTGTCGCGGCGGGGGGGGAACCGGAGCAGGCGGGTTAATAGGGGAATGAAAAACGGGTTTAACTTTGGACACATGAAAGACGGGATGAATCCTCCTGTACACTGGAGGAAGGTTGAGGCGGACTGCCACCGGACTAATGATCTTGGTGACAGTGAACGGGCCAATGAATTTGGGCGCGAGCTTATTAGAGACGGAGCGGAGAGGAATGTTCTTAGTAGAAAGCCACACTTTTTGACCAACGACGTAAACGGGAGGCTTCGACCGGTGGCGATCGGCCTTGGCCTTGGTGCGCGCCCCCACTTGGAGTAGAGTCTCACGGGCTCTGGTCCAAGTGCGGTGACACCTCTGGACAAAGGCGTGAGCAGAGGGGACCGCGACTACGGATTCCAGACTAGGAAAAATAGGTGGCTGGTACCCTAAACTACATTCAAACGGAGACAGGCCCGTGGATGACACTGGTAATGCATTGTGGGCGTACTCCACCATAGAAAGCTGCTGGCTCCAAGAGGAAGGATTCTTGGAGACCAGACATCGCAACACTCTCTCCAAATCTTGGTTGGCTCTCTCGGTCTGGCCATTGCTCTGGGGATGAAACCCGGAGGACAGACTGACAGTCGCTCCCAGTAATCTACAGAACTCTTGCCAAAACTTAGACACAAACTGGGGACCCCTGTCGGAGACCACGTCTACCGGGAGGCCATGTAAGCGAAAGACGTGGTCTACGACAGTTACCGCTGTCTCCTTGGCTGAAGGTAATTTGGGCAAGGGAATGAAATGTGCTGCCTTCGAGAATCGGTCCACCACGGTCAAAACAACCGTGTTGCCCTGAGAGGGCGGGAGGGCGGTGACAAAATCTAGTGCGATGTGGGACCAGGGTCTCGAAGGCACAGGCAGCGGTTGGAGTAACCCATCTGGGGGCCGATTGGAAGTCTTACCAGTGGCACAAACCGAGCAAGCCAAAACAAAACTGTGAATGTCGCGAGCCATGCGCGGCCACCAGAATCGTTGCTTGACCAAAAACCCGGTGCGATTGACTCCTGGATGGCAAGCCACGTTGGAACAATGGCCCCACTGGATAACGTCAGACCTTAATTCCTCCGGCACAAATAATCGATTCGGTGGGCAACCGGGCGGAGGCATTACCCCTTCTAGAGCCGTCTTGACCCTCGATTCGACCTCCCATGTCAGAGCGGAGACGAAAAGCGTCTCGGGTAAAATGCACTCGGGAGTTGACGGGCGTTCGGAATTGTCAAAAATACGAGATAAAGAATCAGGTTTGATGTTCTTGGAACCCGGGCGGTACGAGAGAAAAATCAAAACGACCGAAAAAAAGTGCCCACCGCGCCTGCCTGGAATTCAATCTTTTAGCAGTTCTGATATATTCTAGGTTCTTATGATCGGTCCAGACGATGAAAGGTACCCCTGACCCTTCCAACCAGTGACGCCATTCCTCCAACGCTAGCTTGACGGCCAACAACTCTCTGTTACCAATGTCATAATTGCATCCTGCCGTCCGTGGAAGAGCGCTGGGAAAGAACTGCACCTACCCCCACCTCTGATGCATCGACCTCCACCACAAACTGACGTGAGGAATCAGGGGCTATGAGGATGGGAGCCGAAACAAAGCGGCTCTTGAGTTTAGTAAACGCAAGGCCGGCTGCGTTAGACCACCTGAACGTGGTTCTGGGGGAGGTCAAGGCAGTCAGAGGCGCGGCTAGTTGGCTGAAATTGCGAATAAAGCGCCGGTAGAAGTTGGCGAAACCCAGAAACCTCTGTAGGGCCTTACGGGAATCTGGGCTTGGCCAATCCACCACAGCCTTGACTTTGTCAGGATCCATGCGCACCGCCCCGGACGACACGATATATCCCAAAAATGGAACAGACTGTGCATGAAACGCGCATTTCTCCGCCTTGACAAAAAGCCCATTCTCTAGCAACCTCTGAAGCACTCGTCGGACGTGCTGCACATTAGGGCTGTATACCTTGGAGAACCTGGCGATACGATACATACCTCGATACACAGGTCACGATTCGATACGTACCTCGATACAGAGCTGTCTCGATACGATTTGATACAATGTGACACGATTCGATACGATTCAATAAAAATACATGGGCCAGAGCCAATTAGTTAATGCTGAACACATTTACTCAACAAACAGAACTCTGCATTTTTCTTCAATTTATTGAAGACAAAAGTGCATTATAACAAAGTGCATTTTGCTTAAATATTTGCAACTTTAAGTGCTCTGATTAATTGTACACAAATTGTATTAATCTGGAAATTACCACAAGTCAACATTTAACTTTCCAAGGGTACAGGTTCCAAGGTACGTTTTTTTTTTTTTTTTTTTTTTTGAGGGGGCAGGAAATATAAGATATTCTTCATCCTGCCTCCTTTTCATCATGGTTTTATAAATTATATGAATGAGGATGATGAAGTAAGTTTTGTGGGAAAAAAAAATATCCATGAATGAAATAAACATAAACATTACATTACATTACATTACAGTCTGAGCTCACACAAGCACAAAATCTTCTTCTTATTATTCTTAACGTCTTATTAAATCTTCTTATAATTCTTTTTTGTGACACCATGTACTGCCATAACATATTTCACTATGAAATCACTTAAATGCTACATCTTGCTTTAACATTTTCCATGAGTTTTTTGAAACTCGCGGGCGCCGCTGCGCCCCCTAATGGCTGGGCGGAGTATCGATACTAAGGGCTAGAATATCGATACTGTATCTTTTTTTATTATATCGGTATGTATCTAAGAATCGATATTTTGAGCACACCCCTACTGCACATGCTCCTGGAGAGACGAAGAAAAAATCAATATGTCATCCAGGTAAACATATATGAATTGATCGACCATATCTCGCAGCACATCATTGACGAGTGCCTGGAAGACCGCTGGGGAGTTGGACAGCCCGAAGGGCATGACCAAATATTCAAAGTGCCCCCTAGGGGTGTTAAAAGCAGTCTTCCATTCATCCCCCTCCCTGATGCGGACCAAATGATAAGCGTTACGTAAATCCAATTTCGTGAAGATAGCCGCTCCCTGCAACCTCTCGAAGGCTGAAGACATCAACGGCAAAGGATAAGTATTCTTTACCGTGATGTTGTTCAACCCTCGGTAGTCGATGCAAGGACGCAGGGATCCGTCCTTCTTCCCCACAAAAAAGAACCCCGCCCCCGCTGGAGAAGAGGAAGGGCGGATGAACCCAGAAGCTAGAGAATCAGAAATATATTTCTCCATAGCCTCCCTTTCTGGAACAGAAAGCGAATATAATTTGCCCTTAGGCGGAGACGTACCTGGCAGTAAATCTATAGCACAGTCGTAAGGACGATGCGGAGGAAGAGAAGCTGCTCGAGACTTACTGAATACCTCCCTCAGGTCCTGGTACTCCGCGGGCACGTTTGACAGATCCACTGCCTCCTCCTGAAACATAGAAACAGAGACAGACGGACAAGCAGACACAAGACAGGACTTATGACACTGATTGCTCCAAGCGGTGATAGTTCTGTGATGCCAGTCAATTTTAGGGTTATGGGAAATGAGCCAGGGGTGGCCGAGCACGACGGGTGCTAGGGGTGAGTCCATGATAAGGAAGGGGATGGTTTCAGAATGATTGCCTGACGTGATGAGTGTGATGGGTTCAGTGATAAGGCCAATGGTGGGAAGCTCTTGGCCGTTGAGGGCGTGAACAGAAATCTTGTGAGTGAGGGGTTTGGTGGGAATGTTGAGTCTCTTGGCTAATGATGAGTCCAAAAAATTACCCTCGGCTCCCGAGTCCAGCAGGGCTTGACTGTAGTGAGAGTTAGTAGCCCATCTCAGTCTCACCGGAAGGAGGGTAGAAGATGTTGATGAGGTCTTTTTGGCGGAGATCCCGCCCGACAGTAGCCTCATGCTTACCGTCGGGCTTGGTCTTTTACCGGACATCTATCTCGAAGATGTCCCGCCCCTCCGCAGTATAGGCAAAGACCAAGGGATCTCCGTCTGTCCTTCTCCTCCCGGGAGAGCCGAGCCCGCCCCACCTGCATGGGTTCGAGATCGTAGTCGGGACTGGCCGCGTCCCCGTCGTTGGTGCGGCGACTCTCAAACCCACCAGGGACTCGACTGGCCAGGACGCGAGCCTCCGCTCTAGAGAGCCGTGCGTCCACCCGGATGGCTAGTTCGATGAGTTTGTCGAGTGTGGTGGGGAGGTCCAGGACGTAGATCTCCCTGTGGACGCGGTCAGCCAACCCATGCAGAAACATGTCCCACTGCGCCTCCTCGTTCCAGCGACACTCCGCCGCCAGGGTGCGGAACTCGATAGAATAGTCCCTTCCGGCGGCGGCGCGGTCGAATACCCGCCTCATTTCCTCTGAAAGCGCTTGGAACGAGGTACAGCATGGGTCTTGATTTTCCCACACTGCCGTTCCCCAAAGTGCCGCTCTCCCAGTGAGCAGGGTGAGAACAAACGCCACCTTACTTTGCTCCCCGCTGAAGGTCCGGGGCTGGAGGGCGAAGTGCATCGAACACCTTGTTAGGAACGCCCTGCAGTAGTTGGGTTCCCCGCCGTACGCTTCCGGGATAGGTAGGCGTGGCTCCAACTGGGAGAGGGGTTCCGATGGCGTGGGAGGAGTAGGCGGCGTGGGTGGCGCAGTGGTAGCTCGTAACTGTTGAAACTGTTGGGTGAGCTCGGATACCTGTGTCACAAGAGCCTGAATAGCACGACCCGTGTTACTCAGGCTCGCTTCCTGATTGTTCATCCTGTCGATGCTCTGGGCGATGAAGTCTTCCAGGGCTGAGGATGAACCACTCGCTGCTTCCATAGCATGGCCAGATTGTTCTGTCATGATCGGCTGAAGGGAAGAGGAAACAAGATGCAAGTGAAATGACAGGGTTTATTGATGAAATGAAGTGAGACACCGACAGGACTGTGGTACTGGAGTGACACAGGAACTGGATGGGCTACACGGTGGAGTGCTGGTGAAGACAGACCCAACGACGACAGGGGAACTCCAGACACGAGACGAGGACACGACGACACCAACACGAACTCCGATCCACGAACACCAGACGGGACACCAGATGACGAGATGACGACGAGAAGACTGGAACACTGTACGTGGGTAGACATCAAGAACAATCTGGCAGAGGAGAGGAATGAGAGAGAGGTATTTATGGTAGAGGAAATGGGCTACAGCTTGCTCAGTGATGAGACACAGCTGAAGGGAGTGAGTGGATGACGGCTCGGCCACGCCCCTGCACGTACAACACGCACGCACATGACAAACCACGGGACGAGGTGAGACCGTGGGTAAGTGAACCGTGACAAAAATCTCCCAAATATTCTCTCAAAATGAATTAAAACTTTTAGAAAAATTTTAGACTTGGTTCTTAAAAATTTTAACCCTTTTAAATTTAATTAAACCAAATGGACACAAAAAAACGAGCGTCACGTCATTGACCCGTTTACACTTTGATCTGAACATAAACAATGTATCCGTGTACATGCGTTGCATACGCTGTTTGCGTATGTGATACTCTCCAAAATGGCGGCAGGGTGATGCAGCGGAGACGAATTGTTGATTAAAGTCATTCTTTTTGTTTTCTTTGCACACAAAGTATTCCTGTAGCTTCGTAAAATTACAGTTGAACCACTGATGTCACATGGATTATTTTAACGATGTCCTTGCTACGTTTCTGAGCCTTGATCGTGTAAGGATCCTTTCTGTCCATGGGAGGGCCAGAGAGCTCTTGGAATGCATCAAAAATATCATATAAGGTTTTACAGGTTTTGAATGACATGAGGATGAGTAATAACAGAATTTCATTTTTGGGTGATTACTGTTTAAAACACAACAGACAGGAAAAACATTAAAACAACTGGAGAGCGCTCCACACCTAGGCAACCATCCGCAGTGCCATCTTAAAATCCATGTGCCCTTGTAATCTTTAATCAAAAATGTTGACCTCCCCTCCCCCTCAAAACAACTCCTCTACTCTTCCGGTCACGAGTGATGGAGCAAGGGCGTAGCTAGTGACGTAAGGAGTAAACACTGGCATAAACGACAGGGAAAGCTGAAGCTGATGCTTCACTTTATAGCACTGACACCAGTCATGAGGGAGTACATTACCCTTAAACACTGAAAAGATATTAGGACAACGTTACTCTTAGGACACCACAAACTAATTTACTTCATGAAAATGACTAATGACTTAAAAGGTAAAACAACGATGTCGGATGATTTTGAATCAGACAAGAGAAAACAACCTCAACACACAGGTACAAATATAACTACACTTTCAATATTGTATGTAGAAATTCAAAAAAAATTATTCTTGTCTGTCATCTTCAGGGAGTGATTGTGTGAAGAACAGAGGCTTCAGAGCAGCTGTAGTGTGTTTGGTTCTGCTGTGTGTTGTTCTGCTGACGGCAGTCATAGTGCTGTGTGTCTACATCCATACAAACAACACAAACTACACACAAGAGACACACCAGCTACTAACCAACATCACCAACCTCACAGAAGAAAGAGACCAGCTACTAACCAACATCACCAACCTTACAGAAGAAAGAGACCAGCTAGTAAACAAGAGCATGCAGCTGACAAAAGAGAGAGATGAGTTATCATCAAGTAAGAGTGATCTGATTAAAACAACAGACCAATTACATCAGGAGAAAAATGAACTGTTGAAAAGTATTCATGGAATGGGTAATTATGAACTATATTAAAACTAAAACAACCACTTATTAGTAGATCAGTGTGATGGGAATAAAGTGGTAATAGTTGAATTGTTTGTGTTTTCAGATGAATGGATTTACTATCAATCTAATCTGTACTTCATTTCCTCTGAGAAGAAGAACTGGACTGAGAGCAGAAGATACTGTACAGAGAGAGGAGCAGATCTGATCATCATAAACAACAGACAGGAACAAGTGAGTGAAACTAATGTTATAACTATGTTATCTATGGAAAGAAAATTGTTGTACTTTATCACATAACTGCTATTTTATTTATTATTTTTTTTCTCAGGATTTTGTGAAGAAAATATCTGCTGATGCTAAATTCTGGATTGGTCTGACTGACAGTGATGTGGAGGGCAGATGGAAATGGGTTGATGGCAGCACTCTGTCCTCTGGGTGAGAAAACACTGAACTGATCTGATTATTATGTAATAAATGATTCATACGGTCAACATCATATCACACAGAAGCAGCACTGAACATCTAATGCTGATCTGTTGATGCAGGCTCTGGAATCCTGGAGAACCCAATGGAAATAGAAGAGAGAACTGTGCTCTGACTTATTCATCAGGATGGGGTGATTATCCATGTAGTGATCATTTTCTATGGATCTGTGAAAAGAGCATTTTAAAACAAGTCATCACATGAACTGCAGTTTACATTTTCCTCTAAGAACAGCTATATTTAAAAGAACTGCAACTGCTAGAACACAGTTTCTCTCTATCTCTCTCTCTCTCTCTCTCTCTCCATACAGAGTAGAATCATTTACACCAAACAGAAGTAAAAGTGCAAATACACTCTTTGAATGAAGCAAAAAAAAAAAAAATATTTTTTTATTATAGACTTTTATAATAGATATAAAAGAAAACTGCTTTGATTTGTTTTGAGCAGTTATTACAGTAATTATGAATTTCCGTCAGTTAAAAAAAAGAGGGAATTTGGAAGATGGAATATGACAAGTAAATATATATATATATAAAATAGTATATCACTTGTACACAAAGTTTGATAAATATGTTTTATAAATATTTGATATGAATAAAACAATGGTGCTGTGTCAACAGTGTACTTGATAGCAAGATAAAATTCCTAGATTCCAACGGTGTAATAAGATCAGAATAGGGATTGGGTGTTTTCTTTCTTTTTAAGGTTTAACATCTAATCTTTAACTATGACAAACAAAATATGAGGTCAATAGTCAAATTTAGCCACAGTAGCTGAGCCTTAAAGGTACAAGAAATGAAAGCAAGTGAAATCATGTCTGAACAGAACCAAACAGAACAACATATTTGTTACCAATCTGAATATATATCTGAGAGTACTTATGTTAACAGAACTATTGCTGAGACATCGGAGATGAACAGAAAGAATGAGTGGAGATGATAATCTACCAGTACAGAAACTTTGAAAGTGACTTTGTTTGAGGACACAGTAACAATGCGGGGTATCTTCAAAGTTGATTTCCACAGAGATATCACCTAATCAATCAATCTGTAATGCGGGAGACTCGAGAGGATCCATGTGCAGAGGTAATTTATTGAAACAGAGTCAAGCAGACCAGGGTCATACACAGAGAAGGCTAAGAAAGCTAACAACAAGCGATAAGCAAGACTTCACGAGTGAGCGCTGGCCAACTGGGCCTATAAATACACTAGTGCAGAGGTCACCAACGTGGTGCCTGCGGGCACCTGGTAGCCTGCATCGAGTCTCTGGGTTTAGTGCGTGCATTAGACTATGAAAAGTCATGGTCGGTTACAATGGCGATCAGCAGGCAGTAGCTACGCAGTACAGAGATTTTTAACTTTTGAACACCACAATGACATCAGATTAGTTCCATTCTGCTTTTCTGACTAACTAGGGCTAAAATATAAAGAGTGTAAGAAGATAATTCTGATGGTGAATAATACACCTTTTATTTAAGGGTCACATCCTATAGACTTCACACACTGAGATAACTTGTGTGCTGCTGTTTCAATCTAACTGTTGTTACAAACAGCAAAAAGCAGATTTGCAAAACTGTAAACAGACAAACAGAAGAACAATATTTAGCACTAGTACATGGTTACAATGATTGACTACACAAGACTAGTACCACAAGGATCTGTCCTAGGTCCTCTGCTATTTTCAATATACAAACCCGATTCCAAAAAAGTTGGGACACTGTACAAATTACGAATAAAAAAGGAATGCAATAATTTTGGATTTCATGAGAGCTACACATTCCAAAAAAGTTGGGACAGGTAGCAATAAGAGGCAGGAAAAGTTAAATGTACATATAAGGAACAGCTGGAGGACCAATTTGCAACTTATTAGGTCAATTGGCATCAACATGATTGGGTATAAAAAGAGCCTCTCAGAGTGGCAGTGTCTCTCAGAAGTCAAGATGGCAAGAGGATCACCAATTCCCCCAATGCTGCCGCGAAAAATAGTGGAGTAATATCAGAAAGGAGTTTCTCAGAGAAAAATTGCAAAGAGTTTGAAGTTATCATCATCTACAGTGCATAATATCATCCAAAGATTCAGAGAATCTGGAACAATCTCTGTGCGTAAGGGTCAAGGCCAGAAAACCATACTGGATGCCCGTGATCTTCGGGCCTTTAGACGGCACTGCATCACATACAGGAATGCTACTGTAATGGAAATCACAACATGGGCTCAGGAATACTTCCAGAAAACATTGTCGGTGAACACAATCCACCGTGCCATTCGCCGTTGCCGGCTAAAACTATAGGTCAAAAAAGAAGCCATATCTAAACATGATCCAGAAGCGCAGGCGTTTTCTCTGGGCCAAGGCTTATTTAAAATGTACTGTGGCAAAGTGGAAAACTGTTCTGTGGTCAGACGAATCAAAATTTCAAGTTCTTTTTGGAAAATTGGGACGCCATGTCATCCGGACTAAGGAGGACAAGGACAACCCAAGTTGTTATCAGCGCTCAGTTCAGAAGCCTGCATCTCTGATGGTATGGGGTTGCATGAGTGCGTGTGGGCAGCTTACACATCTGGAAAGGCACCATCAATGCTGAACGGTATATCCAAGTTCTAGAACAACATATGCTCCCATCCAGACGTTGTCTCTTTCAGGAAAGACCTTGCATTTTCCAACATGACAATGCCAGACCACATACTGCATCAATTACAACATCATGGCTGCGTAGAAGGAGGATCCGGGTACTGAAATACAAATAAACTTGAACTAGTGATATCTGAGGTTATTTATGAGAGTGTGAGCATTACTGAGCTTCAGGACATGGACAGAGAGAGACTGGAGAAAAACTAAAATTAATGTACTGTTTGTATGAGCATCCTGACTCAGCTAATGGTGTGTGTTTGGTTGATCTGACCAGTAGATGACTGTGGGATGTGTGGGACTGTGTGATGAGGAAACGTATAATTTAAAGGGGTCCTATTATGCTTTTTCACTTTTTGAATTTTAGTCAGTGTATGTTTGGGCATAAAACGATCTACAAAGCAGGGATGTTTTTCCGGATTAATCCGGAATTCCGGATTTTCCGACCTGAAAATGTGACCTATGTGAATCATGCAGATCTGTAAAAAAAAAAAAAAGGGGGGGGGGGGCGGGGCATCTCACAGCCGTCACCATGGTAACCCGGGACAGAACCACAATCGCCGTCCCCGAGCAACAGGGCCACACCGGGCGGCATGTCAGATGGCAAAGAGATGCATTTTTCCTTCCTTTCCAAGTATCAACAAGGACGTATTTGCGACCGTTCGCAAATGGCGGATGGCGAAGTATGATTGGTCAGATCACCTGTCAATCAAGCTCCCTGCTGCGCAGTGTAAGTTACCTCAGTCGCTCTCGCGCTACAGTGGTATCGTGACAAGAACATCGCCGGATCGGATGATCTGGGTATGTATTATTGCTTGTGTCTATATATAACCTATAAGTAGGCCCGCACGGAATCTGCGGCCGCAGATATCCGCAGAAAACTCCGCAGATTGTAGCGCCAGCCCGTCAAGTATACACAATGCGCGCGTGCGCGTTTGAAGTTGCGCTGTTTGACGTGACGTATGTGAGAGTGCAGCGTATGAACAATATCACATATAAAATGTCCAAAATAAAACTAACCGCGGAAGAGTTGAAAAAACATCACCTGTCTGCAAAAATTACGGCACGGGACAGAGCAAAAGAATTTGGTAATGACTTTTATGAGGATTGGGGAATGATGTTCTGTAAATCCTGTCAGCACTCCGTCGATTACTTGAGGCGACAGACGGCACTGGAACATCTCAAATCCGCTCGCCACAAGAATCGAAAGCAAAGTTCTGTTGCTAAGTTTTATTTAAAGTGATATTTACTTATTGTGTTGTAAAGTTAGGAAAACTGTTTTAACTTTGACAGAAATTATGACAGAAATATATTGCTATATTGTGTGGTAGAATGAACTTCTCAAAGTAATATTAATAAGGAATATCAAACAATTTCTCAATTTTTGCATCCATGTTTAAAATTTAACCAGCCTAAGCATCTGTTGTGCACCACATTGCCAATGAAAAGAAAATTGTTAATGTTTCATCAGTAAATTTTTATAAATAGTACATTTGTTTTTGTGCAATGGTTATATTTTATGTTTATAATATTAAGCCCTGTCAAGTAAAGAAGAATATACAGGGGGGTGGGGGCTTTGTGGGGGTCATCCTACCACCCAGCACTACAACGTATTAACAGTTTGTATAGCTCTTTTATTTTGCTTTGATATATTTACATTTAGTCATTTATCCAAAGTGACTTACAAATGAGGACAATGGAAGCAATCAAAATCAACAAAAGAGCAATGATATGCAAGTGCTATGAGAAGTCTCAGTTAGCTTAACGCAGTACATGTAGCAAGGTTTTTTTTTGTTTTTTGTTTTTTTTTAGAAAAAGAATAGAGCAAGCTAGTGTTAGAGGCCTTTTTTGCCTTTGTTAATTTTATAATGAATAAAAAGAAAACAGATGAAATGCAAAAAGATTAGAAAAGCTAGTTTTGTTTTTGTTTTTTAAGAATTAGAAGTATAGAGAAGTGAAGTGAAGTGACATACTGCCAAGTATGGTGACCCATACTCGGAATTTGTGCTCTGCATTTAACCCATCCAACGTGCACACACACAGCAGTGAACACACACACAGCAGTGAACGCACACACACCGTGAACACACACCCGGAGCAGTGGGCAGCCATTTATGCTGCGGCGGCCGGGGAGCAGTTGGGGGTTCGGTGCCTTGCTCAAGGGCACCTCAGTCGTGGTATTGAGGGTGGCGAGAGCGCTGTACATTCACTCCCCCCTAGAGCGAGGGAGTGAGTGCGCCCGCGAGACAGAGACTGTGCTCCAAACCACGTAGCGCGTGCATGACAGAGGGAGAGAGAGCAAGAGACCGCGCGTGTGTGCCTCATGGTTGTTGTTATAGAGAGAGGTGGTGATGGAGCAGTGGACATTTGATTCCCACTGTTACACATCCACCAAATAAGTTATGTGTCATACTGTACAAAAAAAGTTGCATGTTAAGTAAATTAAAATGTATTTTTTTGTTCAAATAAGTTGTTATGGGTCCTGCTTTACTATCCATATAGATCCGCCACCAGTTTGATCGGCGTGGGGGGGGTTGTCTTAGTATATTTTCCTGCTTTTTTGTCCTTAGCCAATCACATGCCTGACAAAGTTACAAATCTCAAAGTCCACTCCAAATGGAGATATTTCGTTTTTAAAAATCCCTTTTCAAGAACTACAGTTGGACTACAAAGTTGTTTTCCTGTATTTGTGACATCACAAATTGTAAATCCCGCCTACAGAAATTTGAATGGTTGGGGCTGAGGAGCACTGCGCTAGAGCCCTCTAGGGCCGGGCTTTGGGCCAATTTTCACGTCATAGTTCAGATGCGGGCTGGGCCTCGGGCCTGTTTTGGGTTTCTCCATATTTTATATTGTAGACATCCATCGATTAGTGATGAAAAACATTGCCGCTCTGGTGGAAACAACACGAGACCGTGCCACGACTGAGAGCAGCTCGATGGTGTTTAGTGTCCTGCAGCAGCAGCGAGCGCAAGTGACTTCAGCACAGCTGAATACTTCTGCGTTCAAATGCACACAATAGGCTAAAGCTTGCTGCAAAACCCCAGCAAACATAACCATGAATGTGTCTGCGGGAAATAGTAAGGGAATATTTTAATTATTTACTAATAAACTAATGTTTTCTGAGTCTGTGTCGCAAGGATGAAGATACTGATCCTGACTCGCCGTCTCCTCAGACGCACCTTTAGAGAGAAATGCATCTTTATTGATTATGATTAAAATTAGGTAACACTTTATAATAACGTCCAGTTATAAGTAATTTATAAGTGATTAGTTAATGATTAACTAATTGTTTACAAAACATTCATAAGCAATTAATAAGTGATATGCTAACAATTTGTGTATGTTTTGTTAATTCATTTAAAAGTCATTTACAAGTAATTAGCTAATGATGAACTAATCATTTACAAAACATGACTATGCATTCATAGATGATTAATAATTGATATGTTAATATTTTTATCTATGTTTTGTAGAATAAGTTTTGAATAATTTACAAGTGATTAGATGATGATGAACTAATCATTTACAAAACATAACTATACATTCACAAATGATTAAGTAATATGCTAACAATTTATAAATCTGTCATAAGTTATCTTTATAAATAGCATCATGAAATAATTAAACAGATCCTTAATGGTTAATAGTTAATATATTATTAATCACTTATAGATCATTGAAATGTGAACATTGTACTATTATCTCAATAAACATTATAAATCATTTACAAAGCTTTCTGCATCCCCTAATCTAAAGTGTAAACTACTCATCAGTTGTAAATGTTTTACAAACTTTATGGTTTCCAGTCGTGTGTGTGTAAATATATATATATATATATATATATATATATATATATATATATATATATATATATATATATATATATATATATTCACAAACAACCTGTACCAGGAATGATGTATTACTCTTACCTTTATCAAAAAAAAAAAGACGGCGTAGGCTATTTTAATTTGTTTCCACTGAAAACAATGCAAGTGTTTGCGCTGGTGTCTCCATGTCCTGCAGAGCGCGCTGCGCACATTATTATTATAGCAGGTTTAACGTTTAAACATTGTTATATATTTGAACTGTTTTAGTATATCTATAGATTTTATTTTAGGCAAGTCGTGATGATATGAGAAGGCTAAATTGATCAAACATAGGCTATGATCAGCTCATGCCGCTTGGTCGTTACTTTAAAAAAAACTAAAACTTATAGGCCATTTAAAGAACAAAAATTCTCCAAACGTTTTTCTAAATTAACTTAATAAAAAAACGAAACGAAATATAATCATTTTGCCATTACACACAAAACTTAACTATTTTAATAGCCAAAACAGTAGCATAAACTGTTTTAGGAGAAGGGGGAAAAAGACGGGCTCGGGTCGGACTTGGGCCGGTAATTCTGATAAGCTGTCGGACGTGAGCCGGGCTAGGGCCTGAGCGTCTCGGGCCAGGGCCGGGCTAGGGCCTAAATTTGAGGCCCGAGGGGGCTCTACAATGCGCGTTTTATATTTACATTTACATTTAGTCATTTGGCAGACGCATTTATCCAAAGCGACTTACAATTGGGGAATACAAAAAGCGATTCATCTTGAAGAGGCAATCAGACAGAGGAAGTGCTCGTAACACCAAGTCTCAGTCATTGTTCAAATAAGTACAAGCTAGTAAGGGAGGGAGAGAAGGATAGAGGGAAAGATTAAGTTTTTTTTTGTTTTTTTTTGAGTTTAGGATGAAGTCAAGTACTGCCAAAAGAGATGAGTTTTCAGTTGTTGCTTGAAGATTGACAGGGATCCAGTATTCCGGATAGGGGTGGGAAGATTATTCCACCAGCCAGGAATGGTGAACGAGAATGTTCTGGAGAGTGATTTTGAGCCTCTCTGTGATGGTATCACAAGGCGTCGCTCACTAGCAGATCTCAGACTTCTGGAGGGGATGTAGGTTCGTAATAGTGAGTAGAAGTAGGAGGGTGCAGAGCCTGTGGTAGTTCTGTATGCAAGCATCAGTGACTTGAACTGGATGCGAGCTGCCACTGGTAGCCAGTGCAAGGAGATGAAGAGAGGTGTAACATGCGCTCTTTAAAGCTCGTTGAAGATCAGTCGTGCCGCTGCATTCTGAATCATTTGTAGAGGTTTGATTGTGTTTGATGGCAGACCAGCCAGAAGAGCATTGCAGTAGTCCAGCCTAGAAATGACAAGGGCCTGGACAAGAAGTTGTGCAGCATGCTTTGTCAGAAAGGGTCTGATCTTTCTGATGTTGTGTAGTGCAAACCTGCAGGATCGAGCAGTCTTTGCAATGTGCTCTTTGAAGGTCAACTGGTCATCAAAGATTACACCAAGATTTCTGACCGAAGTTGATGGGGTAATCATTGATGAGCCTAACTGAATCGTGAAGTCATGCTGTAGAGTCGGAGTGGCAGGGAAGACAAGAAGCTCCGTCTTTGCCAGGTTGAGCTGTAGGTGATGTTCTTTCATCCATGCCGAGATGTCCGCCAGGCAGCCTGAGATCTGTGCAGCTACCGTTGGGTCATCTGGTTGAAAAGAGAGATAGAGCTGTGTGTCATCGGCGTAGCAGTGATAGGAGAAGCCATGTGCATGTATGATGGTACCCAGCGATGTAGTGTATGTGGAGAAGAGGAGGGGTCCAAGAACCGATCCCTGAAGAACTCCACTGACCAGTTGATGTGGTTTGGATACCTCCCCTCCCCAGGCCACCCTGAAAGATCTACCGGTGAGATAGGATTCAAACCAGCGAAGTGGAATCCCAGTGACGCCCAGTGATGAGAGGGTAGACAGGAGGATCTGATGATTGACAGTCTAAAGCAGCAGAAAGATCCAGCAGAATGAGGACTGATGATTTGGAATCGGCCTTTGCAATTCGCAGGGCTTCAGTGACTGAGAGTAGCGCAGTCTCTGTTGAATGGCCACTCCTGAAACCTGACTGTTTAGCATCCAGTTTGTTGTACTGTGAAAGAAACCGTGAGAGCTGGTTGAAGACAACTCGTTCAAGTGTTTTCCCTACGAATGGAAGGAGAGAGACAGGTCTGTAGTTTTCTAAAAGAGAAGTGTTTAATGTAGGTTTTTTGATCAGTGGGGTTACCCGAGCCTGCTTGAATGCTGTGGGGAAGATGCCTGTGAGGAGAGATGTGTTGATAATGTGTGTGAGTGCCGGTAAGAGTGTGGGAGAGATTGTTTGGAGAAGGTGTGAGGGGATTGGGTCGAGAGGACATGTTGTAGGATGGCTGGAGAGGAGAAGTTTGGATACTTCTGCCTCGGTGAGGGGACAGAAGGAGAAGATGGGAGTTAGAGCAGTGGATGTGGTTGATTGGAGGTCCTGTGGAGTTGAGAACTGGTTACTGATTGTTCTAGTTTTGTCTGTGAAAAAAGTGGCAAAGTCGTCAGCGGTTATCAAAGTGTTGGGAGGTGGAGGAGGGGGACAGAGGAGAGAATTAAATGTTCTGAAGAGATTACGCAAGTCTGGAGCGCTGTTGATCTTGTTGTGGAAGTGTGAGGATTTGGCAGTGTGGACTTCAGTAGAGAAAGATGAAAGCAAAGACTGATACCTACTCAGGTCCAACGGATCGTTTGATTTGTGCCATTTTCTCTCTGCCACTCTGAGTTTGGTCCGATTCTCACAAAGAACATCGAATAACCACGGGTTAGAAGGGGCAGCCCGTGCTGGCCTGGAGGAGAGAGGACAGATGTCGTCTAGACAAGAGGTTAAGGTAGAGCATAAAGTGTCAGTAGCTGCATTCACATCCAGAGATGAGAAATGGGTAGGCGAGGGAAGAGAGGAGGATACTACAGAGGAAAGAGGGGAGGGGGAAAGGGAGTGTAGGTTGCGTTTGAAAGTAACCGGTAAGGGAGATGGTGGCACCAGGGTAGCAAAATGTAAAGTAAATGTAATGAAGAAATGGTCAGAGATATGTAGTGGTTGTACCACAATGTTATCTGTATTACAATTGCATGTGTAAATTAAGTCAACTTGGTTAACAGATTTGTGCGTGCTAGTAGTGGTGAGGCGTTTGAGATCAAATGAAGCTAGGAGTGAATGGAAGTCTGTAGCATAAGGCCTGTCTAGGTGAATGTTGAAATCGCCGAAGACTAAGAGTGGAGTGCCATCCTCCATGAAAGAGGACAGCAGTCCATCCAGCTCATCTAGGAAAGTGGCTAGAATTTGGCCAGGGGGACGGTATAGGAGCTGTTACAGTAATGGCATGAGATTCAAATGAGTTGAGATTGCCTAGGGGAGAATGGGTATTTCAAAGTATTTCCAATTGTTTGAAATGAGCAGACCAGTGCCCCCACCCCGTATTTCTGATGGAAACCAACTATTTTCAGAAAATTTTGGATGTCATTTTCATTTAATCTTGCATATAATGTCTGATAAAGCAGCGAGCTCTGTTTTATGTACAATGTTACCGGGGAAACCTCGATCTCTCCCGCTCCAACAGCGCCTCCTGCTGGCAGAGAATTAATTTGCACATATGCGGCCACAAATAGTGCAAGTCTGTGGGACTATGGTATAAATAAATTCTGTATAACAGTTTCAGTGCAATTCATGTTGTAATGTTATAATTAAACAACAATAAACGTAATACATATTACCATTGCACTTATCTGTACATAGTAAATGCAGTTATTTTTAAGCTGTTGTTGACATCCCATCTAAAACCTGATTTAGCCAAAAAAAAAAAAAAACTATAACACTTAATTACCACTTTAATATGTCTTGCAATATCCGTACGTTTCTGCGCGATCCTCTTGTTATTGTCCAGGTCTGAACTAATATGGCAATATTGATAAACTTGCTGTTCTGGCAAGGGGCGGGGCAGTATTGAAACGCCATCTAAGCTGTTCGCCAATCACAACGCACTGGGAGAGCTAGCCAGTCACAACACATTTCGTTTTTCGAAAGGCGGTCCTTCATCAAACCCGAATCTAATCGAGTCGTTTGTGTCAGGCTGGGGAGAGAGGTATTGTAATAATGTGAATTTATGTGAAAAATAATGTGATTTTCAAACCACCAAGCATGAGAGCATGTTCTAGTACACTCCCAAAACAAAATCAAGACTTTGTAAAAGAGCATAATGGGACCCCTTTAACTTTTCTGTTTACTGATGCTAAACTTTGAGGACACATTTGTAGAATGTTCAGTCTTTGTTTTCAATGAGATGTGACCTGTTACTTTTGCTCTTAGTGCATCATTCAACTAAAGAAGCTCCTGATTGTGCATGCAAATACTCTATGCCATAACGCCACGACAGAAACAACTTACTAGTTTCATTTCCTCTAAAGTATTTTAAGCATAGCAGGTCAAATGTTTTCATCAAGTCTGTACGTGACATTTGGCCATGTATGGTTAACCATTCTCAGAATTTGTGCTCTGCATTTAATCCATCCTAAGTGCACACAGCAGTGAACACACACCCGGAGCAGTGGGCAGCCATTTATGCTGTGGCACCTTTGCTCGAGGGCACCTCGGTTGTGGTATTGAAGGTGGAAAAGAGCGCTGTACATTCACTCCCCCCACCTACAATTGCTGCCGGACCTGAGACTCGAACTCACAACCTTTTGGTTGATGCCCATATTGACAGGGTGGGAGGAAAAAATATATTCTGTCTGGCCACAAAAAAAAAAAAAAAAAACCCAGACCAAATTTACATTCCCTGCATCCCCTAATAATCATTTATTAATCAATAATCATTTTGACCCTTTACTTTATTTAAAGGCTGAAGTGTAAGGTTTACCGTTTTATGAAAAGTCGATAACTGTCATTTAATAGATAACTGTCATTTAAAATTTGGATATCATTGGTAATGTTATTGTTTTAGTGCTTATGCAAACAAAAAGTAATTTTATTTGTTGATTATTGATTTTAAATATAAAACATGGCAAAATGATTGATGTGTCAGTACTTTTTGAAAATGTCCAGCACATTTTAACAATACCGTGATAATACTGATAACTGTACTAATTTTGGTCAGAATAAGACATTTTCATACTGTTACATCTCTAATGTGGGGTAAAACATGTTACTATTTTACTAGAATCATTATGCAAAATACTACAGCATGTACATTTAATGAGCAAATTAATCCACACAGAAGCACAGATCAAAGGAATTATTTATTTATTTTTTCTGTCAGACTGTAAATGTAGTATTAATATTCCATCTCTCTCTCGCCCAAAAATGAAAACACTGCCAACAGCTACCAGCAAGTATTTGGTTACCAACACTCTTCACAATATCATCTCCCTGTAAAAGAAACTTATACATGGTTGGAACAACTTGAGGGTGAGTAAATGATGACAAGAACAACCCCCACACACACATTTCTGAGAAATGTGGGATGGAAAGAGAATATGAAGAGATGGATATCAACAGTAGTCAGGCCAAGGCAGAAAGAGAGCACGTGGACATCCAGAGACGCCGAACACCTCAAAACACTGGTACCGAGACTCATTTTATTATAATAACAAATGAAAGTTTAGATTTAAACAAATCATGGTTTGCATGGCACACAAAATTGCTAATGTGAGCTCTTTTTGTCATGTGAACCGAAGACAGTCAGACATCTAATGCTAGTCTGTTGTTGCAGGTTCTGGGCGTCTGGAGAACCTAGTGATAGCTCTGGTAAGGAGGATTGTGCTGTAAACCTGTCATCAGGGTTTGCTGATTATTCATGTGATAAAACTATTAAATGGATCTGTGAGAAGAACGATTTGAATAACTAATTACACTGAACGGTTAATAAAGGCTTTTTACAACATGTTTGGTCTCATTTCACTTATTCACTTTCACTTTATCATTTATCTGCAAAAATGTTTTTATATAGCAAACAGGATATGCTCAGTGTGATCACAGTGGTGTAGTTAATATTCAGCCTCTTAAAGTATTAGTACACAACTAATATGGAGGGCAGATGGAAATGGGTTGATGGCTGCACACTGACCTCTAGGTAAGAAATCACTGAATTGAACCTATTATTATGTAATAAATGTTTCTCACAATCAGTATCATATTACACAGAAAGTAAAACTGAACATCTAATGGTTTGTAGTTTCAGCTTCTGGGCATCTGGAGAGCCCAATGGACATACAAAGAAAAGGACTGTGCTGTGACTTCAAAGCGTCATGACAAATCAGAATAGTATGACTATCCTTGTAGTTCTGCTTTTGTGAAAGAAATCCATCTTAAAATAAAATCTGTAATATGATCGCTAGGAACCAGGTAAAAAAGAAGAGTTTAGTTCCAAAACGTGATAAACACCTTTTTTTTTTATTATTGAGTTTCTGCCTAAATCTGTATTGTATCTGGTCGGTATTGAAAAGTCAATTTTTTATTTTACGCAAAATGCGATATCTGCCGAGTTATCCTTTACAAACTGTGACAAACGCCAGTCTCCTTTCTCTGCAGAATGCAATACATCTGCTCAACCAATCACAGCGCACCATTCCACGCACTGTAGACAGTAATGGTGGCGCTTTGAGTACACCCGGCATCCCAGTTTTCCTCATCTACTTTGTGATCAACAAACAAACAAATATTAGGGCTGCACGATGAATCGCATGTGATTGTCATGCGCATCTCGTCAGTAAAGCCGGTTCTGTGATTAATAGTAAATCTCCATCACGTGCTTTCAGATGGAGCAGCATGATCACTGACGAGCTACGCAATATCACGTTCATAATCTCAGATGAGTCGCATTTGATTATGAGCACGATATTGTGTAGCTTGTCAGTGTAAGTGTTTTTATTCCGGTAGATTGTTGTTGATCGTCTTACTTTTCTTTTTCGGCTGTGAAACAATGGCCCGGGCCAGTGTTGCCACCTTGTGGAGAAACTAATTAGAACAAAAACAATTCGAGGCTTGTGTGCACTCTTCCCCCGGGCCAGATGAAGATGATTGGTGGGCTGGATTAGGCCCGCAGGCCGCCAATTGAATAGCCCTGGTCTACAGCGTAGGGATGGATTATGACGCACCGGTGCCCTGGGCACGGACTGATTAAAGGCCCCCCTCAGTTGAAATTGCCCAAATTTTTTCTTAAATTCAAATAGTAATGGATTCTAATAGAATTTACATAAATATTTCCCACATGGAAGATCACAGATTAGATTAAGATTTGTGTCCAAAGGAAACAGTATGGGCGGGGCTCCGTCTACAGGGACAATTTGATTGGAAGAGCATCTAGTGGGATGGACTGAAACCAGCCTGCTAAAAACTGGACACAAAGCTCTGCGCTTTTTGCTCACAAAACTTTGGCTTCGTCTCACTGATTGAGCTGCGAAGCCATAACATCAGGCTAAGTGACTTCAGAACTAAGTGACTCGTTGGAACTTCGTTGAAACTTCTGACTGAAGAGACTTTCAAAACTGAGTCACCAGGAAAAGCAACCACTCACCGGAGGGCTTTCCTGGAAACGCGCCACCCAACGACAGCGCAGCAGCCAATCAGCAGCCTCGGGATTCCCCCAGTCAGCAAACAAGCCCCTGGTCAGCTGTCACCTCAATGCAAGTAAACAAACAAATCTCCATTTTGCTGGAAACTGTTGAATTGATCTGTATGCAGTCAAAGATAGCCAAATCTCTGCTTGTGATCTTCCTCAGGTGAATTTACGATATAGCAAAAGAGTGCTAGACTTAAAACTTGCTTTAGACCGAATAAATCATTTCCTGAATGTATGTGTGTGTGTGTGTGTTTAGTATTTTATCGTAGATTAGCTAATAAATTTCTTTAACTCCGGTGGCCACGAAAGCAAGCAGAATGAATAGGATATACTAAGTGCTAGGCACTGGATGTCTAAGTTGATAAGGTGTAATCATAAGTGTTAAATCAGCTCAATTTAATGAAGTGAAGTGACATACTGACCCATACTCGGAATTCGTGCTCTGCATTTAACCCATCCAATGTGCACACACACAGCAGTGAACACACACACCGTGAACACACACCCGGAGCAGTGGGCAGCCATTTATGCTGCGGCGCCCGGGGAGCAGTTGGGGGTTCGGTGCCTTGCTCAAGGGCACCTCAGTCGTGGTATTGAGGGTGGAGAGAGCGCTGGACATTCACTCCCCCCACCTACAATCCCTGCCAGCCCGAGACTCGAACCCACAACCTTTGGATTACAAGTCCAACTCTCTAACCATTAGGCCACGACTTCCCCCAAATCAATAAAATTAATTAAGTCTATATTGAATCGTAATAATCGATTCCCTAAAGGATAAAATAAGAGTTAATTTCTTTATTAAATCATTGAGGAAATAAATTAGTTTCTATGTTGTTGATGCACGTGTGCAGCTTTTGAAGCTTACTGCGGTTTTAAAACACATAGCAGCTAGTATTGCGCTGTTGTACTCTTGTACCTCCGATATCTCAATAGCAGTGATGCTAATAGCAGAAGTACCAAACAATGAGCTCCAACACACACAGATCAAGAGTCTGCAGCTTCACACTAGAAAGAATGGACTGATGTTTGTGCTAGGCTAACAGCTAAATCTAGCTAATATTGACTATGACAGAAGCATGACCTGATAACTGTTTGCTAATGCTAATATTGCACTTAGCATGCTTTACACAGGCCCCAGTCTGCTGTTAACTGAAGGCATCCTGAAAGATGCATGCAAAATCTTACAACCACTGAGAAAGAATCCAGACATCTGGCCAAAAAAGTTACTCTGAAACACCATGGAGACATTTTGAACACAATGACTTCTTCTAAAAACCTCAAGAGCAGAAGCATAGAAGCAGAAGTTCCGAATAGGACAATCTCCATGAACAGACATAGAACAACATTCACCAATTGAAGGGTTTCAAGAGACTGAAAATGTCTGAAAGATACAGGCGATACAGAAAATAAACAGAAAAAGTTCAGAGGAGATAATTATCGATGCCAGTGCAATACATGATCATTGCTTAACTGACTATGGACAGAGGAAAACAGCAAGGAACCTTAACTTCATATATACTGTGTGACTTTTATAATAAGCTTCATCAATAAAGAAAATAAAATAATTACATGTTAAAAGTTGTGTTAGCAGGATATCACATGTTCCTGACCACAGTTGCAAAAGATCAAAACCAGAACCCTTCCCTTAGTACAACAACTTTACCAACATTAGTGTACTATCTATCTATAATATCTGTGTTGAATGCAGTGCAAGTCATTTTGGATTAAAGTGTATACCAAATGCTTAGTTATAAATGAATATGCAAAGAGAGAAACACTGAGATGATGCGACTCCAGACATCAAAATAGAAAAAGGTGAAGCTCAAGAGAAGATAAAGAGGAGATGAAGATCTATGCTAATGATGATCCTATAAAGAGTCATGATGTCAGGACAGAAACAGAACTCAAACACTAAACAGCTCAACACACATGTACTAATTCTATTATAACTACTAACACATTTTAGTCACATTAGAGTTTAAGGGCCTCATGATGTGATCATGCCAATATGCTGTGATATATTAAAGATGTCTTCTATAAGGAAATGTCTCTTAGTGACAGAAGCCACTTATTAGTTTCACTTCCTCTAGTGTTTTTAGATGCACCATTTGTAATGTCTGCCACATTTGAATGTTGTACCCCTAAAGATATTAATAGTACTTTTAAGTAGTCCAACATTTCCTCATGCAGTTGATAATATCTTTTGTAATTAAAAAAAAGATTTAGATATATTTGTATAGTTGGAACAGCATTGTTCTTCTGATAAGTGTTTCTACAGTGAGACTTGAGACCAAAGCAACTATTTCTCAACCAGTGTTTGTTATATACAAAGAGCTCATAACCCCCCCCCCCCCCCCTGTAGTGAAGGAGCAACTATGATGAAGAGTAACTATACAGTGCAATTTCATTATGATCTGCAGTACATGAGTACACAAGATAAAGCTTACCCCCCCCCCCCCAGGATATCACATGTTCTTGACCACAGAGGTGCCTTTTAAAAGTAAATGCTCAAAGCAGAAGTTCAGAGCAGTCCAGCTTACTTAAAGCAACAACTTCTAATAATCTCACATTTACATCTATCTTATTAATGGAATTCATGGAACATGGAATGGATAAAGATGAAGATAAAGAGGAGATGGACATCTATGCTAATGTCCATTCTTTAAACATTCATGATGTCAGGACAGAAGCAGAGAACATCAGGAAACACCAAACACCTCAACACACAGGTACTGCGACTCATTTTATTATAACAACAACACATTTGATACACATAACCCATTTAAGTTATATGAGTGATTAATAATCTTCAGGGAGTGATTGTGTGAAGAACAGAGGCTTCAGAGCAGCTGTAGTGTGTTTGGTTCTGCTGTGTGTTCTTCTGCTGACTGCAGTCATAGTGCTGTGTGTCTACATCCATACAAACAACACAAACTACACAGAAGACAGTGGTGAGCTACTAATTAACATTACCAAACTCACAGAAGAGAAAGACCAACTACTAACCAAGAATACATTACTCACAGAAAAGACATACCAGCTACTAACTAAGATTGTCAACCTCACTGAAGCGAGAGACCAGCTAGTAAACAAGAGCATGCAGCTGACAAAAGAGAGAGATGAATTATCATCAAGTAACCGTGATCTGATTAAAACAACAGACCAATTACATCAGGAGAAAAATGAACTGTTGAAAAGTATTCATGGAATGGGTAATTATGAACTATATTAAAACTAAAACAACCACTTATTAGTAGATCAGTGTGATGGGAATAAAGTGCTAATAGTTGAATTGTTTGTGTTTTCAGATGGATGGATTTACTATCAATCTAATCTGTACTTCATTTCCTCTGAGAAGAAGAACTGGACTGAGAGCAGAAGATACTGTACAGAGAGAGGAGCAGATCTGATCATCATAAACAACACACAGGAACAAGTGAGTGAAACTAATGTTATAACTAGGTTATCTATGGAAAGAAAATTGTTGTACTTTATCATCCATCCATCCATCTTCTTCCGCTTATCCGGGGCCGGGTCGCGGGGGCAGCAGTCTAAGCAGAAGAAGAAGAAGAAGAAGTTTTATTTATATAGCGCCTTTCCATTGCTCAAGGTCGCTTTACATAGAGCTATACAAAACATTTACATACCCAAAAGACAATACAAACATATACAAAATAAAGCCACATTATCCAAAATGCAAATTAAACAGGTACGTTTTTAGCTGAGACTTGAAGGTAGATAAAGAAGATAAGTTACGAAGTGTAAGGGGTAGTGAATTCCATAATTTCGGAGCATTGACACTGAATGACCTACCACCTACAGTGGACAGCCGATAACGAGGAATAGACAAAAAACCAAGCTCAGATGATCTGAGGGGCCGGAGTGGAGAGTAGGAGTACAGTAGGTCAGACAGATATGGAGGTGCAAGACCGTTTAATGCCTTAAATGTGAGAAGTAATATCTTAAAATGTATACGAGATGCCACAGGTAGCCAGTGAAGATCATGCAGTAGAGGAGTAATATGAGCAGAACGCCTGGTGGAGGTAAGAAGTCGTGCTGCTGAGTTTTGAACATACTGTAACCTTGCAATAAGTTTTTTAGGCAGACCGAGAAATAGAGCATTACAATAATCCAGACGTGATGTGATTAATGCATGAACTAAGATTTCAGCATCAGCTGGAGTCAGAGAAGATCGAAGACGTGCAATATTACGAAGATGGAAAAAAGAGGTTTTAACAACAGAAGAAATGTGAGAGGCAAAAGATAGAGATGAGTCAAATAAGACACCCAAGATTACGGACAGATGAAGAAGGCTTAACATGAACCCCCTCAATTTCAAAGGACAGGTCCATCCTTTTGACTGCGGCAGCAGAGCCAATCATCAAAATTTCAGTTTTGTTATTATTTAGCTTAAGGAAATTCAAGGACAACCAAAGCTTGATATCCCTGATGCATGCAGTAAGTGAGTCGGGCAGTGATAACCTATCAGAGCTGGTGGATAGGTAAATTTGAATGTCATCAGCATAGCAATGAAATTGAAGTCCATGCTTGCGTATGATGTCACCAAGTATATATATTTAAATGATAAACAGAAGTGGTCCAAGAACCGAACCTTGAGGAACACCCTGTGAAACTGGAGCAGTGGCAGATTTAAACCCTTGTATGGTGATATAATATTTTCTATCGCTAATGTAGGAAATGAGCCAAGAAAGAGCTGAGCCAGTGATACCGATATCAGAGAGACGAGAGATGAGTATTTCATGGCAGACTGTGTCAAATGCAGCGCTTAGATCGAGAAGAATCAAGATGTTTATTAATCCAGAGTCCATGGACAGAAGAATGTCATTAACCACACAAAGAAGAGCAGTTTCAGTGCTATGTGATGAACGAAATCCTGACTGAAAAGGTTCAAAAAGGCCATTAGCATTTAAGTAAGATCTTAATTGTGAAGCCACAACTTTTTCAAGAATTTTACTTAGGAATGGTAAATTTGAGATTGGCCTATAGTTGTTCATGTGTAGATGGTCAAGAACTGTTTTTTTAAGTATGGGAGTCACCGCAGCCATTTTTAGTTCTGCTGGAACAATGGCAGATGCTAAGCTACAGTTAGTCATGTGTGTTATGAAAGGTTCAACCTCATGAACACACATCTTAAGCAAAACAGTAGGTATGGGATCAATCTGGCAGGATGTAGAATTTGACTTCACAATTAGATCTCTTATGGCAGCAGATGTAGTGTGAGTAAAGACAGAAAGAGAGTATGTTGGGTGAGACGAGTCAGCAGACATCAAATGAACATTTGAGTCAGTTGTATGAGAGGTGTCATTAGAGATGGATTCAGTGATTGACTTCAGTTTGTCTGAAAAGTAATGAGAAAAGTTATTCACAAGCTCCTCAGAGCCAGACATAACATGTTGTGGAGGATTAGTGAGTTTGTTGACCATAGCAAACAGAGATTTGGGCCTGCACATGGAATTCTTAATAGTAGAAGAGACATATGAGGATCTTGCAGCATTAAGGGCTGTACGGTAATTGAGCAAATGTTCTTTCAAAGCCGAAGAGTGCACACTGAGACCAGTTTTCCTATACAGTCTTTCCAAGCGTCGTCCCATAGCTTTCATTGCTCGTAGTGCAGGAGTGAACCAGGGTGAAACATGTGTAGATGGAACCAATCTAGTTTTAACAGGAGCATGTTTCTCAAGTTTGTGGGAAATTGTATTATTATAGATGCTGCATATTTCTGATGGACAGTTGGATAATAAACAATCAGACAAGGTCGAACCCCTTATTGAATCAGAAAAACCAGATGGATCGACAGAACAGATTTTACGATAAGTGAGCATTTTTTTCACAGGTGATGTAGAAATTGGTAAACTAAAACTGAAGTTTAGTAGTTAGTGATCTGAAAAAGCTAAATCAGTTCTACTAACAATAATATTATTTAAACCAGATGTACATATAAGATCCAATATATGACCCCTGGAGTGTGTAGCAAAAGTTACATGTTGAGTTAGACTGAAACAATCCAGAACAGACAACAGTTCCTTGCATTGTACAGTATCTTCATGTATATTGAAATCACCGAGAAGAAGTACAGATGAATGACTAGCACAGACAAGTGTAAGTAACTCACTAATCTCAGAGAAAAAATCTAAATGAAGTTTTGGAGGTCGATAAATTAAGATTACAGCCATTGTTGTTTTGTCAGTCATTTTCAATGCAAGATATTCAAAAGATGCAACGTCATGGAACTCGATCTTAGATATGTTGATACTCTCACGACAAACTACAGCCAACCCTCCACCTCTACGATGGAGACGAGGTTGAGATAAGTAGATGTACCCAGAAGGTGTTAAGAGGTTTAGATGAAAAAAGTCATTAGGCACTTGCCAGGTTTCCGTCAAAAGTAGCATGTCCAGATTTGCGTCAATGATAATGTCATTTAGCACTGATGCCTTATCTGTTAACGAGCGAGTGTTCAATAGCGCACATCGCATATCTGAAGATGCAACATTGCAGTTCCCAAGGACGGGATCAACACGTAATGGTCTCAGAAGTAATGGTCTTCCTAAAAGCACGGGTGCTGGTACAGATAACCGGAATACTGTTTGAAGACGAGCAGTGGTAACTCCGAAGTTTCTTCCGTGAACGGTGTATGTAGCGGGGTCGGCGTAAAATACCAACTTGTTCACACCATTTATAAGTGTCTGAAGCCAAGCGGATAGATCCTTTTAAGAATCTAAGTTGAGCAGAAGAAAATTGCAACGCCATCTCGGGAGAAGTCCCTTTGTTAACATCAGCCAAAGACAGCGCAAAAAGACCGAAAAACAAAACCTGCCAGTTGTTACACGTCGACATGTCCAAAAGCCAATGAAGCCCACACGACTTACCGATTTAACTACGTTAGCCAGAACTGTGTCGAATCCACAATCCACACAATCCACAGAAGGGAAGGCTACCCAATCATACCGAGGATTGACAACACAAAATGATAAAGAGAGTGGAGACTCACTGTATCAGATGTCGAGGAGGATTTGGAAGGAATGGAGAGGGCTCGCAGCCGAACAGTGTGAAGGCTGCGAGCCCTCTCAGGATCAGAAAAAGGCTCAGAAAAAAGGATCAGAAAAAGGCCAGGTCAGTCATCCAGGTATAATTGAGTGAAGAAAATAGTCCAAAAATAATAATAATCCAAGTAATCCAGATAAATTGAGTCCAGCAGAGGAATATCCAAAAGACGTATAAACAGATAAACAGACAAAATACCAGCGTGAAGCGGCAGCACAAACGCGCCAGCGTTCTCACACCGGAAGTGAAAAGATTCATCAGTGGAGACTAACAGAGATGCCCAGACTTCCCTCTCCCTAGACACTTCCTCCAGCTCTTCCGGGGGGACACCGAGGCGTTCCCAGGCCAGCCGGGAGACATAGTCTCTCCAGCGTGTCCTAGGTCTTCCCCGGGGTCTCCTCCCAGTGGGACGTGCCCGGAACACCTTCCCGGGAAGGCGTGCAGGAGGCATCCGGAACAGATGCCCGAGCCACCTCAGCTGACCCCTCTCAATGTGAAGGAGCAGCGGCTCTACTCTGAGCTCCTCCCGAGTGACCGAGCTTCTCACCCTATCTCTAAGGGATCGCCCAGCCACCCTGCGGAGAAAGCTCATTTCAGCCGCCTGTATCCGGGATCTTGTCCTTTCGGTCATGACCCAAAGCTCATGACCATAGGTGAGAGTAGGAACATAGATTGACCGGTAAATCGAGAGCTTCGCCTTGCGGCTCAGCTCTTTCTTCACCACGACAGACCAGTACATCGACCGCATTACTGCAGAAGATGCACCGATCCGTCTGTCAATCTCCCGTTCCATCCTTCCCTCACTCGTGAACAAAACCCCAAGATACTTAAACTCCTCCACTTGAGGCAATAACAGTTAAAATAACAGTTATCATATAACTGTTATTTTATTTTATTTGTATTTTTTTTCTCAGGATTTTGTGAAGAAAATATCTGCTAATGGTAAATTCTGGATTGGTCTGACTGACAGTGATGTGGAGGGCAGCTGGAAATGGGTTGATGGCAGCACTCTGTCCTCTGGGTGAGAAAACACTGAACTGATCTGATTATTATGTAATAAATGATTCATACAGTCAATATCATATCACACAGAAGCAGCACTGAACATCTAATGCTGATCTGTTGATGCAGGTTCTGGAATCCTCGAGAACCCAATGGACATAGAAGAGAGAACTGTGTTCTGACTTATTCACCAGGATGGGCTGATTATCCATGTAGTGATCTTTTTCTATGGATCTGTGAAAAGAGCATTTTAAAATAAGTCATCACATGAACTGCAGGTTCATGTAATAAAATACATATGGGTACGTTTTCCTCTAAGAACAGCTATATATAAATGAACTGCAACTGCTAGAACACAGTTTCTCTCTCTCTCTCTTGCTCTCTCTCTCCATACAGAGTAGAATAATTTACACCAAACAGAAGTGAAAGTGCAAATACACTCTTTAAATGCAGCTAATGTTTTTTTTCCTTATGTATTTATTTTCTTTTATTATAGACTTTTATAATAGATATAAAAGAAAACTGCTTCGATTTGTTTTGAGCAGTTATTACAGTAATTATGAATTTCCGTCAGTTAAAAAAAAGAGGGAATTTGGAAGATGGAATACGACAAGTATATATATATATATCAATTGTACACAAAGTTTGCTAAATATTTTTTATAAATATTTGATATGCATAAAACAATGGTGCTGTGTCAACAGTGTACTTGATAGCAAGTAAAGATAAAATTTGGTTTCCTAGATTCAAACTGTGTAATAATGTAACGAGGAGTCAGTGACATTAGAATCCATGTACAGCTTTATTAAAACAGAATGCAAGTCAAACAGGCAGAGTTCAATCGCGGGCTTCAAACACAACGTAGATGATGTAGAATCAAAGTCAGAGTTCAGGCTAGAGATCAGGGCAGGCGGCAAACACAGGATAATCAAATGACGAGGCAGATTGAATCAGAGTCCAGTAAACAGTCCAGGTTATACACGGGGAATCACACACGGAATAAACGCTCGGAAATGTTTTCATGGCAAGACAAGACTTCGCAATGAGAAACCTTCACCCCCCATTTTGGGCCTCTCAGGTGAAAATAACCTACCTAAATTAAAATGGTAACAGTTCGTGACAAAGTGTGCTACGCAAACAAATTAGGTATCTTTGGAAAGAAGACACTCTGGGCTTTACTATCTATCATCCAGAGTTGATAATGTTCAAAAAGATTAAAAGTTATAGACACTGACGTGCCTTGAAAAATATTTTTCCACACTGAATGTTTTTTTATTTCATATACAAATACATGAAATAAGTCCTGGAGCAATCCAGAAAAGTAATGGATCGAAAGCCACATGTCTCATGAGTTCATATTTCAAATTTGAAGAAGATACCATGAAAAATTAGATTCCTGCAATATTTTTTCTGAAACTATTTATAGTAAATATTTTTATAAAAAATATATTAAGCAGTACAACGTTTTGGTCAGAATAGGTCAGAATCTCATAATGCTCATCACAAACGTTACAGTAAATCATTAATTTACCTTAAACATCCACAAGGAAATCTCTCCCAGTACCCTTCGACTCTCTTTTCCATTCGCCATCTGTTGCTTCCAGAAGGAGACAGCTCTGCTTTAAACAAGGAGATCAAGTCTTCAGCCTTCAATGGCCTCTGTGAGGAACAAAACACTTCCTTAAAAATGCTGGGATGCATCCGGTCCAGGAGACCAAGTGTGTCTAGCTCTTCAGTAAATCTGTAAAGCATTGGAAAGAAAACGTAGGGGGGGCAATCGTGAGGGGGGGCAAATCGTGAGCCAACGCGGCCCTGACCTTCGAATAATATGTTGAGCAGTAAGAGTGGTCTTTGGAGGCAAAGAGTTCTACTTCGGCCCTGCCAAAGATCTTCCAAATCATCTGAACCGTCTGCGGATGGAGCATCCGTTACTCTGAGGGGACATTGCTCCGAGATAACATATCCGCTCCCCGGTTCAATTTGCCTGGTAAGTGTGTTGCTCTCAGCGTGCGCAGGTTGAGCTGAGCCCACTCCAGAAGGTGCTCTACCAGAATGAAGAGGCGCTTTGAGGAGAGGCCTCCTTGGTGATTTATATAGCACACCACGGACATGTTGATCAGCAACATGGCGTCCTATTAGGTCTGGCAGGAAGAACTGGCAGGCTCGACATACTGCTAACATCTCCAAACAGTTGATGTGGAAGCCTTTCTCTGCTTTTGACCGATGGCCGAAAGTCGGTTTGCCTTCGCACAGCGCCCCCCAACCTGTGTTGGAGGCATCTGTCATGACAACCTTCCTGCTGCAGACCATTCCCATGGCCACACCCTTCTCCATCCAGCGGGGGTTCTTCCAGGGTACCAAGGCTGTTACACAGGCCTGGCTCATCTTGATATGTAGGCGTCCGTGACACCTTGCATGGGGTGGAACCCGTGGTTTCAACCAGCATTGAAGGGGCCGCATGCGAAGCAGGCCCAGCTGTAGTATTGGCGATGCTGCGGCCATGAGGCCCAGCATCCTCTGAAATGCTTTGATGGGGCGAGTGGTTACACTTTTGAAGGCGGCCGCAAATTTTTGTATGGCCAGAGCGCGTTCTGGTGCGACCACTTTTCTCATCTCAGCTGAGTCTAGAACTGTTCCCAGGAACGATACCTGCTGGCTGGGGAACGGTGCGCTCTTGGCAAAATTGACCCTGAGCCCCAGGCACTCTAGGTGGCTGAGGAGAAGGGTTCTGTGCAACAGTAGCTCCACCTCTGACTGGGCCAGAATGAGCCAGTCGTCGAGGTAGTTGAGAATGCGGATTCCCATCTGTCTTAGACAAACAACGAAGAAGAGTATCCTGGATAAGAGAGTGGATACTGAGTTCGTTATCGTTGGTATTTGAGAACAGATTTATTCTCACGTGTTCTTCATACAGAATAACATTTCTAATGATTAACCACTGAATCATGTGATCTGTAGAGCACCGTCCGTTTTCTTCCACGTGCGCGAGTGTTAGTCAGAGCACGTTAAATCTCTAGATCTTTCATATTTAAAAAAAAATAGAGTGAAACATTTTTTCTACACATGAAATATGAAAGCAAATAGACATTATGACGATATATTTTCTGTATGTGTTTTGTATGCAGCTCATTTGAACTTTTTATAGCAATAAAGGATGTTTATGACTAATATTAGCAGTGTAACGTTATTAAACATACAAAGAGTTCATGTGTCTGCTTATTATAGAATAAAAAAAACTATAAATCACAATCGGGAGTCATTACAAGCACTCGATGATTGTTTAAAGTGGGAAAGCAAATACATTAATAAATTAAATACATTTTCAAGTGTAGCTTGATGTTAATTGTACTTCTAATTATATTTTAGGCTGTAGCCTATTTTTGTAAGCATTATAGATAGCTTGTATTTCTGTTGTAGAACCAAACTTTGTTTATCTTAATTTAGATGTTAATGCGATACATATCTGAGGAAAAACAAATTGTTGGTCAGCGCCACCTAGCGTGCAGCCGTGAATTAGCAGAAGACGAACATTCGTTTTGCGTTCGGTGTGAAAGCAACATTCACAGGTGATTCGCATCGCTTATTCGCATCGCGCTCAGTGTGGAAAGACCTTGATGCTGTATTTACCAGTGATACAAGAAGTGGAGCTAGAAGAGCTGTCAAAAAGCTTATAAATGGATAAAGCTGCACATGGAAGGAGGATTCCTATTTTGTAAAACCGAGCAAAGACGTCAATTCATCCTGCCTAACCAGTATAGACAAACTGTTCTCAAGCAACTACATGACAACATGGGCCATGTTGGCTTAGAAAGAGTTCTTAGCCTTGCCAGAGACAGGTTCTATTGGCCGTTCATTAAAAGAAACATTGAAACGTTACACGACAATGTCCATGTATAAAACAGCAAAAAGCCAGCCGTACATACAAGAGCTCCAATGGGCAGCATAACCACCAGTTCTCCCTTTGAGCTTGTATCTATTGATTACTTACACCTGGAACACAGCAGAAGAGGGTATGAGTATATTCTTGTAATCGTAGATCATTTTACAAGGTTTGCTTAAGTTTATGCAACCAAAAATAAGTCTGGAAAGTCAGCAGCTGAATTTTGTTTTTTTAACGACTTTATTCCTTGATTTGAATTTCCAGCCAAATTGCACCATGACCAAGGACGAGAATTCGAAAACAAACTCTTTAAGACTTTAATCACAGTATCATCCACATTGCAACCCTGTTGAAAGGTTCAATAGAACATTACAACAGATGCTGAGAACATTTGAAGTAAAGGAAAAATAAAGATGGAGGGAGACCTAACAGAAATTGTTCACACTTACAATTGTACAAGACATGATTCGACAGGTTACTCACCCTTTTACTTGCTGTATGGGTGACATCCACATCTGCCGATCGATCGCTTATTCAAGCTATTACCTAGTGAGGGAAATAAGGATCTAAGAGGATATGCAGAGAAATAGGCTGAGCGAATGACGGAGGCAAACCAGATTGATTCTTCAGCCTGGTGACCGCATACTTGTGCAAAATCTGGGAGAGAAGGGAGGCCCTGGGAAACTGAGGTAATACAGGGAAAAGACCATTTATATAGTGAAACAACAAATAGTCCAGTGTACAGCAGTGGCATTACGTCCATATAGGTTGCGAATGCTCTGCATATCCAGGCCATTTGCTAGATTGAACTTCTAGGGGGAATGAATCCTGAGCTTGAGCCAAGATTAGTTTCTCTGCTTCAACATAGTCATCAGCTTGCAGTGAAGAGTCACTGTTTGCAGCAGCCGCCCCGTGTAAGGACCTGACAGTGGCCTCAACAAGCTCTAGCCATGTGTGGAATTTATTGAGGTCCGGAAGTGAATGATTGGAGACTGTGACAGTATCGATGAATGCAATTTTCCTCAACTCACTGATCTCTGATTCGACCTCAGTGATGGGTGTGGATGGCCACCGGTCAGAAGGTTGACAGAGGAAGTCTGGTCCTGAACTCCACTGGTGGGGACCTGCTAGCTGGGTCAGTGTCAGGCCTCTTGTGATGTGGTCAGCAGGGTTGTGAGCTGAATCAATGTACCGCCATTCAGCTGAGTCTGAGAGGGTCTGGATTTCTGCTATTCGTGTCCCTACAAATACCTTGTAGCGACAGGATTCAGAGGTAAGCCAGTTCAGCACGGTTGTTGAGTCGGACCAGAGAGTGACTGTATGGAGGGTAAGAGACAGCTCAGTCTGGATCACTTTGGCTAACTGAGCTCCAGTCAGAGCTGCGCTCAGTTCCAAACGAGGTATGGAGAGGCATTTCCTGGGAGCCACTCTGGATCTGACCAAAACAAAGGCGACATGGATGTGGCCTTGATCATCAGTAGTGCACAAATAGGCCACTGAGCCGTATGCTCTTTCTGATGCGTCGCAAAATATGTGGAGTTCTCGGACGGCACTAGGGTAATCAGCACAGGCTGGGGCATAAACTCGAGGAAATTGCATCTGAAGGAGATTAGGAATATCTCTAATCCATGTTAACCACTTCTCTCTTAGCTGTAGAGGTGTTATCGGATCGTCCCAGCCCAAATTCTGCTTCCAGAGGTCTTGGATGAGAACCTTTGCCCGGGTGGTAAACGGGATGATATATCCCAGCGGGTCATACTGGCTGGCCAAGGTCTTGTACACATTTCTCATGGTAGGCTCCAGAGGCTTGGTTGATCTCAAATTATAGCCCAGGGTATCACTGAGACAGTCCCACCGTAGGCCTAGAGTGGGTTCTTGTAGGTCTGTACTGGCTTTGGTCAACCACAGTTCACTGTTAGCAGACCGGGCCTCTGCGGGAAGATGTTCGATGACAGAGGGTACATTGCAGGCCCACTGTCTTATGTCAAAGCCTCCCACAGACAGCAGTTGATAAAGCCCATTAACTACCTCCTTAGCTTCATCAGAGCTCGAAGTGCTGTGCAGGCAGTTATCAACATAGAAGGAATTCTCAACTATGTTAATCAGATTGACCTGGTCACTCTGGTGTTCTTGGGCACTGCGCTGGAGAGCGTAGGTGGCGCAACACGGGCTGCATGTAGTTCCGAACGGAAGCCCCCGCCATTCATATATCTCAGGCTCCTGGTCTCTGCACATGTTCCTCCAAAGGAACCGCAACACTGGCCTGTCTTTCGGCAACAAGCGTACCTGGTGGAACATAGCCTTTATGTCCCCACTTACAGCCACCGTGTGTTGTCGGAACCTCAGGAGCACACCTAACAGAGATGGTCCCAGCATCGGACCAGGACGTAGCTGACTGTTCAAGGACTGCCCTAGATGTTGAAAGGAACAGTTAAAGACGATCCTGTCCTTGCCATTGTGATGTATGATATGATGCAGAATGAACCAGGACTCCGAAGCATTGTGCGCTTCTGTGGTTATCTTGGCTACATATCCAGCATATTCCAACTTGCGGATTTCAGTGCAGTAGGCTTTGGCTAGCTCAGGATCTCGTGCCAATCTGCGCTCGGTACTTCGAAGACTAGGAAGAACATTCCGATTGAACATTCCCTCGCCACCAGAGGGAACTGTCACCAGAATTCTGATCTCATCTACCCGGACTCTGATCTCATCTACCCGGACTCCGTTTCCCATGATCCCACAAACCTGGGCCAATCACTCCACCACACCTGTTCCTCATTATCACACACATATAAGCAGCACTCACACTCAGATCGACGCAAAGTCTTGATTTGCAGAACAGTCGACTCACATCGCGATTGACTTCATCACAGATATGCCCAACTCACAAGGCAACACCATCATCCTGACAATCGTAGATCGATTCTCCAAGGCCTGCCGGCTACTTCCACTACCCAAACTTCCCAATGCTTTTGAGACCACTGAACTGTTGTGCAATCAGGTATTCCGTTTGTATGGTCTCCCAGAGGACATCGTGTCAGACCGAGGTCCCCAATTCACCTCACGAGTTTGGTCTGCTTTCTTCAAGCACCTTAATGTAAATGTTAGTCTCACGTCAGGCTATCATCCCCAATCTAACGGGCAATCAGAACGACTAAATCAGGAGGTAATACGGTTTCTGAGATCCTACTGTCAGCAGTGCCAGACCGAGTGGAGTAGGTACCTGATGTGGGCAGAATATGCACAAAATTCCCTAGTAAAACCAGCCACTGGATTGACTCCATTTCAATGCGTTCTGGGCTTCCAGCCACCTATGTTTCCATGGTCCGGTGAACCCACCAATCTACCGTCAGTCACTGAATGGTTGCAGAACAGTGAAGCAGTCTGGGATCGTGCACACACTCACCTGCTTCGAGCAGTCAGGCGCCAGGAACTTCAGGCTAACCGTCATCGTCGTGCCGGTCCCACGTACTCAACAGGTCAGTGGGTCTGGCTATCCACAAGAGATCTGCGGTTACGACAACCCAGCAAGAAACTCAATCCCAGGTATGTGGGTCCATTCAAAATCATCAGACAAATCACCCCAGTATCATTGTGCTTAGAACTGCCTGCTAACTACCGCATTTCTCCTACCTTTCATGTCTCCCTACTGAAACCCGCTGGTGGTCCGAGAGGGGCGCCGGATGAGAGACCCAAGCCACAGATTCCCCCTCCTCTCCTGATTGACGGCGAGGAGGCCTATGAGGTGCACGAGCTGCTAGACTCATGGCGTCGAGGCAGAACTCTGCAATACCTAGTAGATTGGGAGGGCTTTGAACCGGAGGACCCTGGGTCGACGCAGGAGATATCCTGGACCCCACGCTCACTGAGGAATTCCATAGGAACCACCCGGAAAGACCAGCCCCCCGACCTCGAGGAAGACCCCTGCATCGCTTGCCTCCTCGTGTCAGGAGCCGCTCGCAGGGGGAGGGCTCTTTTACAAACGAAACTCCGGCGTTACCTTCTTCTCGCCACCAGAGGGAACTGTCACCCGAATTCTGATCTCATCTACCCGGACTCCGTTTCCCATGATCCCACATACCTGGGCCAATCACTCCACCACACCTGTTCCTCATTATCACACACATATAAGCACCACTCACACTCAGATCGACGCAAAGTCTTGATTTGCCCTGGCTATCATCACCGAGCGTTCTTTACCCGTGTTTGTTTTTCTGGTTTTGACTCTGTTGCCTATTGACCTAGTGATTGTTCTCTGCCTGCCTCGACTTGGATCTTGTATCATTGACTTTGAACTCTTGCTGCCTGCCCTGACCTTTGCTTGCCCCACTACTCTGTTTCAGCCTAGCCTCCTCCAGAACTGTTTGCCGGTATATTGACTTGTCTGTTGTTTTTCTCAATAAAGCTGCATATGGATCCTACTCTGCCTGGTGTCTCGTCACAGAATCAAGGATTGGAGAAGAGATTCTTCACAAAGATGCATTTATTAAACAGTCTTTGAGTTGTCATCTGCACCAGTAATTCTTTGGTAATGAGCTCTGTATTAATGGTCTAAAGAACAATAAAGAAATACAATTACAATCGTATTCTGAAAATCATTTACACTGGCATGATAGTCAAACAAATGCAATAAACAATGATTAGACACTCAAGTCTGCATCCATAACATTAATAGCAGCCTTAACAATGGAAATAGGCATGATATAATTGTGCAATGATATGTTATTAATGTAAACACCCTTAACGCAGTTTAGTAATACTGCCAATGTTAATGCTGATTAGCAAGTTTTCTCTCACGGCAAATTACAGCCGCTACGGCGCTCAAACTTGCCGATGGTAATCGCAGAACAATCGCGGGACATCAATAACATACAATCTACAAACATACATGTGCAGATGTACTTACATCAAGGCATAAACGCATTATACAGAACATAGAACGAGCGTGCAGAGATGAACATTCACCAAACTGTCTTCCTGCGTGTCTCACTATATCAGTCCGTGTGATCAACAACTTTGGTTCTTAGGACAGGCTTTCGTACAGTATCATAGGATGCAGATTCACTTTACAAGTTGTTTGAACATTAATGTGTGTTGGAAGTGTGTGTACACATCCATCCTATAATGAAAAAAATCCACCCCGTGTTTTTTTCTAAAATCCCTATTTTAAAATCCCCTTTCTCAAATCAGGCTGTTCTGAGGCCCCGTTTACACTAGTGCATGAAAATGATCTCCGTTTACACTACACAACCACCGAAAACGCATGTCACATGTCACGTGACCATTCATGCAGGTACAACCATAGATTTGTATAGGTAGATTCCCTATTATTTCGATGACAGACGCGTCTGCGTGCTAGGAGTGGTCGAATTGGGGATCTACCCATACATATCTGTGGCTACAATAACGAGCATGATGTTATTGTTTACATGGTCGTCAAGGATACGCAGAGAGAATGTGGGCAGCCACGCCATCGTTTTCAAAAGTCTCCGTTTTGGTCCGTTTACACTGAAACACAACCCTGGAGTTTTCAAACTAAAACAGGATCTGCAGCGTTTTCAAAAGCCTCAATTTTCGACCTTGAAAACGCCAGAGTAGTGTAAATGATAGGCAAAACCGTAGCAAAAGTTATGCGTTTTAAAATTAAAACTAGTGTAAACGGGGCCTGAGATTCCTGTCAGAATGACATAGTTTGCACAGGCCGCTCCCACGATAGTTGATTGACAAGGCCGTCTTACCGTAGACCCGCCCTGAGTGAGCTAAGAGCTGTCCGCCATAGAGTGGTGGAACTATGATGTCACTTTGAAGGCGAAAACCCAGAAGCAAGTTAGCATTTTATCACTTCCGGTTCCATCATCCCAGACTCAATGGGTTTTTTGAATGGGATTTTGGTTAAATCCCTTAAATAAGGTCCGTGTTTCACACAAGCTCAAGATACTTTCACGTTTTATTCTACGATGTAAAACACCAGTTACACCACACTCGTGATTTTTTTAAACTGTTATGTTTCTTAAAAAAGATGGTTGCTACAGGTACTGTCGGAGACATTAAACATCATCACGCTGAACAGTTTATCAATTTACAGTATTTTCCAGTTGCAGTATAATTTGTCATTCAATTAATTGTAGAATAACCAATTAATAGTTTCCCACATTTTTTATTGTTGTTCAATGTTTTTTTTGCTTGGCCCCGAAGTGCAACACGTCTTCGGAGGGAAAATGCTCGTTTTATCGCTTACTGATGCAGAGACTCGGACCGTAAGGTAAACTCATATTACGTTTATTCCATTTTAACACCACATTTACAGGCTTAGTCATGGTGAAAGTGAAACTTTAATGATGCATAGTGCTTAAAGCCACGTTAAAATTAAATGTTTACGTCCACATGAAGCTGTTAGAAAGCATATAGATTGTAGAAGCAAGGATAAAATAATCTCTTATGCCCCCTCACCTAACCAAAGGGCCAACTATGAGGGTCTGTGGACCAGTTGGAACCAGCTTCCAGAAGAGATCAGATCAAGACTCAAAACTCATCTGTTTAACTGTGCATTTGTTGAATGAGCACTGTGCTTTATGTCCGAACTGACTGCAATGAATTTTATGTATAATCATTTTCTTTAAATTTATTTTAAATCCTTTTCTATATCATTTTAAAATTCCTTGTTTTTATTATTTTTATTTCCATGTTTTTATTGATTTTAATGTCTATTTCACTTTCTTTTATGTAAAGAACTTTGAATTACCACTGTGTATGAAATGTGCTATATAAATAAACTTGCCTTGCCTAAACTTGCCTATATTAGATCAAACACAGAATCAAGTTTGCGCTGCTGCGCGTGATCACGTCAAAGATCAGACAAATACAGTGGTGGGCCGTCAGGGGAAGCAGGGCCTTCTCTGCTGGCCCTATAAAAAATTTTATTGTGTGAAAAATGTTTTTAGTTATTATTTTCATTTGTGTAATGTCCACAATAATGTCTACGATTAGTTTAGTTGAGGTTGAACTGGAATATCCTATATAAAGTCAGAGTCCAGCACTACAGATAGTGCTACCCTTTTGTTGAAAGACATCACATCTGATTTGTTACAAGTATTAGTGACAGAATCATCAGCCAATCAAATTTTGACGTTCAATGACAGCCCGCCCTCTGGTCTAGCTACGTGCCCAGTGCTACCCCCAGCGTTAGACCGCCCCTTTAGTAAGGCATTTCCAAGGTACGATCTACTAAAAACGCCTTTTTCAAGGCACTCATTATTTTGTTGGCTGTGTTTACTTTTTAATACGAGTAAAGGGGCATGGAATGACCGACCCAGGGACTTTATTTACAAGTGACAGGTGAGTACGTTATTATTTAATGAGTATTGTATCATGCACATTGTTATGGAGGTGTACGTGGTGCATTGATAATACTGTGGTGCGGTGTGTGGATGTCCGGTGGTTGTACAGTTTTGCTGCTTTGAGCGTGTCCTCATTTTAGAGTGACGTGAATGTGCAGTGACCAGTGGACTGGCAGATTACTTTTACTGACCATGTAGGGAAATTTACTCATGCGCATTTAACTCACCCTAATCTAGCCTACTGTTGAAATTGTTGATCAGACGTCATTGTTGTTGAGAGACTGTGTGTGGCATAATATGTGCATTATATGCATATAGCTGTGCTAGCTGTAACAGAGATGTGTAAGATGTGTGCATGTAGTTTACAGTTGCTTACTGAAGGCCCTGACTGAAACCCCACATTACCCCACTGGACAAATATACACGTGCATCTTGAAAAGCGGATGTTTTGGAAAGTGCTACGCCACATTTTTGTGCCATCTAGTGGTTTAGATGAAAATAATCTCAAAGACGCTTTTCTGCCAGGGCGCCTTTAGCCTGTACATATTTAAGGGATGATGCACGACTAGCTGTGCATTAAATGATTTGAATGCACTTTGCGTCAGGTGGTTCTTGACCTCCATGTTGTGGATTAAAATTGTTTTATGCACAGCTAGCTATGCATTATCCTACTTATACCACGGTCATTTGCCAGAATTGACAAGTTAAAGCTGGTAATGATATTTGCAGTGCAATATTTGACCAGAAGAGTAAAAAGGATGTGAATTTTTCATCAGTTATGGCTCGTTAGCGCTAGCATTCTGCCCAGTTCAAATCAGACACAGAGATTAAATAGTGTGGTAAAATCACATTTATTTGAATGAATTGTAGCATTTATTTGACTTTATTAAATTATCTACTGAATTATTATTTGAATTAATTGTGCGTTACCTGTGTCTGCGCATCTCTATACAAACAATGAAGCTGTGTTTAGTCACTTCAAAACACCAGCTTGTTGCTGAGGAATCTAGTATCTAGGCTATTTTATTAATAAAAGTCGCGGGGCAGCGCTGACAAGTTTCTGTGTGTGTGCAGCGCAATCTGGAATCTCCAACCTCTCTCTGTGTGTGTGTGTGTGTGTGTGTGTGTGTGTGTGTGTTTGTGTGCAAGTGATGTGTGTGTGTTTGTGTGCATCAATTAAAGCAGCACATTAATATAGAACCATGATTAAACCGACTTGGAACTACCTGTGCATTAAACGGTGCATACCTGCCAGCCAATCAGAATCAAGTATTCAGACAGACCATGGTATATATATATATATACAACGCTAAACCACAGACTGCTTTACTATTTTTACATTTATATACAGTATGAGGAAGAATAACAGCATGAAAGCTCATTTACCACCATGTCTGTCATCAACAGGAAGTTACAATGAACTAATGCCACAGCGCTTCAGAACAGCAGCAGTGTGTGATAAGATGAAGAGCATTTTAAAATTAGTCGATACAATGAATACAGCCTTTATACTATAGTCCACTACAGTTTCAGGCACCACTATACACAGCGTGTTTGAAGCTGCTGTGTTTTCTTCTAAACATTTAGCAAATGAGAACAGTTCGGTCATTCATGATGGTGATGGTGACTTATGAACGTCCTTCAAATTCTTCAGTGTTACTATTGATACTATATATGTAACTCCCCTGGGTCCGCACCGCCACAACTCGTTCTTGTTCTGAGTGAGTCTCAAACCCGGGGTCTCCGACTTGGGAGGCGGGCGCTCTAACAAGGAGGCTAAAGCCACGGCCTCTAGTGTCAGTCGCTAGAACGCCTCTTTTTGAGATCAGGGGAGTGAGGTTTACACACAACAGCTCTACGTCGGTTACATGTGCAAGTTTTGATATTATATAAAATATTAAATTTACACACACAAACACCCACAATATAGTGGTAAAGTGAGACAAATGGTTTTCATAATAATTATAGATTAAAATATATTTCTAAAAATCACTAGTCATTTTTATACGTTTATAGATTTATAGTAATACTATATACCATCTATATACTTTATAGATGGTTCTAAACTTAAGTGTCTGATGACACGTTTTAATTTTTTCACACATTAACCACAACTTTGTTTCCCGCTGGTGTTAAAAGAAGACAAGCTCTGACTACTTAAACACATCTATACAGGAACAAGGAACTATATAGTTTAATGTTAGATGGTTAAAGAGCAAAAATGTCTGATGATATTTATGACTATGCCTTCGGGACAGAGACTGAGGGAATGAAGAGAGAGAGAGCGGAGATGACAGTGACTATCTATGAGAGTATAGATCATGTGAGAGATCATGATCATGACTTCAGGACAGAGACAAAGATACACCAACCACTTCAGCGTACAGGTAATAACATTCATTTATTTGATTATATGTTCCAGTTTGCACATGTTCAGCAGTGTTAATTTTGGCAGGCATTTTTTATTTAGTCTTAGTCTTTATCTTGAGACGAAAAAGCTTAATAGTCTTAAGTCACATTTTAGTCATTTGAGTCTTTCATAGTTTTAGTCTAATTTTAGTCGACGAAAAGTCATTGCATTTTTGTCAACTTTTAGTCATTACTTTTAGTCAAACTGCAGTTACCAAAATTTATTTTGGAAGCTATTTTATATGTAGTATTCAAACAAAAATAGTCATAAATTCTTCTCTCTTTAGAATTAAGCTTAGTTATGAGAAATTTGAATCAAGGATTGAATTTGGAAAAACTGGTATTTTTCAGATACAGTAGGTTTACTTAAAGTATACATTTATTTAACATCTTTTGTTGGTTAACATTTATGACAGATAATTAGGAATGCTGTCCATTTAAGACAGAAGGTATGTATGTAATAGCCTACTGACATACATTCAGTTTTCACCCACCTGTTTAAGCGCACTTAAACCATAACGGACTGTATTTCCGTGAGATACTCTACATGAGAGACATGTGGACTGCTGTGTGTGTATTTGAGCACTGAGAACTGATCGCGCTGTATGAGAACTGAAGAAGTGGAGCGTGCGCGAGAGAGAGCCCTTCTATCAGCGCGTTTCCGCCTATCGCACCCTCACTGACTTTAAGTTAATCGACAATGAATTTTGACTCCCGGGAAAAACGGGACGTCTGGTCACCCACTCCCTAACCCTTCGGGTGCTGATCTGGTTTCAGATCGCTAGTTCGCGTTTTGGTAGCCTATCAGTCCACTGCGGCTGCCATGCAAATGCACCTTATCCAATGACAGAGATGCACATTTTGAAAGACAAGACAGTTAACTTAGCCTATAGGATGTATTTTGAATGTCCGGTAGTCCTCAAATAACATTTTAGTCACATCTCGTCTTGTTAATGAAGACGCGCATAAATTTCGTCATAGTTTTTATCATCAGATATTAGTTTTAGCTCGTCAACGTCTCGTCTTAGTCACAGAAAAAAGGTTCGTTGACAAATATTTTTTGTCGTCGTCAACGAAATTAACACTGATGTTCAGTCATTTAACATCATGTCTGTGGTGTCCAGGAAGTGATTGTGTGAAGATCAGAAGCTCCAGAGCTCTATGTATTCTTCAGATGCTATTATAAGACTTTAAAGTTAAAGTTACAGACAATAACTAATTGTTTGCGTATGTCACAAACTTGAGTGTTCCTCATGAATGAACACACTCAGTAAATCCATAAATCTGATATCTAGAATAAGTTACATATTTATAACTGAACTGTATAGGCCTCCTGACAACCTTAAACAAGCGTTGAAGCGCCCCTTACAAAACAAAAATATATGGGAATATTTTAACACAGTAGCTTTATTAACAAAACTAATCAGTTCATTTCTCTTTGTAGAGTTAATGCATGGGTTTGTATAAAGCTGAACACATATTCATAAACTTCTATTTCACTTTATTTTTTGTATAGTTAAGGTCATTGCACACTGAGTCGGAAATTTTCGTATGTTTTTTCGTATTCGTAATCCTAAAAATTCATCACGCACAGAAACCTTGCACACTGAGTCTGATGCGTATTAATAAATCCGTTGCGACAGTAGTCTACTAAATGGAGTCTGCAAGCATTGAGAATGATTTTGTTGTCCTCTCGCTTCTTAAAAAAAGGAAAAAGAAAGGAAATATTGGGTCCATCCAATCCTGAGATTCCCCCTCCTTATTAAGGAGCAGCGGGATTATCCCGGGCGATTCAAAGTTTACTTCGGGATGTCAGTGGCTCAGTTTGATGCTTTGCTTCCGATACTAGAGCCACATATTAAAAAGAAGACAACCAATTTCTGTGAACTCAGTGTGCAAGGATCTATATACAGTGCTTTGTGCTGCAAGACGAAGTGGAGGAACTTGACAATCGCCATTCTGGATTTTGGCGTTCGCTTGTACGGTGGCTCTAAACTGTCAAAACACCTCTCAATATGCTTTCCACGGATGCAAAAACCCCCGAACCTTATTTAGCTTGAAATTCCGATTTTACCAGCATATGTAAGGTATAGATGTACTGTCCAGGCCGTAATTCCTATTTGAAAAGGTTAACTTTAACAGACGAAACCAGATTGGTCGACCCGCACACGCTTTAATTTAAAGGATGGTCGATCTGACAGGATTCCTTCCGGTTGAGTGACTCACATCTAACCTGTATAGTAAAGACAAACTCACAGTGTTTATCAAGTCATGAAGATGTATTTCAATTTCAGCAGGCAACTATTTTTACAGCTACATTATTATTCCAGCCACAATTAATCACAACAATGTATATACAATCACATATGATTAAGCATATAAATCATCAGTTTGTTGTTTTACACACATGCACACAGACATTATTTCATACACGACAGTGAGATGCATGAGAAATCTTTAGACATGTCCATAACAACAAAAGACAATACTTTATTTAACCTTTTCTGATAAGAAGTGTGTGCTGCAAACGTGAGTATTTTTGACGATCGTTTCTGTCCAGTCCACTCGTTTTATCTCGTTTCACCACAGCTGTCGTCGGTTTTTTGTCTGGCAGTGGCAGCAGGTATGCCTTAAAATTTCAAATTGGAGCCTCTACAACATGGATTCTGGCACCCAACATCACAACAAGATGATATTTTAAGATCCTTAATATATAAGGAATATTTTTATTCCTGGTTTGAATGGGCCGCCTCCAGTTTTTGCCTCCAGCTAGCGCTGTGACGTAACTGTGATGTCGGCCCTAAAAGGGTCTATAGCACGTGAAGATCCTGCAGGTGGCAGATCATTTATAGCCTTTTCTCACAGCAGCTAGAATAATTAAATGTCATTTTGATGGCGGATTGTAATCCAGAAAGGATTATGTGTTTATGAAACATGTGAATGAAATAAAATTATATTGCCGTTTTAAATGTGCTTCTGATTATAGATAGCCTGGGATTACACAAGATTTGTATTTTAAAGTCGGCATGAAATCAAAATAGTTTTTTGATGGAATACTGTAGTGTTTATTATAATTAATGTATCCGTGCCCTTCATTATTTTTTTTAAATTCAAGTGCCCTTGTAATCTTTAATCAAAAAATTTTAACCTCCCCTCCCCCTCAAAACGACTCCTCTACTCTTCCGGTCACGAGTGATGGAGCAAGGGCGTAGCTAGTGACGTAAGGAGTAAACGCTGAGATAAACGACAGAGAAAGCTGAAGCTGATGCTTCACTTTATAGCACTGACACCAGTCATGAGGGAGTACATTACCCTTAAACACTGAAAAGATATTAGGATATTAGGACATTACTCTTAGGACACCACAAACTAATCTATTTTATGAAAATGACTAATGACTTAACCTGATGGAGGACGTGCTCAGTCAATCAGGCAGTCTCTCTCTCGCGCGCACTGTTTAGACATGTTTTGTGCCGTTGATCGTCATCGCCATCCTTTTTAAATAAATATTTTATTCATGCTTGGGTATCGGCAGTGAATCCAGTGGCGAGAAATCCCCCACCACTAACTACAAACGGGCATTTCAGATCTGCCTCCATTTTGTTAGTAACGGCCCAACTTCCAACGATCCAATCAATTCCCGAAGGATGAAATCACGCTAATACATACTATACTCATAGTAACACAATGCTGATGTTGTTAACATTAATAATATGAGATTCACGAGTTCACACTTACATATATTTAGCACGAGTTACGTAATGCGTATTTGGCGAGTATGGTAATACGTAGTTGGCGTGCTGTCCTGGGGAAGGGCTCTGAGCTCGGGAATGGCCCGAACCCAGAGTATCCCCCAAAAAGCAATGGGTGTAGGACAGCCGCCAGACTGAGATCCCCCCCCAAAATACGCACTAGAGATCTGGCGGGAGCTAGTTACGAGGAGTGGCCAGTATTGCAGGGCTGGGGGAGCCTATGAGCTCTGAGGGAGCGTATTGGCATGCATGGTTAGGCCCCACCGGTTGCTGGTGTGAACTGCGTGGTTTAGGGCGACCGGTCGGGGAGGGCTCGAACCGAAGCTCAACGGTGTGCTCATTGCATTGGGACGGGTGAGCCCTGCCCGCCGATGGAGGAGCAGCTGGTTAACCTGTTAACCTTCACCTCCATTTGTGGCCTCGCAGGTGAAAATAACCTACCTAAATTAACCCTCTGGGCCCTGAGGGTGTTTTGGGGGCCTGGAGAACTTTCAACATGCCTTGACATTTGTGCTTTTTTCAGTTGCTTATAAAAATATAAATGGCTAAAGTCTAATAACACTGTAAACAGCACAAACAGGGCTACACTAATATGTTAGCAGCATTTATGTACATGATTGTGTTTTTGAGAAAACAACGTTTATGCGTGGTTAGTGAAAAACAAAAATTTTTAAGTCACTGAAATAAGACCATAAAACACATACAGAACAATTGTTTACAAGACTATTGAGAACCAGATCTTGTAGCCTAGAATATTTACTTCACAATTATGTGAAAATCATTCTGCTTACTCATTCACAGAAAACAATATATTGATTTACATTTTTAAAGACATGTTTTGTGATTGAAAGACAATATGCGAGGGAGTGGTAATGGGCTTGAATAGTAAGTGATTCTCACCTGAGAGACAAAGGGCCCTCCCCTAAAGCTGCTAATGGCCCATCAGTGTGACTGTGACTGATGCAGGTAAGAGAGTGTGAGGAGACTGAAAAAATTGGGTTTTAAAATGATTTGTATTTTATTTACAACACAGTATAATCAAAACATACATAATGAAGGTCAAAGACACATTATTGTGCACTGATCTAACAGACTGTGACTCGTTCCTGCAACAGATTCTGAACTTCTGATGTTGCTGCAGCGCTCTCAGAGGAAAACAGTTGGAAGAGACTGAAAGTCAGCAGGATTAATCTGTGGTGCAGGTGTCTGATTCAATAAAATACTAACAACCAAAAAAAGAGAAAAAACATTTGTGAGCATGTTTATATCAGGAGCATCTATATATATATATATATATATCACTGATTCTTGAAATAAGGGACAAAACATGTCCCCCATCAAAATGTTACAATCTGCCTTAAAAAACAATAAATTGTTTCATTTAAAAAGGCTTTAAAAGTTGGATATGAAAGACTTGTGTATGTTTAGACCCTTAGTTTTGTATATATTTATATTATTTCATAGTAATTTTATAAAATACCGGCACTGTATTATGAAAGCCCATGCAAATGAACTCGTCCTCTGTAGAGGTCACAGTATCAAACTGCAAAAAAAAGGGTTTTAAAATGCCCAAAATGCACAAATATGAATATGAGATTAATTGGATGGCTTAATAAAATATCACAAATTACTTAAAGTGAACATTGCATTATTTTATACATTAACAACAGCCTTTCAAAATCTGTCATCAATTCATGTCAACTCCGTCAGATATTTTTCAAATTTGAAATAAATCAGGCATATTTTGGTCAGCTTTAACCCTGAGGACCCCCTTTGACTTCTTTCTGTTGATGGATGCAGCAGTCCAACACATGGTCTCGTATGTTTTAAATTTTTTTAAATATTCAGCAAACAAGTTGAAATCCCTGTGGTCACAGCTTTTATGTGTCAACACTGTCTTCAAAGTAGGGATGATTTTAATCAAGAATTTTGAAATAAAAGTTGGTATTTTGGTTTAGTTTAGTGGCAGCTGGCAACTGAGGAAAATCAAAATGGCTACCATCTATTAGACATGATTAAGTTGAAAAAACATGTTGTTTTGTCAACTCCGTCAGACGTCAACTCTGTCAGATATTTTGTCTGACGGTGTTGACATGTAAGCTGACGGAGTGGACAAGTGCTCCAAAATACTCATTAAGTAATGTATAACAACTACATAGCATGATAATATGATCTAAGTATACATGTTGATTGACTTAAAATATCTTAATATATTTAAAATATATTAAGATATTTAAAAATATCTTAATATATTTTATCTGTACTATAGGCAGACATGGCTAGACCAAAACTGTCAGTGGAGGAGCAAAGAAAAAGAAACAGAGAGTACCAGAGAAAAATGAGAGAAAGAATTAACAGTGACCCAGAAAACAGGGTCCAAAACAAAACAGTAAAACAAATTGGAGAATTAGGACCAAGAGCAAAGAGGCACCGCAGAAAGTACTGGAGGAAAGCAAAGAAAAGGTCCAGAGCTATGCAGAATAGACGGCTAAATTAAATAGACACCCCACCAGAAAGTCCTCTGGACCAGTCACAGAAAAACTCCTTTTTTCCACTTCACTGAAGCCTTTTCAATCACGCAGTGAAACTACACGTCCATTGGTTCGTGCAGTGCGATAAAAAATGAACCAGTGGTACGGTGGCGGTGATGAGCAAGCCTATGGCTATGCAGCCCGCCAAAGCCCGCCAAAATGGGGGGGCTTCTGGCTATATTAGCGGCCGCTTCGCTGCCGCAACTCAGATTTCTTCGAAAGAAGCGACTGAGGCGTGCAGCTCATAGCACGGCCAGGAACGCAGTACTCGTTCCCATATCTCAAGGAACCAAGGTTACATTAGTAAACGAGTACGTTTCCTGTCGATATTTCACTCGTACTGCGTCGTAAGATGCTGTATGGGAACCAATACAATCCCGCTATGCTATGATGGGGAACGACTCAAACATGACTCCCATGGGAGGGCCCAGGGGAGTTAAAATTACACCAAGCACAGGCTGAGCCACCGGGTCAACCATGGCCTATGTGTCGTCCCGAAGTAGACACTTAGTGCTCATAATATGGACCTTCCAAGAGAAGGAGGGCCTTGAGCAGAAATGGTAAAGGAATCCCAGAGATAGCTTATCTAGCCAGAACGGCAAATTTTAAGCAGAAAGGACCCTGGCCTGCAAGGCGGGGGACGTCCAGGTTGTAAAACCTCATAAATATGGACGGCGAGGACCAGCCGGCTGCCTCACAAATTTATGAAATGGACACCCCGCTGGACCATGCCCAGAAAGAGGCGATGCCTCTGGTGGAATGGGCTCTGACTCCAATGGGGCACTGCAAGCCCATGGAGGAGTATGCTAGGGTGACAGCATCCACTATCCATCTGGAGATACTTTGCTTCGTAACAGGGTGACCTTTAGCGCGGTTACCGAAGCTGACAAAAAGCTGTTCTGATCTCCTGAACGAGGCAGAACGCTCAATGTATACCCTTAGGGCCCTGACGGGGCAGAGCAGGAACAATTCCTGGTTGTCCGTCGAGGGGGGGAAGCGCGGAAAGCGCTATGACCTGGGCTCTGAACGGAGTGGAGAGCACCTTTGGTACATAACCCAACCTTGGTTTCAGGACGACCTTGGAGTCGTTAGGCCCGAATTCCAGGCAAGCAGGGTTGACAGAAAGGGCCTGTAAGTCTCCTACCCGCTTAACCGATGCCAGTGCCAACAGCAGGGCGGTTTTAAACGAGAGCGATCTCAGGCTCGCAGATTGCAGTGGTTCAAACGGGGGGCCTCTCAAGGCCCTCAGCACGGTTGGTAAGTCCCAAAGTGGAACTGTACAAGGGCGAGGAGGGTTCAATCAGCAATAGGGGCATGAAAAGCGTAAAAAAAGCGTAAACTTTGACGGTGGATGGGGAACGCTGTTTGTCCAGCAGCCCCTGCAGAAACGAGAGAACCACTGGAACCTCAGAGGTGACCGGATCCAAATCACGGTCTTGACACCAAGCCGAGAAAATAGACCATTTCAGAGCATAGAGGCATCTAGTAGACGGGGCTCTAGCTTCTGCCATAGTGCTTAAGACACGCTCTGGGAGGACAAAAGGCTCCCGTTGAGCGGCCACACATGCAGGGCCCATAACTCGGGCCATGAATGCCACAGTGTGCTGTTCGCTTGAGAGAGGAGGTCCCGTCTCAAGGGAATGGGCCACGGGGCTGCTTCCAGCAGCTGGAAAAGTTCTGACACCCACGGCTAGTTCCTCCAGAAGGGGGCTATTAGGAGAAGCCTGTGCCGTTGTTCCCTGACTTGTCTGAGTACCTGAGGTAGCAGAGCGATTGGAGGGAACGCGTAGAGCGGAAGACTGGGCATCCGTGCTCCTCATAAAGAGATAACTGATCGTACTAGGACGTGGTGTCCCCTTATGTCCCGCAGGAAGAATTGACAGGCACGGCACACTGCTAGCATTTCTAGGTAGTTGATGTGCAGACCCTCCTCGGACCAAAGACCGAAGGCCGGTTTGCCCTCGCACAGCGCTCCCCAACCCTTGTTGGAAGCATCTGTCGTGACAACTTTCCTTCTGTGCGCCGTGTCCAAGATCACACCTCGCTTCAGCCAGAAAGGGTCCCTCCAACAGCTCAGGGCTGATACACAGGCCCGAGTCACCGTTATGCGATTGTGACCGTGATGCCAAGCTGCAAATGGAACCCTCTGCTTCAGCCAGAATTGTATGGGACGCATGTGAAGCAGACCCAAACGAAGCACTGGCGAAGCCGCTGCCATAAGGCCCAGCATTCTCTGGAAAGCCTTGAGCGAGTGGACGGTCCCTTCCTTGAAGGAGACCGCATGGCGCTGAATAGTCATGGCTCGTTCCGCTGAGACAGTTGCTGTCATCTGCACCGAGTCTATCCGGCCCAAACAGGCTGTTGGCTGAAACTGGAGCATCGAGGAAGGGGACCTTATCCGCCTCCATCTCTGTCAGCGTGAGCCACAGATGACGTTCCAATACTACCATGCTGGACATAGACCGCCCGATGTGATTTTCATGTGTGCCTTAAAGATCCTGTCACCATGTACTCTTTGTTTGAAGTTTGATACCCTTTCTCTTGATACTCTCTCCCTTTTCCATGTTAAAACTAGGTAAATATCTTTATTCAGTTTAATTCTCGATTAGTTTGTCAACTCCGTCAATTGTGTGTCAACACCGTTAGTTATGCGTCAACACCGTAAGATGGAGGTTTTTCATTTTTATAAAAAAATGTAGGTTTCATTTGTTCAATTAAGTGTATTCATGCATTTAAACACCAACTTATCTACATTTATCAGTGTCTTGTGTGCACAAAACCATTGATTGTATATATTAAAAATTAAAAAAATTGTAAACTAAATGACGGTAATTTAAAATGGCTAATTCCAAAACAATATTAAATAATATTAAAAGTGTATACAATGCAATTTATCACTTAACCTTGCTAAGGCACACCATTTCTACACACTTAAAGACTTTACAGTGTTGTTGAATTGATCAAACACACAAAAAAAACATTTTTGTGAGTCAGACGGAGTTGACAAATGTCAAGTTACTAAGTGAGTAAATGTACATTTTTTTAAAAAGTGGTTAAATAAAAAACCTGTTCCTTTTCATGGTATGATAGATGAGACCCGTGTTTATGAAGATATCCAATTCAAATTAATGTAGTATGGATTTTTTGTTTGTCACTTTTCAAAAGTACTTTTGTCCCTTATCTCAAGAAACAGTGATATATATATATATATATATATATATATATATAGGTTTTGTAGTCATAGACTCATTCATGCTTTGTATTATCGTAAAAAAAGACATTTTATTTTTCAGAAACAAATTATTATTGTTTAGCACGCTATTAAAATCTATTTTTGAACAGAGTAGGCTATTAATAATAAACATGTTGTAAACATACTTAGACTCGTAGCATTCATCATGTTACAATGTACTCTCATATTACTTTTATTGCTTTATAAAATGTTTTACTGGATTTCGAACATTTTAGTCAGGAATTATAGTTTGGGGAAAACCCAACTATGATTTTGTAGTCATATAGCCATCCTGAACATCATGTATTATTTTATAGTATAAAAGATATGATTCTGCAGTCATAGACTCACGCATGCTTTGTACTATAAAAGGATGTACTTCGTAATATAAAAAAAGGATATTTTATATCTGATAGCTAATTGTTATCGTTTAGCACACTATTCAAATATATTTGTGAACAGATTATTAATAATAAACATGGTCTAAACATTCTTAGATGCGTAGCATGCATCGTGTTGTACTTTGGGAACAACCCATCTAGTAATGTGTTCAAGTTTATGTCACAATAACACGCTAACTAATGCAAAACATAAACATTACTTACTCATTAGATCGATCAGCAGCCTTTACTCAGCGCATCTTCTTCCAGAAACTAACAGTACATCAGCGATGAACAGTCTCCGTGTTTGTTGTTGTGCGTCTCCAAGCGCGCGCGTCACGTGGTTATTTGCATGTGAACACGAGGGGGCGGGATCTCATTAGAAATAATGAGTTAGACGGGACAGACTGAACATCGTGTTGGTTTCATACGGATTACTTCATCACAGAATATTTGTTCGATATATTCGAACAATATTCGAATATTCGATATGACTTACTTCATTTGAAAGAAGACACTTCAAGCTTTCTATAGAGATAACTCTCATGTCTGTGTGTTGATTATTCGCTGAGTTACACTTAATTTTAGTGACGCATTTCTGAAAACAGATCGCGGAGACGGAGAAGACAGAGAGCGCACCCTGTTTGTTTTCTTAATTCTTCAAAAGCACAAAGTTTAGTTGTTATTATGAGTGAATACAAATAAAAGAAGACCCCTTACAGATTCGAATGGTGTATTGCTCTTATCTGAACGATCAAAAATGGCAGAGTAATTCAAGCTCATTTCTGCCTTATCAGGAAAATCTGCCCCAAAACGCGTATTCGCGTTTGTCGGGCTCAGAGGGTTAAAATGGTAACAGTTTGTGACAAAGTGTGCTTACACAAACAAATTAGGCATCTTTGGAAAGAAGAGACTCTGGGCTTTACTATCTATCATCCAGAGTTGATAATGCTCAAAAAGATAAAAAGTTATAGGCACTGACGTGCCTTGAAAAATATTTTTCCACACTGAATGTTTTTTTATTTCATATACAAATACATGAAATAAGTCCTGGAGCAATCCAGAAAAGTAATGGATCGAAAGCCATGTGTCTCATAAGTTCATATTTCAAATTTGAAGAAGATACCATGAAAAATGAGATTCCTGCAATATTTTTTCTTAAACTATTTATAGTCCCCCCACCCCCCTGTTTGAGGAAAAATAACCACCAAATGGATTGCAGAATTATACAAGCTATTTTAGTCATTATACATGTTCCTGCATAGTTTTTCAATTATAAAATAATAGACAGATTTATTTGAGCACTAAAAAATACAAAAATAATTATTTGAGTAATAAAAAAGGAAAAAAAATAGAAAAAAAATGCTTTGTATATAGTATGTATACTGAAGTATTCTTCGTTATTCGTTATTACAATGATAAATATCACTGCCAGACGTGAAGTGATATTGCCAGACATGGTCATAGAGTCAGTAATCACACGCTGATGTGCTTCCATTCAGATTATAATCAAACAGATGGGCCATATAATCAATAATAGCTGATCAATGAATCACAATGATAGCCGTCATAGAGTCGCTAATAAACACGCTGATGTCCGTCCATACATATTATAATCATGCAGACACGGCCACATTCCCCACACAATACACACACACACATATAAAAAATGTAGAAGAAAAAAAAAACAGTTTTTTATGGATAAAGCAGATCGCTAAGTTACGCCCCGCTCAGATGACAGAAGCGTCATAGCCCGCGTCAGAGCTGGCAGGAGGGAGCGCCAAATTCAAATAATCTATATTCCGCTTTTCTGAGACTTTTTTTTCCGTAGACGGTCTCATTATTTTGAAGGAATGTTTGGCCATCAGGTGGGCCGTGCTCACCCTCCGCTATTATCTCCTGGGACGGGAATTCACTCTCTGTTCGGACCACGCGCCCCTGCAGTGGCTCCACCGCATGAAGGATACCAACGCGCGGATCACCCAGATGGCGGTGGCTGACTTCCTCTCCAGGAATGGGGGGGGGGGGGGGGCTGCAGGCCGGAGGGCTCCCCGGCCTGAGTCGGGCGGTGGGGGTATGTGGCGAGGGGGGCGTGATTCAGCGGAGTCTGCAGCGGGAGAGCACATTGGGAGACGAGCGGGGAGAAAGTGGGTCAAGTGCAAAATGATGAACACCTGTGTTTGATTGCAGTGATTGGCGCGGAGAGACTGCTTAAGTCGCCGGAGAGAGATGCACGGAGAGGGAGACGGAGACTTGTGTGTGTGTGTGACTGCCAGGAGCTGTGAGAAACGCTGGAGAAAGACGTACCGACAAAAGCTGCGCTTTTGCTCATCTGGGCCGTTGGGCCAACTTTATTTTGAGTTTATTTTTGAATAAAACCACACGAGTCTCCGACAGCCACCCTTGTCCTCTTCCTTCCAGATACCTGAACTGAGTTGTGTCACAGATAGCCTAGTCTCCAAGACTCTCCGGCCGCAGGGTGGAAAAGGTAAATTGTCTGGCTGGGAGGCTCTGGCTGGTGTTCGACAAGATGTGAAGATTCACGGTGTCAGAAGGCTGAGCCTCGCCAAGCGTGAGACTTGAAAAGGTAAGTAAAGATTATTTAAGGGTTGGATCCAGACTGAAGCTTCTCTAATTCCTAGTTACCACAGGATGTTAATCCCGTGGTAGAAACAGAGAAACAAAGAGAGACATAATTAACGTAGCTGCTGTTCCATCCAAGCAAATGATTTGTTCAACCCAAGCTAAGGAATAATAATAATGTACATTTGATCAGATATAACTGCAGTACAAGACTACAAAATGCATCACGTGAATGCTTGGCCAAAGAGATGCGTCCCCAATCCAGATCCAAACAGAGAGAGTGCGTCCGAACCCCGAACACCACCAGGAAGGCTACTCCAGAGCCCGGGAGCCAAACGTGAAAAATCTCCACCTCCCCCAGTGGACTCTGCCATCCTAGGCACCACCAAAAGTCCAGAGCCCTGCGACCCTAGGGAGCGGGCTGGACCCCAGCGTGGTAGAAGACGAGCTAGGTACAAATGTTAGAGATTAGGTGGACATTTGTATGGATGTTTTAGCCGAACGAGGATAAGATCGCACGGTGGCATATAGACCAGTGGTTCCCAACTCATCCCGGGGACCCCAAACCACAGCACGCTCCGCATATGTCCGCATTATGTCTCTCTTTGTTGGCCAGTTCACCTCAAACTCCATCACTCTGAACATAGGAGCCCCACAGGGCTGTGTCCTGAGTCCCCTGCTCTACTCTCTCTACACGCATGACTGCGTGTCCTCTCACAGCTCCACATCTATTGTCAAATTCGCTGATGACACTGTGGTTCTGGGCCTCATCTCCAACAACGATGAGACCGCATACTTGGATGAGGTAGAGAGACTCACATCATGGTGCCAGGACAACTGTCTCTCTCTGAATGTGGGGAAAACTAAAGAGCTGATCATGGACTTTAGGAAGAGACAGCAGCAGCCCTACTCTCCTCTCAGGATCAGTGGGACCCCTGTGGAGAGGGTGAGTAGCTTCAAGTACGTCGGCGTAAACATCTCCGAGAACCTGACTTGGACTACACACATCCAAACAAAGGTTAAGAAAGCCAGGCAAAGACTGTACCATCTGCGTCAGCTGAGGAAATTCAGGGTCTCACCAGCAATCCTGAAAACTTTCTATTCAGGGACCATAGAAAGTGTATTGACTCAGTGCATCTCAGTGTGGTATGGAAACAGCTCCAATCAGGACTGCAAAGCACTACAGAGAGTTGTGCGCTTAGCTGAGCGCATCTCAGGGTCTGCTCTCCCCTCTCTGCAGGACATCTACCTCAAACACTGCAAAAATAGAGCTGTTAAAATCTTCAAGGACTCTAATCACCCTGGTAACCGTCTATTCACTTTGCTTCCATCTGGTAAGCGCTTCCGTAGCCTGATGGCAAAAACTGAGAGACTTAGGAGGAGCTTCTTCCCCCAGGCCATCAGGCTCCTAAACTCTAACTCTGTGTCATAATATCACTTGACTCCATGTAATATCACCATATCAATAAGTTATTCATAATTTTTCTCCATGTAAATATCATATATCAATAAGCTATTCATAATTTTTCTCTACCTCATATTGCTGCTATTGAAATACCCTGTACAACTTTGTGCACATTATTTTTTGCACATTCCTCTCTATTTGTCAACAACATACTGACCTGCACATTTATATTTATATTTTTTATCTTATCTTATCTTGTCTTTTATTTTATTTTATGTTTGTACTTCTTCTTAATATTTGTATTCTATATAATTGCACTGTCCTTGGAGCGGACCTGACCTACATTTCACTGCTGGTTATACTCTGTATAATTGTGTATGTGACAAATAAAACTCTTGAATCTGGAATAACCTCCACCCCCCACCCCACTTGACACACCCGATCCAACTCATCAGCTCATTGATAGAGTCTGCAAGACTTGAAATGGGCACGGCCCGTGAGAGAGACACAAAGACGCGCAGCGGCCGGGGGCCACGAGAACCACCGATATAGACGATTGTCTAGCTATTGGAGCCCTCTGTAGGCTTTGGTGTAATGCGTATGTGCATGATATTGTTTAATACATTATATTAAGTTTAACAAAACCATATGTTACTTACTCTTGATACTTTATACAAATGATTATGGCCAATTGGGAAACTGATAGAAGCGTTAGAGAAAAAAGGGAGTATGAGAAAAAGATGTGTGGGTCTGTGTTGCAAGCGGACGCAGCCTTGCGCTTGCGTCGCTTGCTGTGGCTGTAGGCCACAGGAAGGGAGTCCAGAAAAACTTGTGTAGCCTGCTCTGCTAACGGAGGTAGCCTCACGCTAGTGTCTGCCACTGGAGCTGGAGGCTGCTGAAAAGGACAAAAGGGGTTATTAGTAGCAGGAGGAAAAAGATTGAGATGTGTGGGCTTGTGTAGCAAGCGGAGACACCCTCGTACTTGCTTCTGCTGCTGTAGGCCACAGAAAAGTGGCTTAAGATATTTAGCTGGATATGCCGGAATGTCCAGTTAGCCTGCGGCGGTGCCGATTTAGCCATTTATTGCACTACCCTAGTAACTTGTTTTTCAAGCAACTAGCAGCAAATGTGGTGATTTCAAAACTAAAGTGGTAAAGTAAATGTTTTTTTTGTTTGTTTTGTTTTTTGAGGGTTAGGGCTGTGATTGTTAATCATTTACTGTTGGTCCAGTGTGATCAATTGTGAAACTTCCTCTTCCACTGTTGGTTTTATCCACAAAACAAATTAATCTTATCCATCTTTTCTATCCATTTATTGAAATGCAATGTGTAAATTAATTATGGGTAAAAATGCAGGTGAAAAATAAGGATAGTTTGAGTAATTGCAGTGTGTATCCCAAGCACTTGCGCCATGGTTACATAGTGGCATTAACATCCAATGATGTCGCAACGTCCTTTAACAACTTTCATCAACAAATTACCTGCCTTTAGCGAGTTTACTTGATTATTTGGCAACACTGGTGGTTGCGCCGCTAGCAGAGGCTGCCTCGCGCTAGCATCTGGAAACAGAAGCTAGAGGCCCAGCTGCATGAGACGCTGCGGCCGGCAGAAACGCGGTGAAGGCTGAGCCGAAGCAGGAAGCGAGTGAGGCTTTGCTGCGGTGAGAACTGGGGCGGGGCCCATGCTCGTTGAAGGCCTGCTGCAGAGACCCGACGCTTGCGGAGAGACGGGTCTATAGCTGGACAATGGTGGTGTCTGCGAGGCGATTTCGGGCTTTCCTTGATCTATTGGCGGCTGGAGTGGATTTAGAAGTGAGGTTGGCTGGTTTGCGGGGTGATGGAAGATCGTGTAAATCTGCTTGTTTACCTTCCGCGAGGATGGTGCTTCGGAATTAATCAGTGTTTGCCTCAGGCTTAAATACGATCTACATTCCGATCGGAGGAATTGTTGGCACGGATGAAATCTGAATAAAGCCAGATTCGGACTGTAATTGTTTCTCATATGAACGTCTGTAAAGATTAATTTACATATCACCTCAGTGATAAATCTCATGGATTCGGACGGCGATTTATTCACAGTGGAGGAGTGAGTTCAGTGATCCTGCGAACGCGCTGCTCACGTGGCCAGTCACATGATTGTGTGCTGTAAAATAGAAAGAATTTTATTTACAAATGTATTATTATGTAAAATATATTCTTATTATTCCAAGCATATTTATAATATATAATCCTATTTATTATTTGATTATTTAATCTCCTGTTTAAAATAGAAATACGCGCTATATTGTATATAATTATACACGATATATATCCGTTTATAATACACATTTTAAAATTGTATTGCATACTTGCCGCTGCCATAATAAAGACCCACTTCGAATGTTTGTGCTTTTCTTCTCTTTCTGCTCTCACTCACTGTGGTGGAGCAGTTATGAAGTATTATTCTTTTAAATACTTTCCAGCATTTCATAAATAAATATTTATGCAAATTACACCGAAGTACAACAGACGTACGGTGTTCGGGAGTGTTCAAAAAGGGGTTAAACGCTGAATTTGAATCGATTCCTTCTCGTAAACTCAGAGATGTGGATTCGGAAGGCAATTAAATTACCACACGACCTTGGTGTTTGTCAAAAACGTATATAAATCGGCCGGGGATTTTTACGGAGGTGGTGATAGAAAAACACAGGCGTCTTGGATTCGGACGGCAATTAAATCACCAACTACCCCTGTATATGGTGAAAATCACTTACGTCCCCCTGAGAAACAATTACCGTCAGAATCGGGCTTAAGACGCCGGTGGAGGAGAGCGTGTAGCTGGTTGAGCAGAGAGCAGCGGCCGTGTCTGGTGGAGAAAGACCGATCCTGGGGCCGGCAGATTGGCCGGAGGATCCGAAAAGATTCCCAGCATAGGTCTCGTGGTTTGGATCTGTGATGTAATGGCAAGAGGTGCGGACCGAATGCTGATAGACCGTCAAATGAGTGGAGGTATGTCAGTTGTATTTATGTCCGTGAGTTGATTGACTTGTATTACGCCCCGCCTCTAGGGAAGATATAAAACACTGAAGAGGCGTAATAAATAATTGGTTGGGTTGTGGAAATGGAATCCCAGCACGCATCCCTCCGGTCGAAAACCAAAAAAGACAAATGCACAAAATTGAAGCAAAAAGTAATTAATTTATTAAAGAATAACAAGTGAAATAAAGAGCAAATCTTCAGGGTGTCCAAAAGGCCAAAATAACAAACAAAACGAATATAAAAAGAAAAGAGGGGAAAATTAATAACCTAATTAAATACCAAAAGAAAATACATTTATCTTACCTAACTCCCTGCCCAAAAACAGAGATCAAACAATTTCAAAATAAACAAGGCAGGACACCCCTACGCTCAGAAGTTTACACAAGATGCACATTTAGTAAAACGAAAAACAAAATCTCTAAAACACAATTTGATCATCGGCCGGAGGAGGGATTCCGGAGCTCTCAACCCACGTGCGACCAAACCAAGAATGAGCTCCTCGATGAGTGTCAGCAGCGTCCTTTTAAAGACCCCGTCCCGACTAGGCAACCAATGGCTGCTTACATCCCATGATTGGAGAACCTGTTTTGGATTAGAGAAATCAAGAAAAGAAAAAGAACACAAGCAATAGAAAACAAACTAACACAGGTCGTAACAACTTGATTACGTACCACCTGTGTTTAATTAGGCTAAGTATCTGACGTGCTCCTCCCGAACTTTGTTAATAAAACATCATATAAAGTATAACAATAGTAATCATTTGCATGGTATGATGTGATATGAGCTAACCGATTGTTACACTTAATCACTATTGGTAGCGTGATTTATTGTAATGCTTTTTTTCCTCAGTTGGTCAGAACAAATGTGGCAGACTTGTAACTTATTTGTTCAGATGACAATATCCGGTGAAAATTCTGATTTGGGTCATATATTCCAAGACGTAGGCTAGAATCTGTGATTGCGAAGTACAGTGAATATCCACACCGGTGTGGTGACAGACAGCTACACATACTCCTCAAAACATTACATTAATCTGCGCTGGAGCCGTACCAGAACAAATCCCACGCAAGCAAGATAATTCCACAAGCAGCTGTAACTCCAGGTTTTCAAACAGAGATAGTGATAAATAGGCAAAACTTATAGATTGCAGCTTTAATCATATAATGGCCACAACACATAAACATAATTATGCACGTTAATTGGTATGAAACCGATAGGATGTCTGTCATATGCTCTTGTACTTTGACATACTTTGCCCCACATTGGCCTTCCCTACTGAGATCTCAAAAAGCAGAGAGCCAAAGTAGAAACACACAAAGACAGCTTCCACCTTTTACATAACTGAGCGAACAAAAACATCTCAACCTGTGTATGGCTATACAGACACTGATGGAACACGGGATAAGGACAGACAAGAGAAAACAACCTCAACACACAATATTGAAAGTGTAGTTATATTTGGACCTGTATGTAGAAATTTTTAAAAAATTCTTCATGTCTGTCATCTTCAGGGAGTGATTGTGTGAAGAACAGAGGCTTCAGATCAGCTGCAGTGTGTTTGGTTCTGCTGTGTGTTCTTCTGCTGACTGCAGTCATAGTGCTGTGTGTCTACATCCATACAAACAACACAAACTACACACAAGAGACACACCAGCTACTAACCAACATCACCAACCTCACAGAAGAAAGAGACCAGCTACTAACCAACATCACCAACCTTAAAGAAGAAAGAGACCAGCTACTAACCAACATCACCAACCTCACAGAAGAAAGAGACCAGCTAGTAAACAAGAGCATGCAGCTGACAAAAGAGAGAGATGAATTATTATCAAGTAAGAGTGATCTGATTAAAACAACAGACCAATTACATCAGGAGAAAAATGAACTGTTGAAAAGTATTCATGGAATGGATAATTATGAACTATATTAAAACTAAAACAACCACTTATTAGTAGATCAGTGTGATGGGAATAAAGTGCTAATAGTTGAAATGTTTATGTTTTCAGATGGATGGATTTACTATCAATCTAATCTGTACTTCATTTCCTCTGAGAAGAAGAACTGGACTGAGAGCAGAAGATACTGTACAGAGAGAGGAGCAGATCTGATCATCATAAACAACACACAGGAACAAGTGAGTGAAACTAATGTTATAACTATGTTATCTATGGCAAGAAAATTGTTGTACTTTATCATATAACTGTTATTTTATTTGTATTTTTTTCTCAGGATTTTGTGAAGAAAATATCTGCTAATGCTAATGTCTGGATTGGTCTGACTGACAGTGATGTGGAGGACAGATGGAAATGGGTTGATGGCAGCACTCTGTCCTCTGGGTGAGAAAACACTGAACTGATCTGATTATTATTAAATAAATTATTAATACGGTCAACATCATATCACACAGAAGCAGCACTGAACATCTAATGCTGATCTGTTGATGCAGGTTCTGGAATTCTCGAGAACCCAATGGATATAGAAGAGAGAACTGTGTTCTGACTTATTCATCAGGATGGGGTGATTATCCATGTAGTGATCATTTTCTATGGATCTGTGAAAAGAGCATTTTAAAATAAGTCATCACATGAACTGCAGTTTACATTTTCCTCTAAGAACAGCTATATTTAAATGAACTGCAACTGCTAGAACACAGTTTCTCTCTCTCTCTCTCTCTCTCTCTCTCTCTCTATCTCTCTCTCTCGCTCTCTCTCTCCATACAGAGTAGAATAATTTACACCAAACAGAAGTGAAAGTGCAAATACACTCTTTGAATGAAGCAAATGTTTTTATTTATTTATTATAGACTTTTATAATAGATATAAAAGAAAACTGCTTAGATTTGTTTTGAGCAGTTATTACAGTAATTATGAATTTCCGTCAGTTAAAAAAAAGAGGGAATTTGGAAGATGGAATACGACAAGTAAATATATATATATATATATATATATATATATATATATATATATATATATATATATATATATATATATAAATAGTATATCACTTGTACACAAAGTTTGATAAATATGTTTTATAAATATTTGATATGCATAAAACAATGGTGCTGTGTCAACAGTGTACTTGATAGCAAGATAAAATTCCTAGATTCCAACTGTGTAATATGATCAGAATAGGGATTGGGTGTTTTCTTTCTTTTTAAGGTTTAACATCTAATCTTTAACTATGACAATCAAAATATGAGGTCAATAGTCAAATTTAGCCACAGTAGCTGAGCCTTAAAGGTACAAGAAATGAAAGCAAGTGAAATCAACCTGAACAGAACCAAACAGAACAACATATTTTTTACCAATCTGAATATATATCTGAGAGTACTTATGTTAACAGAACTATTGCTGAGACATCGGAGATGAACAGAAAGAATGAGTGGAGATGATAATCTACCAGTACAGAAACTTTGAAAGTGACTTTGTTTGAGGACACAGTAACAATGTGGGGTATCTTCAAAGTTGATTTCCACAGAGATATCACCTAATCAATCAATCTGTAATGCGGGAGACTCGAGAGGATCCATGTGCAGAGGAAATTTATTGAAACAGAGTCAAGCAGACCAGGGTCATACACAGAGAAGGCTAAGAAAGCTAACAACAAGTGATAAGCAAGACTTCACGAGTGAGCGCTGGCCAAATGGCACAGTCATGTGCACGGGTTTCATTAACATCAAGCCTGAGTTGACAGAGAAAGTTGATGATCAGCTTCATGGTACCAACAAAGCCAGATTGGAGTGGTTTGGTTTTGTCAACTCGAAACTAATCCTGTAACGCTGAGTTTGTTCAGCCACCATCATGCTACAGGGCCCTGCTCTGAGAGTCACTTCACCAGCTTTATGCTTTTTTCATTTGAGAAAAATTACTTCAAATACTAAAACCAAAACTGAAAGACCTTCACGACAAACCGCCAAAATAAAAGCCCGTTTTAACTTTTGTAAAGATTACATATTATATATTTGACTTTTGTAATATATTTTGACCAATTATATTACTACTGTATACTAAAATGCAGTTCCTCACAGTAATAATAATAATAATATAATTTTAAGGAATATCATACAACCAAGTTATATTTTTATTATTAATAATTTATACAGTTCCGTTGTGCAGCAGCTTATGAGATAAAATGTTTTTTTACTGAATCACAAAACACAGAATCCTTAAAAAATCAAAAAGAAAACACAGAATTTAGGGAAAAATCTAATTTATTTATTGGGGTTAGGGTTAGGTAGGTCCTCTGTGGAATTAAATTTTGAACAAAGTTATGTTTACCTTCATTCTCAAGGTCTAACAAACATGTGGAAAGCTTTTCCTTCCCCATTAATGGTAAATGAATATTATGATAAACATCAATATAGTATGGTATGGAAAAATATTTATTGTTTTTAATTATTATTATTTTTATAGTTTGGTAAAATGGTAAAAACATTGAAAATGTTTGTGAGAAAATATTAATGTCATGTATGTATGTATGTATCTATCTGTGGCGTTACATCCATATAAGCTGCGATATAACCGTCTGAGTTCACGGGATAATTAATATAAACATAATTATAAGTTGATACCTTATCATTTGAGATGTGACTGAAAGCTTAATAAAGTGTTGGGAATAAGTATGTACAATTATTTATTTGAAAACACCTGTAATTTTCTCCAAGTCTACGTCAGTGACGGAAGCTTCCGTGTAAGTTAAGTATAAGTTGGACGTTTTGATTAATATCGATTAATCAGGCAAATATCAGGTATAGTCTACATTCGATTACAGTACACGATACCACTATGACATCACCAGTTTGTTGTACATGTACCTTATACATTAAATACAATGTATATAAGCTGTCACAGAGTATGAAATGAACACCTGCCAAACCCACGTTAACTCTGCGCGACCTGTTCCAGGAGGAATGCCTTTGCCTAGACACAATTAATATTGATATTTTCACAATATTTACGCATGCAGAAATATACATTTCTTTACATTTTGCAGAACAGACAGAAGAAGATCCGTCAATGCGCATTAGTTTCGTTATGTTCAGATGTTCTGCAGCAGTCATGTGAGGAGTTTTCACTCTTCTCCGTGTTGTGTATATATATACATATATAATACATAGTCTAATTAATATACTTTAATTTAATTCAGTGATGCAAATCAGCTGTTTCTCCAGTTTTCAGAGTCATATGATCGTTCAGAAATCATTCTAATATATTGATTTATAACCAGTGTTGGAAACAGTTTTGCTGCTTAATATTTTTTGGAACCTGTGACGTTTTGTTCAGGATTCTTTTATGAATAGAAAGCTAAAAAGAACAGCATTGATAACAAATCAACATATTGGAATGATTTCTGAAGGATTATGTGACACTGAAGACTGGTGTAAAGGCTGATAAATATTCTGATTTGCATCACTGAAATAAATTACATTAAAAACAATATAAATCTTTTAAATGGCATTGTGTGTGTGTATGTGTATATATATATATATATATATATATATATATATATATATATATATATATATATGAGTACAGTACTTGGGTACAGTTTTTGGGTACTCTACCCACCCCTGGAGTTCACATCCACCACACAAATGTCCTGTTTTACGATGGATTAAAGGTGAGCAGTACTTGCAGGGAAGGAGGAAAAGGCCTTTTTCTAAACGAGTGAGATGAAAGCTTTAGTCTGGGATGCACTAAGGCGACGGTTGTTTTGATTTTTGAGCATCGGTCAAAGGACAAAAACGAACTGGCGAAAGCAGACCAATGACAAAGTAAAGACAGAATGCACAGACACTTGATTCTATCTATCACTTGTTTCTATTTTTATCCACAATAAGACAACCAAGGCCTGGCAATGCCAGAGCCATTTGCTTGCTGCTTGCTTTGTATATTCACAGTTCTATCTCTTCCAGCTTCCCTGTTTGAATGCTGAATACTGATTACTGCCACCTGGTGGTATGGGAGAGTTATGTTCTCTCAAGCAAGCGCTAGATGCTATATGGCCATCGGCTGTAGTCTGTCCGGTGTGTCCAACGCAGGTTATGCGAGGCCAAAAGCCCTATTCGGACGGGACTAGTTTTACAGGGGGTCGTTAGAGAAATTTGTGTTTTACAGACATACTCTGTGATTTTAATCCCGTCCGAATCTGCCATGTCTGTGTTTTTTTCACATGACCGCTGTAATAATTCCAGAGCAAATTACCTACTGTTTTTCAGCAAACTCAGCGATCCTCTGAGAAAACTAATCCCGTCCGAATGTGATGTCTGTGATTGCAGGTGATTTTTATTTTTTTGGCTAACGTGAATTACCGTAGACGCTTTTACCGCGCTCATGTTTGATACATTTGCATCCCTGCAAAGAAGTAAATAATGATAAAAAAAAGACAATAATAAAATCAAGAGCCAGATTACGTTCAGATCACTGTTAAGACTGGCTATTTTAATCAGCGTCAGGTAAAATTATTGCGTTCATTTCTGCACTCAATTACATAATGTTTTAATTACATGTACCTTTATGAAAATTAAACACGGGTTTACTACAAATAAATAACTAAAGTAAAATTAAAGCAACCACACATTAACATGGTTTTGCTATACTAGCTTCACTATGGTAACAAAATCATTATCGTGCACCTTCGAAATGGACAATGTATTGGTTTTGTGGTTTATTAGCTTCTGTCATTCTCCCTTTTGTTTTCCTGTAACTTTCTCCTTAAGCAATCAGTTTCATTGGTGATCGTTTCATATGTGTTTGTACAAACCTGTCAAACTACCACTGACATGAACTTTGAAGCTCAATAACTGTGAATCACAATTATTCATTTTCAATATTTGAATGTATACTTTTATTTTTCTGCACATCACCTGCTTACCTCTAATGGATGTCACTGCTGTACAGAAATGTGAATCACATGGCACAGTGATCAAAATCAACAGACAAAAGAGCACAAAGAGTTTTTTCTTTTTGAATCAAAAAACAAACATTATGCATGAAATAGCCTGCAGAACGTCTGGTTACACAATCCCGTACACTAAAAATATTGATTAAATGTAATTGAGACCGTCTACGGAAAAAAAGTCTCAGAAAAGCGGAATATAGATTATTTGATCTGCTTTATCCATAAAAAACTGTTTTTCTTCTACATTTTTTATATGTGTGTGTGTGTATTGTGTGGGGAATGTGGCCGTATCTGCATGATTATAATATGTATGGACGGACATCAGCGTGTTTATTAGCGACTCTATGACGGCTATCATTGTGATTCATTGATCAGCTATTATTGATTATATGGCCCATCTGTATGATCATCATCTGAATGGAAGCACATCAGCGTGTGTTTACTGACTCTATGACCATGTCTGGCAATATCACTTCACGTCTGGCAGTGATATTTATCATTTATCATTTGTTCTAAAACAAGTTTTTCGGCCACCTTGGAAACCACCGGCAGGATACTAATGGGCCTGTAGTTGCAAATGGACAAGCGATCACCTCCTTTGAGTACAGGAAAGACTGCCGCCAACTTCCACACATTTGGGAACAACCCCTGAGCAATTGAAAGATTAACAATTTTCGTAATTGGGTATACTAATGATTCAGAGAGCTCTTTCAACATAACAGTATTCATTCCAATGACATCTTTCGCTCAAGATGGCCTCAGAGATCTAATCGCTCTCACAACATCTGCCTCAGTGATATGTTCTATGTTGAAAGCTGGCTCTGTTTGTTCGCCTTGACAAGGAGTGTTCTTATATTCAGAAGAAAAACACTTGATGATATTTTCTACTGAGTCAATGAAATAATTATTGAGAGCATCAGCTACTTCAGCTGGCTTATCTCTTAATTTTCCACCAACAATAAGTTCAATTGATTTGACATTATTAACATCATGTCCCATTAATTTTCTTAACTGGCTCCAAATAGTTTTAGTATTACCTCCTGCTTTTTCAATTATGGTCAAAAAGAAATTTGCTTTGGCTATCCTTATTTCTTTAACTACTCTATTCCGTAACATAGTGAAAATATGTCGATCACTGCTTGCTTTAGATTTAATGGCAGCTTTTAAAGCCATATCTCGTTTTTTCATTAAATTTTAAATATTTGTGGTTATCCAAGGAATGGTGTTCTTTTTTTTCCTATGCCGTTGTCTGCATGTAAATACATCAATTGAACTCTGCATTTGTTGTGTAAATCTTTGACTGTCTTCTTCCAACGATCTTCTTAAAAGTACGTTATCCCAATTGATGCTCTGAACGGCACTTATGAACTGACCCTGCAGTTAGCTTCCTGGCTATTAAAATCATATTATGATCTGATAGTCCAGTCAGCATATTAAGGGATTTAACAATTCGCTTTGGTCGATTGCTAAATATTAGGTCTATTTGTGTTCTTGTAGAATTTGTTACTCTGGTAGGCCCATATATCAACTGTGTAAGATCACAATCGTCAGTAATCTGTTTTAATGTTTTCCTTGACGCTTTGTCTTCCCAATTGATGTTGAAGTCTCCCATAATAATCACCTCCTTATTAAAATTACATTCCTTTAACATATTTTGGAAATGTTCATAAAATATATTCTTAGAAGATGGAGAGCGATATAGTGTAATAAGTGAGAAAGACATAGATGGAGATAGAGTTAAGTCCAATACACTCCAATTCATTACCTGACCACTGAACCTCGTGGCATTGAAAGTGATCTTTTACAAAGATTAAAACTCCCCCTCCTTTTGAGCCCACTCTATCTTTTCTATGCACCTTATAACCAGGAACATGTAAAGCTGATGAAGGTGAATTTTCATTAAGCCAAGTTTCCGTTAAACACAAGAAATCCAGGTTAGAGTCTAATAGAAGCTGATGGATTTGATCACATTTAGATTTAAAACTTCTTATATTTAAGTGCCCTCCTAAAATACCCCTCGGCTTTAATTTGGGGTCCCAGATTATTCTTGAATGATTGACAGTCTGAAATATATTCAGTTTCCTGTTTTTGGTGATTGCAACATTTAAAATTTTTGAGTGTACACTACATATTGTGCGATTGGGTGTAGTTATTGCATGTCTTACAGCCTTCTTTTTCACAGTACACGCCGTCTGATCGAGTGACGATATGTTATGTTCCGCTATCGGTGTGGATGGATTAGTTGATAATTTGTAGAGGGAGTTTTTATATGAGTAACTCCCTCTTAAACTGTGGTGTTTGTCACCTTTGTCTATTAAAATCGGCAAACAGTTAGATGTGACACCCGGCGATTCAGCGATGCAACCTCTGGACATGGTCTCCGCTAGAATCCCCTCCGCGGCCAGAGCCGCGACACACCGCCGTTCCCGCCGCCGGCGCGAAGGCCGCTCCCCCCACGCCGGCCCCCGGCGAATCAACAGGCGCTCCCACGAGACAGGCCACAGGAACCCGAACAGGCAACCCGCATCCAGCGGCACCCACGAAACAGAGATGGCAATCAAGGTTAGTTTGTAGAATCTGTTCAATCGATGATTTGTTACAAAGAGTACGTACCTGTAAAACAGCTGTGTTGCGACTTATATCGACAGTATTTACTTCCCCTCTCGGGCCAGGACACGGATGAATATCTCCGGATAGTAATAAACAGATTGTGATTAGCAAAGCTTTGTTGAATCTTGATTGAAGGCTTATGTTTCTTTGTTGGATAGTACAGTTGTGGATACATGAACGTTACTACCAGCGCATGTTTCCCATAGCCGAAGTTTGTTGCGGCTTGGGTTGTTTGTTTAATGTTTGTTGATATGTTAATATCAGTGGGCTTTGATACATTTAAAATCAATCCATAAAATAACAACGCCACTGCCGCACCTGTCCTGCCTGACACACATCTCGCCATCTTGGTTCCAAGCTTCAGCTCAGGACTCTCCTGAGCTGAAGGCTACATAGTGTATGTAGCCTAATACTTACAAAGGAAACATGAGGAACAACCCAAAAAGAAGCCAACCTGTTTGTGGTTCTACTATGTTTTTGTCGGGTAGGCTAGCTATATATAGAGAGAGAAACAGGTCATTTATCTAGCTATTTATCTAACCCCCCACCCCCCAGACTGGATCGTCTTTTGGTCGAAAAATGATGACTGGATATGTCTGCAAAAGGGGTTAAAGCTTCTGAGGGCAGAGTGGGTAAAGTGTTGAGAGGTGTTCATCAACCCTACCACACTGCAAGACAGCAGGTAAGGTCAAATAGCTTTTTTTTCTGTATTTATTTTCAATAGAACATTGGTGATTCAGAATCTGAGCATCCAAATGAATGAATATTGAGTTTCTATAATAATGTGGTTCTTATATTTTAGGGTGCCCGAAATCTGAATCCCATACCCTACAGTGCTGAATACATGGGTCACAAGCTGCATGTAGATCAGAATGAGAAGCTTGTTATGTTTGGAGTGACCCATGTAATGGCTATTGATGGTTTCAGCAAGAAGGTTGTCTGTCACTCCACCATGCCAATAAAAAACAACATAATCATTTATGAGGAAGTGTACAGGTAAAATAACTTTACTAGGATTAGTAGTTCTCAGAATTTATAGGACACACTTGAAAGTACAACAAAATTAATGTTTAAATAAAGATGTGTTGTAACAAAGTTAAATAAAAACTACTGTATTTAATGTAAAAAAAAAAAAAGAAAATAAGCTTTGCTCAAATAAAGATTATATTGGCCTGGCTTCACAGACAGGTCTTAGACTAAGCCAGGATTAGGCCATAGTTCAATTAGGAAATTTAAGTAATTTTTATTAACATGCTTAAAAAAAACAAAGGCATTGATATATTTTAAGATCAGTCAGTGCAAGTTTATTTCAGTTGAAACAAAGACACTCAGAGTTACATTTTAGTCTGGGACTAGGCTTAAGCCTTGTCTGTGAAACCGGGGGATTGTGTTTTAACATGAATTTATATTTAATTTAGTGATTCCTCTGCGTACCACTAGAGGGAGCATGAGTACCACTAGTGGTACTCGCCCCACACTTTGAGAACTACTATCTTAGACTGTTGTTGTTTATGTTTAAAGGTTATGTTTTATGTTTGTCTGTTATTTATCCTCAGACCTGCTGTGCTTTCCTATGGACTATGGGACCAGGTCAGAGTTGACTGTGGAAAAGAGTTTTATCTGACATTATTCATCCAGGAAAACCTGGCAGAACACAGACACAATCCTCAAAGGCAGCCATACATTCATGCACCTTCTACAAGGGTGAGATAAATGTGTTGTTGAACATGAATCCTGGTTTCTTGCAATTAAAGGGATAGTTCACCCAAAAATGAAAATTTGATGTTTATCTGCTTACCCCTAGGGCTTCGCCGAGCCGCTTCAGCGATCAGAGCGGACGTCAGCTCGTCCCCTGCTGCCATCCGGCGAGCCTTCAAGAAGAGCAAATTTCTTCTAAAAGAGCAATTGTTGCAAATGCCGCGCTGTCAGTGCGTCTCATGCAAGCTTTTGCTGCACGATGCCGACGGCCACTCAGAGTGTGTTTCCTGCTTGGGTAAATCCCACGCAGAGGCCGCTCTGAGCGAGATGGAATGTTCATACTGCATGAACATGAGTCTCGTGACTGCGCGCTCGGATCGCTTTCTTTTCAGAGAGCGACTCCGCCCCTCGCACTCTCCCGTTTTCTTCCTCCCAGGGACCTGGTGGGAAAAAAACGGTGGGGTAAAGGGCTTAAGCGCTCAGCGGCGAGCGAGCTCACGCCGGCTCAGACCCCGCGTGCCTCGCCCCCGCTATGCAGAGTGGATTCTCCCGTCCTCTTTGAGCACGCGGATCAGCGTCCCTCGGTTGGCGCGAGTGACGTGATCTCGTTCGGTGCTTTTGAGGACGAGCTATTAGATGACAGCATGTCTCTAATAGCGTCAGACGCAGAGGATATTTCGGGCTCTACCATCGACCCCGCCCCCTCCTCGTCTGCCGAGCCCAGCGAAGCAAAGCCAGGGATGGATGCCGAGCTCTTCCGCATCATCGCTAAGGCCGTTGATGAGCTGGGTTTGGAGTGGTCTACGCCGGAGGAGCCCACTCGAAGTCGTCTGGACGAATGGTTCCTGCCGGGGCGCCGCACGGCCCCTCGTCAGCGAGCTTCTCCGTTTTTTCCGGAGGTCCATGACGAACTCACGAAGTCGTGGCGTGGAGTTTTTCCCCATAGCGACTAGCGACGTAGTACTTGTTCCCGTATCTAAGGGAACCGAGGTTACGTTAGTAACTGAGTACGTTATCACCGATCTGTAAATCCTTAAATCTCACTACTCACTTCTTGACTCTAAGGAAAGGGAATACCAAATGAACTGGCTAAAGAAGGGTGTCCTACAAAACTTCAAGAGGACCAGCTGCCTATTGGTACAGTTGCTGCTGACCTTTATCAGCAGGAATTGGGATCAGCCTTGAAAAGGGAATCAATTTTTGGATGTGATCCTTTCCCATCTGAAGAAGCCCAACAATGGACTGAAACTGAGTTTGTTTCTCACTTTGACTTGTTATCACTACACCAAAATGTGATTAATCATAACTATGGCCCTTTTAAGGATGAAGTTTTGTCTCTTATTGATATCACCAGAAGCTGTGTGTGACCTGTTACAAGTAACCTGCAATAATCAATGAAACGGTATACTGCAAAAAAACATTTATTACAGAAAGTGTAAAACCTGTTTCAATCAATAACAATTGCACTTAATTACAAATACATTCCACTTTTAAAAGTCTTTCTCAGTCAATTTTTTTTGGTGCTCTTGTAAACAAACTGAGCTTTTGCCTAAAAACTAAGCTCATCAGATTGAATGTAGATACTGTAACACTAACTTCCTTGAACTTAATTGCATTTACCAACTAGTGTTCTACCCATAAACATTAAACAGGATGTTGCAGCTTATCATACCAACATTACAACTTTTTTTGAGAACTGATCAGTGAATTTAACAGCCGTAACCAGGTAACATGTTTGCCCATCCTTACTGAAACAATGATGCATGACTTATTCCATTTATATCTCACTCAAGAAAGACAGGACATCAAAGAGACCCTTAACCTGATGCACCTTGGTGCTGAACTCTTCTGCCCTGCATTTCAGACAGTTATCTGCATTTAACAGCCACTGCTCCACACATGTTCGGCATCCAACCAGAGACTCGCAACATATGGCAAATATGGGCTCCGGCAGTAGAACTGTAAGGTTTTAAACAAAGAAATGATTGATGCTGAAAATTACAGTTACTTTCAACATGAAAGAAAATTAACTGAACTAACTGACTGTACAAGTACCCACTGCTACATATCTTACACATACCTTTACAAACAAGACAGGTGAAGGCATCCTTCATTCGGCCCAGACATGCATTTGACATTAGGGGAAAGTGGGGTGAGTTGTGCCAGTTTTTACTCAAAGTGACTTTAAAGTGAGGTCATGACAGTAATGCCTTCAACTTAAGAATGTACATATATTTCAGGATGTGGTGCATCCCTGAGAACAACAACTTTGGATCTGAAATAAATTGTTTCAGAAATATAGCTTGGGGAAAAAGTGGTCTTGTGGCACAACTTGACCCTGGTGCGGGGTAAATTGTGCCTTTGGGGAGAATACGTTGGGGTAAATTGTGCCAGTGATTTCTGAAGTAAAACAGAACATTTTAATGTTATGAACTGTAATGCTATATGAAAGCAAGACAAACTCAATACAAAATTACTTATTTAAGGTTTATTTAGATATTGCCCTATAAAACTGTTGGAATAAGTAATATTTTGCAGTTTTGGGGAAAACACAAAAAACTTAAATACAAAATATTTGATATTTGTGAATCATTTCAGGCAAAAAGGCTTTGGCAATAGATGCCTGTTGACATACATAGAACGCTGTCTGTCAATTATGTAACATATAAGAATAAAGTGACTAGGCTAATTTCTAAACATCCTATTGTGACTTAAGCCACTTAAAAACTGAATAAAACTTCTCTTTAATAAAACAGTGCAAACTCAAAAATGAAATCAGTGTTAGCTAAATTAAACAAATGGCAGGTAAGTCAAACACTGATGAGGCATGCACATCTCCTCACTTCTCCAGATTATCCCCTGTGGGTATGTAGGTCTAGGTGGTCTGGATCTGGCCTACTACTTAACATCCCACTTGTCAATGCTGCAGGGGAATATAAACTTCTGCTCCCTTCTGGCTGTACCACCAAGTTTTTGGGGTGTGGGTAGTTTCTTGAGCACATCACCTCTAGGGATGACTGGCACAACTTAACCCAGGCCCTTTGGCACAAATCACCCCAGACCCACAAGTTTGAAAAACTAGCATGATCCAGATGTTAAGAGCTAACATCATGCTAACTGTATAGACTCATTGTGCAGCCTGCTAAAGCACTAAAACATGTGTGAAATGTTTTCAAACTTATCTATAATTGTTCAGACACTACAATCAAAAAACCTTGATCATAGAAATTTTACTTTGAAAGGAAAAAAACAGGTTTTTGAGCTAAAATGTGTTTACGTCTCATGCCATGTGTCTCTCTTCTTTGGAGGATGAGTCAAATGGATGGCTTTTCAAAATGATGTGGTCACATGACCAATTTCTTCTATGGTTTTCCAGAAACAAGGGGTGGAACTACTTCCCCCCTGGCACAAATCACCCCACTCTCCCCTACTGCTGTGGCTTTGGTCTTAGCAAGCTCAGACAGCTGGTTTATTGTTGAAGTGATGTCTTGGAGGCCCTCGGCAGCTTACTTTAGTTGGTAAATTTTAGCAATGACCTCTTGTAGGCTCGAGCCGTCTTCAGACCTTCGACTTAAAATGTAGGGACAGTAAAGAAAAGATGGTCAAGACAATAACAACCAAAAAAGCAGACTAATTAATGAAGTTCAAATAATAATAATGCATAAGAACTGATATTTGAAAAAGTTCAAAGTCACTAGCACACAATATAACCTAAATTTGGACCTTTTTATTCACAGGCGATATGATTTCACATTCGAAATGTTGTATTACAGGGCTTCCGGTGGCGCAATAGAGATGGCACACGCTTGAAAGTTAAGCTCCGTCTTATTGTTGTAATAAATCCCGATTCAAACAACCAGTTCAAATATAAGTAGAGTTTTCAGAATGAGTACGTCAACGAGATATAAAACTACATGCAAAAACGAAAGTACGCGAGAAAGAGACGACAAAAAAAGATCACCTAGCCCTGCTAGACAAGCTAAAGCTAGCCCGCGAGCGCCTGAGCTTTCCGAAGTGATGGACGAACTGAAATCGTTAAGAAGAGAGAATCAAGATGGGCATAAACAAACGAAAACATCACTGACAAAATTGGAGACTTCAGTTGAGGATCTGAAATGCAAAATAAACGGTCTGGAGAGCAGAATTGGAGAGACTGAGGAACGTATCGGTGTCGCTGAGGAAATCGGGATGAGGCACGAAAGGGCGCTCCGTTACCTCCTGGAACGTGAGGCAGATCTGACAGACAGGTGCGAAGACTTACAAAACAGACTTCGCCGGAATAATTTGAGAATATATCAAGTTCCGGAGGGCTGCGAAGGAGAAAACACAGTGGGATTTGTAAAAAGTTTGCTTACTACAGTCTTACAACTGCCTCAGGAAATGGATATGAAGATTGAAAGAGCACACAGGGCCCTTGCAGCGAAACCCAAAGATCCCGCCGCACCACCTAGATCGATAATAGTGAAATTTCTGGATTATGCCGTTAAAGATGTGATCTTACGACAAGCCTGGACACAGAAAGAGGTACTGTACAACGCAAAGCGGATCTACTTTGACAACGATTATTCGCCAGAGTTACAGAGGAAAAGAGCACAGGTACGAGACGTAATGAAACAGCTCAAGACGAAGAAGTTGCGGGCGCAATGTGTCTATCCAGCACAGATAAGGATTTATTTGGAGTCGGGAATAAAAACGTTCCCTACACTGATGGATGCTGCTTTGCCGCTACGGGAGCTGGGAATTAAAGTTCAAGTGAATGAACGGGACAGACAATCGAGAGAAATAATGAAAGCAAGATGGTCAGTGCAAGGGAAAAGTGGACGCGAATTGGACACGGCATCATTGACGGATGCGGATCTCAAAGCGTTTTTGCAGAAGGTTTGATCTGTTCATAATAAGCAGACAGCACATATATCAAAAGGATATCTCAGCCTCAGAATGTGATGAATCTATGGTCAAAACGTAGAAGGAACTATATCCCCCTAAAAAAAAAAAAAAAAAAAAATTTTTTTTTTTGTTATTGAAGATGTATATGTTTATAGATGTTCTTACTTTACTTTACTATCGGGACAATAATAATTGACTTTATTTAAAACGGACGGACGTTTTTCTGATACTTTGCGGAGTGGAAATCACTCCTGGAGGCAGCCGTGTTACGAAACAGGATGGCTGCAAGCACTCAGTGCGTTTTTGATAACCCAGAGAGTCAATGCCACAACTCTCTGCCCCTTATACAACGGGATTCGGCCTATGGGAAAAAAACTGGGCTGAACGGATGTGTGGAAGCCTTGTTTGTGTACATAGTTTTTGTGTTCGTTTTTGTTCATGTTAATTATCGCCCCTTGACAGCAAAAGTAATTATTACTATTTATTTTTCTTCTTTCTCTTCCCGTATCACTGGAACATATTGGTTACAAATACATATAATAGTTATAACAGGTTGAATGGAAGATGTAATTGGTGTTAGCTATAATGTGAAAGGACTGAACAGCCCAATTAAAAGAAAAAAAATATTTAACCAGCTTAAAAAAATGCAATGCTCTGTCGCACTTCTTCAAGAGACACACCTATCGGAAGGGGAGCATTTAAAACTTAGAAGAGAGTGGGTGGACCAGGTTTATAGTGCCTCAGTTTCTAAAGGGAAGAAGAGAGGTGTAGCAATCATGTTCGCCAAGTCAATCTTTTTTAATATGGAACAAATGTACAACGACAAAGAGGGAAGATATGTCATGGTAGTTGGAACAATTGCAGGCAAAAAAATTACTATTCTAAACCTCTACGCCCCCAATGAAGACCATCCACAGTTTTTCAAGACTGTTTTTTCTTTATTAGTACAGAAGGGGGAGGGAATGTATTTAATAGGTGGAGATTTTAATTGTGTATTAGATAGTAATGTAGATAGGTTACCAGCGGAAAAGGGACCACGGGCAAAAAAAGTAAAAGTTCTTTTAGGAATAATTAAAGAACTAGGTTTGGTAGATATCTGGAGACACCTACACCCTAAAGAGAAGGATTTTACTTTCATGTCACAGGTTCATGGCAGTTACTCCAGAATAGACCTATTTTGTACTTCTAGAACAGATCTACATAATGTCAAAGAATGTCAAATAGATTCTATAACTATATCTGATCACGCGCCAATTAGGTTAAAACTTAATTTAGGACAAGGTAAACAGTTTAAATATTGGAGATTAAATGTGTCAGTACTAAATGAGTGCAAGGCCAAAGAAGAAATAAGAGAACAACTAATTGAATATTTTGATATTAACGATAATGGGCTGGTTACCCCTTCCATTTTGTGGGAGGGGGCTAAAGCAGTAATAAGAGGCAAAATAATAGAAATAACATCTAGGATTAAAAAAATAAGAACAGTTAAACAGAATGAGATAGAGAATGAAATTAGGAAACTAGAAATTGAGCATAAACAAACAGGTAAAATTCAAACTTTAGAATGCTTAAAACAGGCAAGAAAGAAATTAGATGACTTACTAACATACAAAGCAGAGGGGGCACTTAGATTTGTAAGCAGAAAATATTATGAGATGAGCAATAAAGCAAGCAGGCTTCTAGCTTTTCAATTACGTAAGGCTCAAGCAAGCAGAGTTGTTCCAAAAATCAGACACCCAGATGCTTCAATAATGTTAACTCAACCAAAGGACATAGTGAATGCATTTGAAGATTATTATAAAAAATTATATGAGGGTCAGGTTCTTGTAAATAAGGAGGAAAAAGTTAAACATTTTTTGCAACTAATAGACCTAAATAAATTAACAGACGAAGAGGCAAAAGAAATGATGTCCCCTATTACAGAAGAAGAAATAAGAGAAACTATAGTAAAATTAAAAAATAATAAGTCACCAGGGGTAGACGGATTACCCGGGGAATTTTATAAGGCATTTGTAAATGAACTGGCTCCAAATCTATGCAAGATATATAATTATGTCTTACAGAATGAAGATCCACCACATTCATGGTCTGATGCAATCATCACTGTAATTCATAAAAGTGGAAAAGATCCTACACAATGTATGGCTTACAGACCAATAAGCTTACTATGTCAAGATATGAAAATTTTAACGTCAATATTAGCAATTAGAATTCAAAAACATATTAAAAAGTTAATTAAACCAGATCAGACTGGATTTATCCATGAAAGACACGCAATAAATAATATAAGAAGAACCTTAAACTTACAGCAGATTGGAAAAGATAGTAAAATATCCTCAATGCTTCTCAGTTTAGATGCTGAGAAAGCATTTGATAGGGTGGACTGGGTGTTTTTGGAACAGACTCTAAATTACATGGGATTTCATGACACTTTTGTTAAATGGATAAAGGTTTTTTATAAGAATCCTAAATCAAGAGTACGAGTTAATGGTCACTGTTCAGAATTTTTTAATCTAGGTAGGGGAACTCGGCAGGGAGACGCAATGTCCCCAGTATTATTTGCACTTAGTATCGAACCACTAGCGGAACTAATAAGGAGTAATAGTAAAATACAGGGGATAAAAGACAAAGGAGGAAAATATCACAAGATATCGTTATATGCAGATGACGTATTATTATTCATTGAAAACCCTCTTACTTCTATTCCAGCCCTATTAGAATGCCTCAAAGATTATGGATATGTCTCTGGATACAAAGTAAACGCAGATAAGTCTGAAGCAATGATGATATCAGGACATTGGCCATCACAGCTAGACAAAGATATATCTTTTCGATGGTCTAGACAGGGTTTTAGATACCTGGGGGTCATCCTTACGCCTACAGTACCAAGCTTATATGCAGCAAATTACACACGACTTTTTGAAACTATAAAAAAAGACCTAGTTAGATGGGAAATACTACCTCTCTCTATGTTCGGTAGAATAGAAGCAGTGAAAATGAACGTACTGCCGAGACTTCTCTTTCTATTTCAATCCCTCCCTATAGGGGTTCCGGTCTCAGCATTTAATAAATTAGAAAAATTGATTTCAAAATTTGTTTGGCAAAATAAAAGACCAAGAATAAGACTTAAAATATTAATGTCAAATAAAGATAGGGGGGGGTTGAACCTTCCTAATCTTAGGTACTATTATTGGGCTGCTCAGCTGAGGGCTATCACTGCTTGGCTTGGTGCTGATAAGGAAGCAGAATGGGTCAGTATTGAACAGAATTCGCTTCCTGGAGTGTCATTGGAAATCCTGCCATTCATGGATTTGCAGGCACAGAAGAGAGTGAAAAAAACAAATGTATGGATAAAACACACTGTAAAAATTTGGTCAACAGTACAAAAAACATTCAGAGGAACAATAGCCTTATCACGTGCAATACCCATTAAAAATAACCCAGATTTTATTCCTTCTACAACGGACAGTGCCTTCAATAGATGGGAAAAGAATGGTTTAAAGATAATCAATCAACTTTTTGATGAAGAGACCTTAATATCTTTCTCCCAATTATCTAATAGATTTACATTGAAATCTAATGATTTCTTTAGATATTTACAACTACGGCACTATATCACAAACCATAAACAATGGGATATAATTAAAAGATCTCCAACAAATGTAGAAAAATATTTCATAGACATTATTGAACATGGCCTACCAACTAAAAATCATGTAGCCCATTTATACAGAAAATTAATGCAGGATAAATCTGATAACTCCTTCTATATCAAAAGAAATTGGGAATTAGAGTTAAACACTATAATAGAGGATGAGATGTGGGAAAAAATATGCACCAGTTGCCATAAGGGTATAAGCAGTCAAATATGGAAAGAATTTGATTGGAAGATGAAGATGAGGTTCTTCAGAGTCCCATTAGTGATCGCCAAATTTGATAGTTCTTTACAAGTATCACAATGCTGGAGGGAGTGTGGAGAGGTAGGGGACTATGTTCATATATTTTGGGAATGTCCCAAAATACAAGTGTATTGGCAGGAGATTAAAAGGGAGATCAGTAAAGTTTTAGGATATGACATACCAATGCACCCAGTATTTTTTTTGCTTGATGGCTTCTCCCCTGATCAGTACAGCAATTCTCATCTATTTGTACTACATATACTATTAATAACAGCGAGGAAGATAATTACAGTGAACTGGATGAAGACCCGCCAACCTACTCTAACAGAATGGACGCAGAGATTGAACCAGATATATATATTTGAGAAAATGACTGCAGATTTGCAGTTGAAATCAGACACTTTCCATCGGACTTGGGCACTAATTGAAACCTATTTACTTGATCTTTAAAATGCTGTCAGGGGCTTTGTTGTTGTTGTAGTTATTGTGTTTTTTTATAATTATAATTTATTTATCTTTATCATAATTTTTACCATTATTTAAAAAAAAAATTGTGTTGTTGTTTTTCGTTGTTTTTTTGGGGGTTTTTTTATGTTTATTCTTGCAGTTGAATATTTGTAATTTTTTCATGTATAAAAAATAAAGTTCTAAAAAAAAGAAATGTTGTATTACCTTACTTTAGATCTTCTTCCATTCTGGAACTCCACAAAGTCTTGTTCAGGGATGGCATAGATTTTTCTGGAGTTCTGTTTCCAGTAATGGGAGCCTTAGGAGTTAGAGGATATGTATTTTGTTTCTGTTTTTCTGTAAATCAACATTAATGTTAATTAGAATCTGCTAATTAGACGTTTCTGGTCATACAACTCACTTCTTGTGGCCTCCGAGTCAATTATTTAATTTCCTTGGCTGTCTGTGAGGGTAAGTGGCTCATGACAGCTTAAGGCATCCTTCACCTTTGATGTTATTCCTTGAACAGTTGCATCAGCTTCCAAAAAGCGAATGACCACTGTCCTTGAAGTACTTAACTTTTCATTCACTATTTCAGCAATATGGATTGACCTAGGGATTAATCAGACAGTTTAAAATCACACCTATTGGTCTTAAATTATATTAATATATTATAGGATGAAATTTTAGCAGCAGAGATTAGTTGCATAATTAACAAGTAACCTTTGGAATGATCTTGCTGGGAACAGGCCACCAGCTCGTGGAGTTCCAGGTGAAGCTCCTGGTATGTCAGTGGCAGCAGAAAATGAAGGTCAGCGCATGAAGGCAAAAGGAACACTTGCAGTGTGTAGAGCTCTACTTGCAGGGGGCTGACTTTGATCTGAATCTCCATGGACCTCGTAATGACCGCGATGTGAAAGACTGATGGTGCAAAATCGTCCTGTTGGCTCTGGGAATATTGCAGTGTTTGCATCATCTGTAATGTACAGACTACTGCCATTGACCTGTTTAATTGGATATAATGATACATGATTTGTTTACATGATAGAACACCATAAAAGTTTAAACACTTTTTAGGTAAAAAAGTTGAGTTTAAGTAAACATTAAAAAAAAACTCAAAGTCTCTCGCATATTCAGTTACAGCATACACAACACGTTTCCACCATTAACATAACTTGACAGAATTATATATATTTATTCCTATTCCCACCCCTTTCATAACTCCGCCTTTTGTGGGAAGTCGTGGCCTAATGGTTAGAGGGTTGGACTCGTAATCCAAAGGTTGTGGGTTCGAGTCTCGGGCCGGCAGGGATTGTAGTTGGGGGGAGTGAATGTCCAGCGCTCTCTCCACCCTCAATACCACGACTGAGGTGCCCTTGAGCAAGGCACCGAACCCCCAACTGCTCCCCGGGCGCCGCAGCATAAATGGCTGCCCACTGCTCCGGGTGTGTGTTCACGGTGTGTGTGTGTTCACTGCTGTGTGTGTGCACTTTGGATGGGTTAAATGCAGAGCACGAATTCCGAGTATGGGTCACCATACTTGGCCGTATGTCACTTCACTTCACTTCACTTAAGCCTACGCCTCCAATAGGGTCTGGCTGCACACTTGCACTTGCACTCTCAGTACTTGCACTCTCAGACACCTGCACTTCCGCGAGTGAAATCACTTGCAGTCTTTTTTATTTTGTTCTATTTATTGATTTTTTGTTTTTGTTTGAATCTCTCATCATTTTACAACAGTAGCCAGGTGGTGAAGACAAGAAAAAAGAAACTAAATTACATTGTCGCTTGCACTCTCCGCTACCTGCAACGTCACTTGCATTCGACACGAATGGTGTGTGTTGCCATGGAGACAAGACGCTGTGGTGCTTAAACGATTAAAACTAATTTAGTACAATAATGAACAGGGTCCTGCAAGTCATCTGTAGAAGAAAAAGAAAAGACCCGCAAATCCATGGCTACAGAACAGCAGAATATGAACGCAATGCGCAAAGTTTATCCTAGACGTGCCTAGAAAGCGATTAAATATGTATAAGAAGTTATGGAACAAACCTTAGTTTGTTGATTAAAATCGTCTTAATTTTAGCCGCTGGGAGGATATCGGGATCTTTACGATAGCAAAGTTACTTTTAACCAACATTAACTAGTATCAACTCATTCTACCTGTCACGAATCTGGTCCATGCTCTTCCGGACAATCACCACCAGAGGTCACCTGTTCACCACATTGACCCTCACACTACACAGCACACTGGACTTCAGTTCCCACAATGCATTGCACAGATCACAGCTGTCACCATTCACACATCACACACACCTGATGCTCATTTCACAATCACACACACTATTTAAGCCATGGACTTCCTCAGCATCAGGGCCGAGTATTATTTGCAGTTATCTCTCTCCTAGTGATAGCAAATTTACAGAGCCATTGTCTTAGCCTTAGTCTTGCCTTGTTTTCCTGCCGTGTTTGACCCTGCTCTTGTTTCCTGGATTTACCCTTTGCCTCTGCCGTTTGGACTCTGTTCGCTCCCTGTTTGGATTATTGCTCTCGTCTCTGGATTATCTCTCTGCCTTGCCCCTTTGGATACTGTTCGCCGATCATCGACCCACGCTTGTTCCACGGATTGCTTTGTCTTGCCCTTGCCATATCTGTTTGCCCCTGTCTGACCCTGCCTGTTCACTGACCATGTTTTGTAATAAAGCTTTGCATATGGATCCGCACGTCTCATGTCTCGTCAGCCCCGTTACACTACCTGTCGTTGAGTCACATGCAACTGTGCTATTTATTAGCATTACTATTCTACATGTAGAATCATGTCACCAAGCTAAGTCGCTGTGAAATGTGTGCACATAGTGCATAGCAACACCACAATATCTTTAACGTGCAAAACTGTCAATAATTAGTTGAACAATGACCGTACCTGAAAAATCCTGCATATCTTGTCCACACACGTCATCATCTTTCAGTGTAACCTCCTCGAAAGAGAACGAAAGTTTCGAAACCGAAAGTTTCCATGCTGGCGGCCGTTTTTGAATGACGAATGACAGGCGTGTGGCGATTGACAGGCCCCCCCCAGCTGACTCGATAGCTTCCGGGTCACTACAATCAATCTGCACAAAATTGAGAGATACGATTTTCACAGGTGTATTTTAATTGCCTATTTCCATTTATAAACACATCTGAAAAAAATCGGACAACGGGGAATTTTTTCGTTTTCTATAATCAACGCAAAAAAACGGAAAACGCGTCGTTTTGTGATTTTTGTTTTCCTATTTCTAAATGATAGTCGGTAAAACAGCTCGATTCCCGATTTTAGTTTTTTAATTTCAAAAGGAAAATCCGTTGGCCGCCAAATAGACGGACTGCTTTTTAATACCTCTCACTGGCTAAATATTTGTAAAACAGGCAGACAAACGTAAAGGGTGACCAATAGCATTGATTTATTGAAGAAAAACAAAACAAAACACCGCCACCAAAAAAAAAGGGCACGTAAGGGAAAAAAGGTCATGTGCTCTGCACAGGTTGAGCCCTACCTGTGCACGTGCCTGCTAGGAGGAGTTCTTAAAAGTAAGTTTTCAAGAAAGTTCGGTCGACATTGTTAAAAATGGTATCTATGTTCTTGGCATGAGCTAAGGAATGTTTTGAGAACCGTTTGATTACAATAGGCTAATGTACTCAAGTTATAAGCATTTTTCATCACATGGAATTCATCATTAAAGGATTAGTTCACTTTTAAAAAAAACTTTTGCTGATAATTTACTCACCCCCATGTCATCCAAGATGTCCATGTCTTTCTTTCTTCAGTCGAAAAGAAATTAAGGTTTTTGATGAAAACATTTCTCCATATAATGGACATCAATGGGACCCGAACGGTTCAAGGTCCAAATGACAGTTTCAGTGCAGCTTCAAAGGGCTTTAAACGATACCAGACGATGAATAAGGGTGTTATCTAGCGAAACGATCGGTCATTTCAAAAATAAATAAAAAAAGTTTACGTTTTATAAGCACAAATGCTCGCCTTGCTCTGTTCTGTGATGCGCGTTCGTGACGTCACGTAATACGCAATGACGTTGAAAAGGTCACGGAGCACAATTTGCGGGTCACCCATCGGGTACCCAAACCCGTGTGGGCTTGGAGAAGCATGTGAAGGACAGAAAAATGTTAAATGACCCAAAGAGGATTGGCCTGGTGGAACACGGAGCGGTTGGAGTAAAACCACCTAAATGCGGCTGGAAAGCTTTTCCGGCCCAAATACTCGCTGTTAATGGTAAGTGAATCAATTAATATTTAGCACAATTTTATGGTCGATGATGACCAGCTCATTGTTACTTAACCTTCAGACAACGATTTGGTAGATTTGTTAAGTGATTTTGTGACGTATTTAACGTTAGCTAGCAAGATTGCGAACGTTTTTTAGTTAAACTAACGTTAGGTTAATGTTACGTTAACGTTACTGTATTAGCCTCGCTATTAAGAAATAACGTTGCTAACGTTATGTGCTTTTGATTAGTTATTTTCCTCATGGTTTTTAATATATGTTAAAGATTCTGCTCAACACTTTTATAATCACTTTTGCTTTGTTTGAATACAGAGAGCCTTGGGCAAATTAAAAAGGTTGAGTGTCAGTGGATAGAGACGCACAAAATGGCGACTCTATCAAAACCAAAGGTAAGTTACAATGAGATATATGGCCTCTATAATAGTCAAATCTAAAATGATTCTTAACCCTTAAACAGGCACGAGTGGAAAATGATAAGCAAAAAAAAACATTTGTCCTTTTTTTATATCATCTGGACATTAAAGAGTACCGTTTCTATGGTAACCCAACGTCCAATTTCAAAATGGATTTTACAGGATGAATTCTGAGTTTGTAAGATTTCAAATGATACCTAATTTATAACTACTAACATATGTGATGTAATAAAGGGCGATAAAAATATAATATAATATTTTAGAGGATAATAAATATATTATACTTTTTAGAGAAATATATTATTTAATAATTTTTTTATTGATAAATACTAGATTATGTTAATATTGTTATGAACTTTTAGCATGAAAACCAAAGTTTCAATTATTAAAAATGTGAGTCGACTTTTTGTGACAAACGCCAGAACTCCTGTTATGATGTAGATTTTTTTGAGGTGCACTCTTGTCATAAATTCTATTAAGGTTCCTACATAATTTGTAACAAAAAACAGTGCTAAAATATCTATTTAGGAGTCTTAGACCTTTCCAACAATATAGTTTGTAATGATTAGATTAGGATTAATTGTAATGTAGTGAATTAAAAACTCAAAACACAAAGATGGTCAAAATTGGGTTAATCCCCTTTTTATACCCTAAACAGGCAACGTGACTCAGGAGTCACATATATTTCAAAACGTGCTAAATAACAACATATATTAATACATTTTCTTCTTCAGCACCTTATGTTCACAATTAATGTTAGCAGTATTACTGTATTATTATTTTTCCAGAAGAAAAGTAAGTTTAATATATATTTACTTTCCTCAAAATCTGAATGTCCTGCACCACAGGTAGCCATGTTGGATTTAGGTCAGGCTGACTAATTTATCACAAAAAAATTGAAGCAAATCATGTGACCAGCATAATCAACACAGACTAGGCTGTGATAAATGATAAAAGGATTTGATGAAAAAATAGTTCTTATGCCCCAAAAAAGACAATAAAAACTATGTGACTCCTAGGTCACGTTGCCTGTTTTAGGGTTAATTTGCAATTTCTCTCATTTTTGCCTCCTTTCTATTACTTTGGTCTACATTATATTCTCTTCTGTCTTCCCCTTTGCAATGCACTTACTGTTTTGTCAGACTACAGTAGATATTGAGGAAGATAAGCCTACTCACTCCGAGGACGAGGATGAGTCTCCTCAACATCAGGTGCAGATGTTGTCCAAACACATGTTCATCTAGTCTCTTCCTGTTCAATGACTTTTTATTTTAATTTAGTTAGATATAATTTATTGATGATTTGTTGTATGTCATATGCAGTGATGGCTCATGGGTTTTAAAATAGAGGAGGCACACTAAATTGAAATGTCTGGGGATCCCCTGCCGAGTATGATGATGATTGTTATTATTATTTGCCTAACTGCTTTAAATGGCTCTTTTGGTCACTTTAAGACAGAAGTTGTGGAAAAATACACACAACACAATACAAATATAATTTCACTCACCTATCACTTGACTTCCATCCCTTCTTAAATGTCTGAGTGAGCGCACTGGACCGTTTAGTGAAGCTGACTGCTGTTGCTGAGTCTTGAGTCCCATGAAAACTTATGCCTGGTTCAGATTACACGATTTGTTTGTCTGTTACCATAGTCACTGTGTCAGATTACACGATTTTGACTCCTAAAAATCTTGTCATGTCGTGGACAAGAAACATGTCAGACTACACGTTGTTTTCCCACCAGTCATCGCGAGCCGTCTCACACACTCATTCACTCGCACATACACACGCTCACTCACATAGCCTACCCGCACTCACACACGCACTCACTCACACACACTCACTCACTCACACGCACACACAGTCACACACTCGCTCACTCACTCACTCTCACTCACTCTCCCTAGGCTGTGCCTCCCTTGCCTCGACGAGACGCCACTGGTCATATGTTTATCATAGAAGTTTTTACACACTTGAGCTTCAAACTATTTTGTTTATCATAGAAGTTTTTACACACTTGAGCTTCAAACTATTTTGGATGGAACCTGTTTAATTATTAATAATTACAGCTGACCCTTTACACTCCATACACTTGTTTTTCAGACAGAGGATGACTCCAGAGCATGATGCAATCTGGACTCCAAAACGGCCCAAGGTAAATGTAAACAAATCTGATTTGTTTACACTTATTTATGTGGCAAAAGGGTCTTTTTCATGCATATGTCACTAATAGGCAGTACATGGTGAGGGAAAAACAAAACACAATTCTTTAGGCTAGTTGTCTACCTGAGCAACAGATAACAGAGATATCTTTTCATAATTACAAGATTCTAGAAAGTTCTTCAGCACTTCAAGTGGCTTTCTCTATTTTCTTTCTCTTGTACACTTTTCCTCTTTCTACACTGATAGAGAGACTACAAAAATGATATAAAGGAGCTTGAGGAGAGGCTAAAAACAAAGGAAAAGGAGATAAGACGTTTGAGAAAATTAAATTTTCAAATGCAAGAGGGTAAGCATTTCCATTCCAGTTTTGCGATCAAAATTACTGATTTTGTGGTGGTAATTTCAAGAAATGTGCACCCAAAAATTCACCCTCAAGTTGTTACAAACCTGTACGAGTTTCTTTCTTAAACACAAAAGAGGTTTGGAACAGCTTGAGGGTGAGTAAGTGATGACAAAATTTAGATTTTTGGGTGAACTATTTTAATTTGATCATTAATCAGACAAAATGGCGCCGCTGATGGCAGCTATTGTGCGTTGCTCCTCAGTGTTCGTATTGTTTTTGTTTGTTTTTCCTGTTTTTTGTTTTTCAAATAAGATCAGTTTTACCAGGGATGATCTGCTGAACATTCGGCAGAACACACCACAAAATCTTCTACCGGTTTTTGATTTTTCGGACGTTTTGCTGGACATTGTAGTTGGTGGAGCCGTAGCTCTGGTCAAACGCTACAGGAGGCGCAGACGGGGAAAGCGAGCCGGCGCGCTCGTGAAACTTCGTCAGCGCGGATTTAGAACGGCGTTACCTAGCATCCATTTGTCGAATCTCCGCTCTCCCCAACAAAACGGACGAACTCCTTCTGCTCTCCCGGACAAACAAGGACTTTTCTAACTCTGCTGCTCTGTGTTTCACGGAAACCTGGTTGAATGGCGACATACCGGACAGCGCGATTCATCTGCCTAATTACCAGCTGATCAGAGCAGATCGGGACACAGAATCAACAGGGAAATCGCGCGGCGGCGGGACATGCTTTTACATCAATGAGAGGTGGTGTACAGATGTAACTGTGTTAAAGAAGATGTGCTGCTCAGATCTAGAAACGCTCTTCATTAACTGCAAGCCGTTCTATTCGCCGCGGGAGTTCTGCTCGTTCATTCTCGTGAGTGTTTACATTCCACCGCAAGCGCACCTGAGCACAGGTTTACAGAAACTCACTGATCTGATCACAGAGAGTGAGCAACAACACCCGGACTCTGTTATAATCATTCTCGGGGACTTTAATAAAGCAAATCTCTCCCGTGAACTGCCAAAATACAGACAGCACATCACATGTCCCACCAGAGACAGTAATATATTGGATCACTGTTACACAACAATAAAGGAAGCATATCACTCTGTTCCACGAGCAGCTTTAGGACTCTCTGATCACTGTTTGTTTCATCTTATTCCATCCTACAGGCAGAAACTTAAGTCTGCAAAGCCTGTATTAAGATCTGTTAAAAGATGGACTAACGAAACAGAGCGGATTTACAAGCCTGTTTCGACCTGACTGATTGGACTGTTTTTGAAGCTGCGGCAAATGATCTGGATGAGCTCACAGAGACTGTAACATCTTATATCAGTTTCTGTGAGGACATGTGCATTCCTACCAGGACTCATCTATTCTACAACAATGACAAACCATGGTTCACTGCCAAACTCAGACAGCTCCGTCAGGCCAAAGAAGATGCTCACAGAAAGGGGGATAAAGTCTTGTACAAACAGGCCAAATACACACTGGAAAAGGAGATCAGAGTGGCAAAGAGGAATTATTCTGACAAGCTCAGGAACAAATTCTCTTCCAGTGATCCTGCTTCAGTGTGGTTAGGATTGAAGGACATCACCAGCTACAAAACACCACCCCCCAGCACTCTGGAGAATCAACACCTGGCAGACGACTTAAACGAGTTCTTTTGTCGTTTTGAACGATCACCCCACACCCGCCCAGAACACCCCTCCACACAACCATTCACACCTCCAGCAACCCCTCTCTCCCCCACACCTACAATTCAAATCAGCGAAGATGATGTGTGCCAGGTCTTCAGGAAGAACAAAAGAAGGAAAGCACCTGGTCCAGATGGTGTGTCACCAGCCTGCCTAAAAATCTGTGCTGAGCAGCTGGCCCCCATATTCACACAGATCTTCAACAGATCACTGGAGCTGTGTGAAGTCCCCTCATGCTTCAAACGCTCCACCATCATCCCCGTCCCAAAGAAACACAAAATTACTGGACTTAATGACTACAGACCTGTGGCCCTAACGTCTGTAGCCATGAAATCATTCGAAAGACTGGTTTTGGCTCATCTGAAGGACATCACTGGACCCTTACTGGACCCCCTGCAGTTTGCCTACAGAGCAAACAGGTCTGTGGATGATGCAGTCAACATGGGACTGCACTTCATCCTGCAGCATCTGGACAGACCAGGGATTTATATGAGGATCCTGTTTGTGGACTTCAGCTCTGCTTTTAACACCATTATCCCGGAAACCCTTCAAAATAAACTAACTCAGCTCTCCGTCCCCACCTCCGTCTGCCAGTGGATCAACAGCTTCCTGACAGACAGCAGTTAGTAAAGCTTGGCAAATTCACATCCAGCACTCGAACCATCAGCACTGGAGCTCCTCAGGGCTGCGTACTCTCCCCACTGCTCTTCTCCCTCTACACCAACGACTGCACATCTAAAGACCCCTCTGTCAAGCTCCTGAAGTTCACAGACGACACCACACTGATCGGCCTCATCCAGGACGGTGACGAGTCTGCTTACAGACAGGAGGTTAAGGAGCTGGCTGTCTGGTGCAGTCTCAACAACCTGGAGCTTAACACGCTCAAAACTGTGGAGATGATCGTGGACTTCAGGAGAAACCCCCCTGCTCTCCCCCCACTCACCATCATGAACAGCACTGTAACAACAGTGGAGTCATTCAGATTCCTGGGCACCACCATCTCTCAGGACCTGAAGTGGGATATTCACATTGACTCCATTGTCAGGAAGGCCCAGCAGAGGTTGTACTTTCTTCGCCAGCTGAGGAAGTTCAACCTGCCACAGAACTTACTGAAACAGTTCTACTCTGCCATCATTGAATCCATCCTCTGCACCTCAATAACTGTCTGGTTCAGCTCAGCTACCAAATCTGACCTCAGAAGACTACGGAGGGTAGTCCGGACTGCTGAGCGAATCATTGGTACAACCCTGCCCACTCTCCAAGAACTGTACTTATCCAGAGTGAGCAAAAAGGCTGGTAAAATCACTCTGGACCCCTCACATCCAGCACACTCCCTCTTTGAACTGTTACCGTCTGGTCGACGCTACAGAGCTCTGAGCACCAGAACGACCAGACACAGGAACAGTTTCTTCCCTCAGTCAATACATCTCATGAACACTCAATAAATAAACGTAGAACACACAACTAATACAATAACCATTCACCACACTCACTTATTTTATTTTTATTTTCTCATTTCTAATTTGCATATACTTGACCTGTACATACATAGTCGCCTATATTATATATTGTGTATTTTTTATTTTTTTGCTGCTTTGTACATTGGTTATTGGCTATTTCTTGTTATTTTGTTTTATTACCTGTGTCCTGTCCTGTTACTGTCTTTCTGTTGCACTGTGGAGCTTCTGTCACTACAACAAATTCCTTGTATGTGTAAACATACTTGGCCAATAAAGCTCATTCTGATTCTGATTCATACATGTATCGCCTTTGCATTGTTTCACACTGACCACTCACTGACATAAACATCTTTATTCTCATGAAAATAATATTAATAGTGAAAAACTGGAGGAACTGATTATAATATTTTAATAATATAAATACTACAACTAATAAGTCACAACTCGACTGATGTGTGTTAACTGTTCATTCCTTTGATTTGAATGTAGGAGTTGCGGATACAATCACAAAAGCTGTCAAAGATGCCATTCAGGCAGCTCAGTCGGCCCCACGCCACCCAGTACCCACTTCTAAAACCCACCTAACCACTCCTTACCAAACTGGCGAGATAAAGGTATAATTTACATTTAGGAGAAGTGATTTCAGGCCATAAAAATATGCTTGTTTGCCGTAACCCGACAATTTAGGACCGACCCAATTTAGGACCGGTTGCCGGTTGTAAACTGCGCTGATTTTCTAAAGATGCGCTGATTTGTGACTACGTGTTTTGAGTTTGAGCTCTGTCAAGTTGATTCTTTATCGTCTATTTTTTTTATCTTAAAACTATTTTATACACTATCTTTTTCGTTTTTATAACGTGTGAATATATCCACAATAGCATTCTAAAACAAAAACAATCGGAGCGCCTTGTTATCACTAGTTTTATTTTGATTTCTTGTGTTTGCTATTAGCTTATAGCCCGTTAGCATAGGCAGCGTGCCTGCCGCTAATCTAGCTTACACTGCTAATACTCTATTCACACACATTGCCTTTGTCTCACTCTTATTTGCTTAAATGGCGGATTTGTGTCTACCTTTGAGTGCAGGTGAGGACACGTTCGAGCTGCAATCGGTGCAGCTGGAGCTGGAGGCCGTGGAGAAGCAGATCCGCGACCTGGTGGAGAAGCAGGCCCAGCTGAGAGAGAGGAGAGCCGCGCTGGAAACATCCCGGGCTGAAGCTCACAAGTCCGGGGTAAGTATACAGCACGCTGCTAACACTCCCACCACCTCTACTCCGTGCGTTTCTCTATACAGACACTGTGCACCCAGGACGCGGTCTTCACAGATGTCCTTCACTCCGGCGCCGGGACGCCACGGACCCTGGGTGCAACAACAGCAGCGGAAGACGCGAGCCAGGCCCTGGGGGACAACCTCGCCGCCTCCGGTCTTCGAGATCTCCACCCGGAACCGCTTCGCTCCCCTCCGCGAGACGGAACGCGACGCTGTGATCGTCGGAAGCTCCATCGTCCGGCACGTCCGTGCTACGCTAGCTGAAGGTAAAGTGCACACACACTGTTTCCCCGGTGCTCGTGTTCTCGATGTTTCTGCGCAGATACCCGCGATCCTGAAGGGCGATGAGAGCATCGGGGCTGTCGTGCTGCACGTGGGGACTAACGACATCAAGCTGCGGCAGACGGAGACACTGAAGAGGGACTACAGGAGCCTGATCGAGACGGTACGCAGCACATCGCCCGCGGCGAAGATCATCGTGTCAGGTCCACTTCCGACGTATCGACGAGGACACGAAAGGTTCAGTAGACTGTTTGCTTTAAACGAATGGTTATTGTCATGGTGTAAAGAACAGAAACTGCTCTTTGTAAATAATTGGAATCTTTTCTGGGAGCGTCCTAGGCTTTTCCGTGCTGATGGAGTCGGAGCGGAACTCCTGTCGGACAACATCTCCAGGACGCTACGCTCCATTTGACTAGTAAGTCAATTCTCAAATGACTTTTGTTCTACCCACTTAAATAATAGAAGTACCCGCGTTGTCCAATCTATACAGACTGTGTCTGTCCCCCGAATAGCGAGGTCAAAATATAAATTTAATGCAGGATCTAGAAAAAATCTGATCGTGATTAAACCAGAAAAACACAAAATAAATGAACAAAAACAATTTTTGAAGCTTGGGCTCCTAAATATTAGATCACTCGCACCCAAAGCAGTTATTGTAAATGAAATGATCACAGATAATAATTTTGATGTACTCTGCCTGACTGAAACCTGGCTGAAACCAAATGAATATTTTGGTCTAAATGAGTCTACTCCACCGAGCTACTGCTATAAACATGAGCCCCGTCAGACTGGCCGTGGCGGCGGTGTGGCAACAATATATAGTGATATCCTCAATGTTACTCAGAAAACAGGATACAGGAGGTTTAAGTCATTCGAAATACTTCTGCTTAATGTTACACTGTTAGATATGCAAAATAAATCTCTCTTATCTCTTGCTCTGGCTACTGTGTATAGACCGCCAGGGCCATATACAGATTTCCTAAAAGAATTTGCAGATTTCCTCTCAGATCTATTGGTTAATGTTGATAAACTGCTAATTGTCGGAGATTTTAACATTCACGTTGATAATACAAATGATGTGCTAGGACTTGCGTTTACTGACCTAATAAACTCTTTTGGAGTCAAGCAAAACGTCACCGGGCCCACTCATCGTTTTAATCATACGCTAGATTTAATTATATCGCATGGACTTGATCTTACCGATATAGATATCATACCTCAAAGTGATGATGTTACTGATCATTTCCTTGTATCGTGCATGCTGCGTATTACTGATATTAATTATATGGCTCCGCGTTATCGTCTGGGCAGAACTATTGTTCCAGCCACCAAAGACAGATTCACAAATAACCTGCCTAATTTATCTCAACTGCTCTGTGTACCCATAAATACACATGAACTAGACAAAATAACTAGCAACATGGGCACTATCTTCTCTAATACATTAGAAGCTGTTGCCCCCCTCAAATTGAAAAAGGTTAGAGAAAAATGTACTGCGCCATGGTACAACAGTTATACCCATTCTCTCAAGAAAGAAACTCGTATTCTTGTGCGCAAATGGAGAAAAACTAACTTGGAAGTTTTTAGAATTGCGTGGAAAAACAGTATGTCCAGCTATAGACAGGCTCTAAAAGCTGCCAGGGTAGAGCATATCCGCAAACTCATAGATAATAACCAAAACAATCCAAGGTTCTTATTTAGCACAGTGGCTAGATTAACAAATAAACAGACACCGCCCGATCTAAATATTCCCTCACAATTTAATAGTAATGATTTTATGAATTTCTTTACTGATAAAATAGATAACATCAGAAATACAATAACAAATGTAGATTCTACTGCGTCTAGTATTTCAGCTTCATTCATCGCACCTAAAGAAAAACTGCAGTGCTTTACAACTATAGGACAGGAAGAGCTAAATAAACTTATCAGTGCATCTAAACCAACAACGTGTTTATTAGATCCTGTACCCACTAAACTACTGAAAGAGTTGTTACCTGTAGCAGAAGAACCGCTTCTCAATATTATTAACTCATCGTTAGCCTTAGGTCACGTCCCAAAACCATTCAAGCTGGCGGTTATTAAGCCTCTTATTAAGAAACCACAACTAGATTCTAATGAACTGGCAAATTACAGACCCATTTCAAATCTTCCGTTTATGTCAAAAATTTTAGAAAAAGTTGTGTCTGCTCAATTGTGCTCCTTCTTGCAAAAAAATGATCTCTATGAAGAATTTCAGTCAGGTTTCAGGCCTCACCATAGCACAGAAACTGCACTTGTTAAAATTACAAATGACTTGCTTCTTGCTTCAGATCAAGGCTGCATCTCATTGCTAGTATTACTTGATCTTAGTGCTGCGTTTGACACTATAGACCATGATATACTCATAGATCGACTACAAAACCATATTGGTATTCAAGGGCAGGCTTTAAGGTGGTTTAAATCATACCTGTCCGATCGCTACCACTTTGTTCATTTAAATGGAGAGTCATCACAATTATCACCAGTAAAGTATGGAGTACCACAAGGATCAGTCCTAGGTCCTCTTCTATTTTCAATATACATGTTGCCTCTTGTTAATATTATTAGAAAATACGGGATTAGTTTTCATTGCTATGCTGATGATACTCAACTATATATCTCAACAAAACCAGGTGAAACTTCTAAACTATCTAAGCTAATAGATTGTGTAAAAAATTTAAAAGATTGGATGACCAATAATTTCCTCCTATTAAATTCAGATAAGACAGAGATATTACTTATTGGACCAAAAAACAATACACAGAATCTCTTGGATTACAATTTACAACTAGACGGATGCACTGTCACATCCTCTAAAGTCAAAAATCTGGGTGTTATATTAGACAGCAACTTGTCCTTTAAAAATCATATTTCCCATGTTACAAAAACAGCATTCTTCCATCTTAGAAACATTGCCAAGCTTCGAAACATGCTACCTGTTTCTGATGCAGAAAAGCTAGTTCATGCATTCATGACCTCTAGACTGGACTATTGTAATGCACTGCTAGCTGGTTGTCCTGCATCTTCAATAAACAAGCTACAGATAGTCCAAAATGCAGCGGCTAGAGTTCTTACCAGATCAAGAAAATATGATCATATTACCCCAATTTTACAGTCTCTGCACTGGCTACCTATTAAGTAACTTGTCTTCTACCACGCTACAATCCAACCCGCTCCTTAAGGTCGCAAAACTCTGGACTTTTGGTAGTGCCTAGGATAGCAAAGTCCACTAAAGGAGGTAGAGCTTTTTCACATTTGGCTCCTAAACTTTGGAATAGCCTTCCTGATAACGTTCGGGGTTCAGACACACTCTCTATGTTTAAATCTAGATTAAAGACACATCTCTTTAGCCAAGCATTCACATAATGCATTTTATAATCTTGTACTGTAGTATATCTGATCAAATGTACATTATTATTATTCTTTAGCTTGGGATAGATGGAACAGCAGCTACGCTAATTATGTTTCTATTTGTCTCTGTTTCTGCCACGGGATTAACATCCCATGGTAACTAGGAATTATAGAAGCTTCAGTCTGGATCCAACCCCTAAATGATCTGAGATGACCGAACACCTGAGAAAAGATAATGCCAACCCCTCAGAGGACCTAAGAGGATGCCAACGCTCAGACAACATACAGAATTAGCAAATGACCACTGGAACTAGTTGAGACCTTACAATCTGACTTTGCTGCAGTTAAATTGAACTGCTGGTTTGTTGGCCAGAGGATTTTGATTTTGATATTGTGCAGTTGCTTTGACACAATTTACATTGTTAAAAGCGCTATATAAATAAAGGTGACTTGACTTGACTTAAACTTGCGTTAAGACCGACCAATTGTTTTTTTTTATTCTTCAAACAACTAATACAAATGCAATAAAATAATATTAGTTATATTTTTGTAAGTTCCCTGTGGTGTTAAGTATCATATTCATCGTCTGGTATCGTTTAAAGCCCTTTGAAGCGGCACTGAAACTGTCATTTGGACCTTGAACCGTTTGGGTCCCATTGAAGTCCATTTTAGGGAGAAATGTTTTCATCAAAAACCTTAATTTCTTTTCGACTGAAAAAAGAAAGACATGGACATATTGGATGACATGGGGGTGAGTAAATTATCAGCAAAAGTTCTTTTAACCCTTTAGGCGCCAGGGTTTTTTGGAAAAAATGCTGGATTTTGACATCAAGATTTCAAAAGCTTGTGGCTTGAAAGGGCTTAAAGATAGAGATCTACTGTAAATTAAAAAAATGTTGGGCATGACCGAAAGTTTATGTGGGGTGTAAATATACTCATCTAATTTGCATATTATGACGTCATCAGGGGCGGCCCTCTTGAATTTCATAATATTTAGGAAATAGTAGATATTGAATTGATGTTTGATTTTTTTGTTTGTTTTTTTGTCTTTTTCTCCTCATTCCAAATGATCAGAAAAGAGGAAACCAACAATAAAACAGGAGAAAGTAGTAAATTATTACTATATTACTGTGCCATAGTAAAATACATGTGCCTATTACTATACTATATAGTAGTAAAACGCATGTGAACAGTAGCCTACTTTTTGATCAGTTCATCAGTAATATTCAGGAAATAATACATATTGAATGGATGGTTGAACTTATTTGCATGTTGTTGTTGTTTTTTTGTCTTTTTCTCCTCATTCCAAATGATCAGGAAAAGAGGAAATCAACAGTAAAACAGGAGAAAGTAGTAAATTATTACTATATTACTGTGCTATAGTAAAATACATGTGCCTATTTTTTGATCAGTTGACCAGCTATCTGTCCAATCAGGTATCTATGTGACAGTTTATAGTTCTTGAGAGTATGGTACCTCTCATTGCATGGCACAGCGCACAGACCTGCCTCACACACCGCACCTGTACTGTCTGCCGGCGGCACTTAGAGCGCGCGCAATCAGAACAAACAGCGCAATCTGGCCGATTATCAGAGAGCAACAGCTCTCCTATGGACACTAAGACCACGTCCACCCCTGCCACCCCCATCCCCGTTGGGCAAAGTGTTGAAATGATCACTTGTTTGTGCTTTGTGAACGATCGCGCCTTGCGCAGCGGCACAATTGCGCGGAAAAGGTGTACCGGGAGAAGCGCGATCATTAGACGGCCGATCGTCATTTCCAAAAGGCAAATATTCCCCGTCAGAGTCAGAATCGGCCAATAACATTTGCAACACATCCTCACAGTACAACTTTTTATTAGCCGTTTGGCGATTTTCTCTCACAAATCTCACAATTTACTCAGACGCTATGAACTGAATTGCTTCCGCATTAATGACACGATAGCTCACTTACTCTGCTATTTCCTCGAACAATTTTGGTCTAGAATCGAAGTACTACATGTCTGCCATCTAGTGGAAGGGAATACAAATGAGCCATTACACCAGATTAGGAACTACAGCCCATTTCATGAAGTATGACGTCTTGTCGCAATTTTGCGACTTTGGCGCTTAGAGGGTTAAAAGTGAACCAATCCTTTAAGGGCTAATGAATGGTTTATCAGTTTTGATAAATTGATGTTGACTACCAAATTGATGTTGTGTGGTCAGTGTGAGGAGACAATGGCACATACAAAGTTTGGTGTAAATATGTCAAAGCTTTGCAGAGATACAGTATCAGACACAGTTTGGCATCATTTCAGTGAATTCATTGAAGCTTTAAACGATAACCATTTTGTGTATCAAAGCGAAATCCACAACTTTTTGTCAGCATGGTCTGAAGATTAGGGGAAAGTGGGGTGAGTTGTGCCAGTTTTTACTCAAAGTGACTTTAAAGTGAGGTCATGACAGTAATGCCTTCAACTTAAGAATGTACATATATTTCAGGATGTGGTGCATCCCTGAGAACAACAACTTTGGATCTGAAATAAATTGTTTCAGAAATATAGCTTTTGGGGAAAAAGTGGTCTTGTGGCACAACTTGACCCTGGTGCGGGGTAAATTGTGCCTTTGGGGAGAATACGTTGGGGTAAATTGTGCCAGTGATTTCTGAAGTAAAACAGAACATTTTAATGTTATGAACTGTAATGCTATATGAAAGCAAGACAAACTCAATACAAAATTACTTATTTTAGGTTTATTTAGATATTGTCACCCTATTAAACTGTTGGAATAAGTAATATTTTGTAGTTTTTGGGAAAACACAAAAAACTTAAATACATATTACTATACAAATACTATAAACACAAATATTTGTGAATCATTTCAGGCAAAAAGGCTTTGGCAATAGATGCCTGTTGACATACATAGAACGCTGTCTGTCAATTATGTAACATAAGAATAAAGTGACTAGGCTAATTTCTAAACATCCTATTGTGACTTAAGCCACTTAAAAACTGAATAAAACTTCTCTTTAATAACAGTGCAAACTCAAAAATGAAATCAGTGTTAGCTAAATTAAACAAATGGCAGGTAAGTCAAACACTGATGAGGCATGCCCATCTCCTCACTTCTCCAGATTATCCCCTGTGGGTATGTAGGTCTAGGTGGTCTGGATCTGGCCTACTACTTAACATCCCACTTGTCAATGCTGCAGGGGAATATAAACTTCTGCTCCCTTCTGGCTGTACCACCAAGTTTTTGGGGTGTGGGTAGTTTCTTGAGCACATCACCTCTAGGGATGACTGGCACAAATCACCCCAGACCCACAAGTTTGAAAAACTAGCACGATGTTAAGAGCTAACATCATGCTAACTGTATAGACTCATTGTGCAGCCTGCTAAAGCACTAAAACATGTGTGAAATGTTTTCAAACTTATCTATAATTGTTCAGACACTACAATCAAAAAACCTTGATCATAGAAATTTTACTTTGAAAGGAAAAAAACAGTTTTTTGAGCTAAAATGTGTTTACGTCTCATGCCATGTGTCTCTCTTCTTTGGAGGATGAGTAAAATGGATGGCTTTTCAAAATTATGTGGTCACATGACCAATTTCTTCTATGGTTTTCCAGAAACAAGGGGTGGAACTACTTCCCCCCTGGCACAAATCACCCCACTCTCCCCTATAGATTTTGGTGAAAATCGGACCAACAGTCTAGAAGGAGTTTGAAAAAGAAGGTTTTCCACATATATCAAAATGACGTATAGAAAGTTCAGCTGACTATGGCAAAAGTTAATCAAAAACAGAAAAAGCAGTTTTTCATATCTCCTGACCACTACGTGGCATTGTGCTGAAACTGTGCAGGTAGCCTCAGGTCATGGTTGTTATAACACACACCAAGTTTGGTCTCAATACGCCAAACCGTTTCGGAGATATAGCCTCACATCCATTTTTGTGTGATATCTGAGGGGAAGATAAAAGACATTACTACACCATTTACAGCTAAGGAGTGCTTGATTTAAGGATTGTTCTTGCTTTATGAATGTGACCTTAAATATCCTTTCAAAATGACACCACTGCCGCTGTATCTGTTAATGGTTGTGAATTACTAACTATCATTAAATCAGTTTTGCTGAAGCCTGGACATATTTCATAAACATCTTAACAATTAACACTGACCAGTTAAAGAGGAATCAATCTGACAGAGTTACTGTGAGAAATAGATTTTTAGTTTTTTGAAGTGCACTTTTAAGCATTTTTATGGCTAAAATAGTTAAATGAACAGTTTAAATTCACTCAGAGGGAAATCCCTCAAGAATGAATAACATGAATTGTAAAAAGAGACTTGACTGAATGTAACAGATTGGATTAAATGGAAATGGCTGTAGCCTAGCTGAAGCCAAATAAAACTCTGTGGCCTCAGATAAACTCAGGACGCACTACAAATCTAAAACAGTAGTCATCAGGACAGGGGTTAGGCAGGCCCATGCTGCTGCTTGCTGGAATCACCGCCATGCCATTTCTGAACTCTTGGACATGAAAGATATTGTTTTCATTCTTACAGCTGAGAATCAACCTGTTGCTGAAGCGAATGCTGCTGGCATACCTGTTCTGATTGCCATCAGCAAGGAAGCGTGCAACAGGAAAAGAACGACATGAAATACCATTGTTAGAGCATTCCTGAGCACTGAGAAAAACCTGGGCTCTCCACTGCACCTTCTGCTCTCTGTAAAGGGCACTAGTGTGTGCAGGAGTGGAGAAGGTTTGCAATCTGTTATTTTGGTCATCATAATCGTAGTCTGGGTGATTGACGGTTGTGTCATTGATAAATACACTCCACTCATCTCCAGTATAGATTCTGGGTAGATACTCATTACTCATGTTATCCATTTTATTCCTGATCTTAGAGAAGGCCAGAGCATTGAACTGAAAACCTTTGAGTACACCATTTAGGTAGAGTTTCTCATGATTCTGATGGAGAGCACTTGCAGAAAATTGTATTTCATACAGTTCATCCACTGAGATCAAGAGGAAGCGAATGTGATTGAGGAGGCCTGTCTGTTGCTCAGAGTTAAGCTCATCACCTTTGTCTTGGATCCATCTCTCCAGAGCTTTAAGAAGTAAAGCTTCATCCTTCACAATCAGGTCTGAGCGCTGCAGCAGAGCGTCCATCAAGTGAAAAGAGATGCTGTTCCACACTGGAGAGCTTATGAGAAACTCACCGTTCCAGGAGAGATACTGAAGGACGTTCTCCTGCAGAACAAGGTCGCCTGTGCGGACGGCGTACTCGTACATCGATACCTGGGTCTGGAAGGTGTTATCTTGGGGAATGAGTAAAGTGAAGACCTTGCCGACATCCTCCATAAGCTTCTTCACTCCAAAGATAAACGCCAGCTGATGAAGACATTGAGCTGATGTGATGGAAACCTCAATCTGACGTGTGTAGAAATACCTGCTCAAAAACAGTTCAGATATTGTGTCTAACGCCCATATAGAGTCAGTAGAATTCTGACTTCAGTTTAAAGCAACATTCAGCAAAATGAAGTGACTTGAGAAAGTTACCTGAGAAAAGCAGAGACATGAGGATGGCACGTCTGGCTGACATCCACACTGAGGTTTCTGGACTCGTTTGTTAGGTTTACTTCTGGATAAATCATGAGGATCAAACGGTGCACACAAAACGCCAATTCTGCCTCTTCACTGAGATCTCGTACATTAATGCTGAAATCACAACCATCTCCACGGTCAAACAGAAGACCGAGATCATCAGACAAACCCAGACTGTTATCCACAGTGAACTGACGATTGATGGTTATGTTTTTACCTGCAAAGAAAATGTAATAAAAACAGATTAAACAACAGAAATACTTGCAGTGATATCTGGTAGGTGAATGTCATACCAGCCTCACAGACGACTCCAGCATCCTCTTTATGTGTGCAGTCAGTAACAGCCCAGCCGCTGAAGCTGCAATCAGAAAGTGAGCTCTCAGAGCCTTTACACTGCATGTCATCCCTCCCACAAGTCTCACGCTGCCCTCCTGTGTTGGCTGTTTCCGTCTGTCATCTTCAGCAAATAACAGAAGGTAAAAAAAAACTGCTCAGAAAAGGTTTTAAAGAGGACGGTGGAAGCAAAATTCACTTTTATGTTGTTTGCATATAAAATTCGCAAGCTCTCGATTCCATTCTTGGTTCGATTCTCGATTTTTTTTTTTATTGCATTCCGTGAATATAATTTTAATACAAATGCTATTGCTATTTTTGAAACATGAACCGCAAACATTAATTTGATTTTGATTTGATTTGATTAACTTTATTAATCCCAAAAGGAAATTCACGTCACAGCAGCTCATCAGAAAAAAAGATAAAAAGGAAAAAATACTTCATAATGCAATATTTCATACAGCCCTTTGTTTCAAGCATCATAATACACTCTACACTATATTATAAATACAATTTAAAATAATCCATCAGTCATCTAATATGACATCGATTATATAAGCTAATGGCTGTTGGTAAAAATTACTTTTTATATCGTTCTTTATGGCATCGGGGCTGAATTAATCTTGAGCTAAAAGTGCTCACACATGCTTGAACTGTTCCATGAAGAGGATGACAATCTAGTTTCATTATACTGACCAGTTTATCAGTCATTCTATCCTGTGCAATCACATCTGTTACGGGGTTGACGAGACGTGAGACATGCGGATCCATATGCGAGGCTTTATTACAAAACATGGTCAGAAACAGGCAGGGTCAGACATCGGCAAACAGGTATGGTGGAGGCAAGACAGAGCAATCCGTGGAGCAAGCGTGGGTCAACGATCAGCGAACAATATCCAAAGGGGCAAGGCAGAGAGATAATCCAGAGACGAGAGCAATAATCCAAACAGGGAGCGAACAGAGTCCAAACGGCAGAGGCAAAGGGGTAAATCCAGTAAACAAAGGCAGGGTCAGACACGGCAAGATAAACAAGGCAAGACAAGACAAGACTAAGGCTCTGTAAAGTAGCTATCGCTTGGGGAGTGATAAATGCTAAACAATTACAGGAACAAAACAGAAACACGGAATGGCACGGTAAAGCAGCTAGCGCTAGGAGAGCACTATACGCAGGTCAATACTCGGCCCTGAGCAAGAGCAAGTCCCAGGCTTATATGGTGTGTTGGTGATTGTGAAATGGTGATCAGGTGTGGGCGAAATAGTGAACAGCTGTGCAAGTCGTCAGTGCAATGGATTATGGGAAATGGAGTCCAATGTGCTGTGTAGTGTGAAAAGTCCATGTGGTGAACGGGTGACCCCTGGTGGCGAGTTAATGGAAGAGCATGGCCAGGATTCGTGACATAGCCCCCCCCCAAGGAGTGGCTTCCAGACGCTCTTATATAGTCCAGGAGGGCGGTGGAGCGGAGGCGGAACAGGGGGAGGGACGGAGGGCCAGGTCCATGAGGAAGTGGGAAGACCGGGGACTGAGGCAGAACCGGCAGAGCAGGACACCCAGGCGGAGCAGACGGACCAGGAGCCCACCAGGGCGGAGTAGATGACCACCAGACCCGAGCAGAAGACCCCCACGGCGGAGCAGACGACCACCAGACCCGAGCAAGAGCCCACCATGGCGGAGTAGACAGACCAGGAGCCCACCAGACCGGAGTAGAAGACCACCACGGCGGAGCAGACGACCACCAGACCCGAGCAGAAGACCACCATGGCGGGGCAGAGGACCACCAGACCTGAGCAGAAGACCCCCGCCAGGAAGCAGACTGGGCAGGAAACCATGGCAGAGTCTGAGATCTGGGGGAAACAGAGACAGACAACACAGGGAGAGCAGAGACAGACAATACAGGGAGAGCATTCATGATCTCAGGGGGCGTGGCAGGGCAGGACGAGGATTCATAGACTGCGTTTTTGGCCGTGACAGGACAAGGCGTGAGCTCACAGACGGCATCTTTAGCCGTGACAAGACAGGGCGAGAGCTCACAGACGGCCTCTTTAGCCGTGACAGGACAGGGCGAGAGCTCACAGACGGCCTCTTTAGCCGTGACAGGACAGGGCGAGAGCTCACAGACGGCCTCTTCGGCTGTGACAGGACAGACAGTGAGTTCAGGGGCGGCCTTCATGACCGTGACAGGGCAGACAGTGAGTTCAGAAACGGTCTCCATGGCCGTGACAGGGCAGACAGTGAGTTCAGGAACGGCCTCCATGGCCGTGACAGGGCAGACAGTGAGTTCAGGAACGGCCTCCATGGCCGTGACGGGGCAGACAGTGAGTTCAGGAACGGCCTCCATGGCCGTGACGGGGCAGACAGTGAGTTCAAGAACGGCCTCCGTGGCCGTGACAGGGCAGACCGTTAGTTCAGGAACGGCCTCCATGGCCATGACAGGGCAGACCATGAGGTCAGGAACGGCTTCCGTGGCCGTGACAAGGCAGACAGTGAGTACAGGAACGGCCTCCGTGGCCGTGACAGGGCAAACAGCGAGTTCAGGAACGGGTGCCACCACTTCGGGAGGTTCTGCAGCGGAAGCCGCCACCTCTGGAGGCACTGGAGCAGACTCGTGGACAGGAGAGGCCTCAGGAGCACAGTGTGCAGCCCACACACTCAAAATGGCAACCGCCATAACGGGAAGTACCGAGGTCAGGGGAACAGTCTCTGTAACAGACAGGGTTGAGGCCCTGGGAATGCCAGCTACTCGCACTGACATCAGTGGTGGGTCCATCACACTGGATATCAGAACTCGAAGGACTGACATTGAATCTGTGGTAACAGCCTCTGGCAGTTTGGCGGAGGCGTGACGTGACTCTGGCTTGACAGCGGAGGCGACGTGAGCGGACTCTGGCTTGACAGCGGAGGCGACGTGAGCGGACTCTGGCTTGACAGCGGAGGCGACGTGAGCGGACTCTGGCTTGACAGCGGAGGCGACGTGAGCGGACTCTGGCTTGACAGCGGAGGCGACGTGAGCGGACTCTGGCTTGACAGCGGAGGCGACGTGAGCGGACTCTGGCTTGACAGCGGAGGCGACGTGAGCGGACTCTGGCTTGACAGCGGAGGCGACGTGAGCGGACTCTGGCTTGACAGCGGAGGCGACGTGAGCGGACTCTGGCTTGACAGCGGAGGCGACGTGAGCGGACTCTGGCTTGACAGCGGAGGCGACGTGAGCGGACTCTGGCTTGACAGCGGAGGCGACGTGAGCGGACTCTGGCTTGACAGCGGAGGCGACGTGAGCGGACTCTGGCTTGACAGCGGAGGCGACGTGAGCGGACTCTGGCTTGACAGCGGAGGCGACGTGAGCGGACTCTGGCTTGACAGCGGAGGCGACGTGAGCGGACTCTGGCTTGACAGCGGAGGCGACGTGAGCGGACTCTGGCTTGACAGCGGAGGCGACGTGAGCGGACTCTGGCTTGACAGCGGAGGCGACGTGAGCGGACTCTGGCTTGACAGCGGAGGCGACGTGAGCGGACTCTGGCTTGACAGCGGAGGCGACGTGAGCGGACTCTGGCTTGACAGCGGAGGCGACGTGAGCGGACTCTGGCTTGACAGCGGAGGCGACGTGAGCGGACTCTGGCTTGACAGCGGAGGCGACGTGAGCGGACTCTGGCTTGACAGCGGAGGCGACGTGAGCGGACTCTGGCTTGACAGCGGAGGCGACGTGAGCGGACTCTGGCTTGACAGCGGAGGCGACGTGAGCGGACTCTGGCTTGACAGCGGAGGCGACGTGAGCGGACTCTGGCTTGACAGCGGAGGCGACGTGAGCGGACTCTGGCTTGACAGCGGAGGCGACGTGAGCGGACTCTGGCTTGACAGCGGAGGCGACGTGAGCGGACTCTGGCTTGACAGCGGAGGCGACGTGAGCGGACTCTGGCTTGACAGCGGAGGCGACGTGAGCGGACTCTGGCTTGACAGCGGAGGCGACGTGAGCGGACTCTGGCTTGACAGCGGAGGCGACGTGAGCGGACTCTGGCTTGACAGCGGAGGCGACGTGAGCGGACTCTGGCTTGACAGCGGAGGCGACGTGAGCGGACTCTGGCTTGACAGCGGAGGCGACGTGAGCGGACTCTGGCTTGACAGCGGAGGCGACGTGAGCGGACTCTGGCTTGACAGCGGAGGCGACGTGAGCGGACTCTGGCTTGACAGCGGAGGCGACGTGAGCGGACTCTGGCTTGACAGCGGAGGCGACGTGAGCGGACTCTGGCTTGACAGCGGAGGCGACGTGAGCGGACTCTGGCTTGACAGCGGAGGCGACGTGAGCGGACTCTGGCTTGACAGCGGAGGCGACGTGAGCGGACTCTGGCTTGACAGCGGAGGCGACGTGAGCGGACTCTGGCTTGACAGCGGAGGCGACGTGAGCGGACTCTGGCTTGACAGCGGAGGCGACGTGAGCGGACTCTGGCTTGACAGCGGAGGCGACGTGAGCGGACTCTGGCTTGACAGCGGAGGCGACGTGAGCGGACTCTGGCTTGACAGCGGAGGCGACGTGAGCGGACTCTGGCTTGACAGCGGAGGCGACGTGAGCGGACTCTGGCTTGACAGCGGAGGCGACGTGAGCGGACTCTGGCTTGACAGCGGAGGCGACGTGAGCGGACTCTGGCTTGACAGCGGAGGCGACGTGAGCGGACTCTGGCTTGACAGCGGAGGCGACGTGAGCGGACTCTGGCTTGACAGCGGAGGCGACGTGAGCGGACTCTGGCTTGACAGCGGAGGCGACGTGAGCGGACTCTGGCTTGACAGCGGAGGCGACGTGAGCGGACTCTGGCTTGACAGCGGAGGCGACGTGAGCGGACTCTGGCTTGACAGCGGAGGCGACGTGAGCGGACTCTGGCTTGACAGCGGAGGCGACGTGAGCGGACTCTGGCTTGACAGCGGAGGCGACGTGAGCGGACTCTGGCTTGACAGCGGAGGCGACGTGAGCGGACTCTGGCTTGACAGCGGAGGCGACGTGAGCGGACTCTGGCTTGACAGCGGAGGCGACGTGAGCGGACTCTGGCTTGACAGCGGAGGCGACGTGAGCGGACTCTGGCTTGACAGCGGAGGCGACGTGAGCGGACTCTGGCTTGACAGCGGAGGCGACGTGAGCGGACTCTGGCTTGACAGCGGAGGCGACGTGAGCGGACTCTGGCTTGACAGCGGAGGCGACGTGAGCGGACTCTGGCTTGACAGCGGAGGCGACGTGAGCGGACTCTGGCTTGACAGCGGAGGCGACGTGAGCGGACTCTGGCTTGACAGCGGAGGCGACGTGAGCGGACTCTGGCTTGACAGCGGAGGCGACGTGAGCGGACTCTGGCTTGACAGCGGAGGCGACGTGAGCGGACTCTGGCTTGACAGCGGAGGCGACGTGAGCGGACTCTGGCTTGACAGCGGAGGCGACGTGAGCGGACTCTGGCTTGACAGCGGAGGCGACGTGAGCGGACTCTGGCTTGACAGCGGAGGCGACGTGAGCGGACTCTGGCTTGACAGCGGAGGCGACGTGAGCGGACTCTGGCTTGACAGCGGAGGCGACGTGAGCGGACTCTGGCTTGACAGCGGAGGCGACGTGAGCGGACTCTGGCTTGACAGCGGAGGCGACGTGAGCGGACTCTGGCTTGACAGCGGAGGCGACGTGAGCGGACTCTGGCTTGACAGCGGAGGCGACGTGAGCGGACTCTGGCTTGACAGCGGAGGCGACGTGAGCGGACTCTGGCTTGACAGCGGAGGCGACGTGAGCGGACTCTGGCTTGACAGCGGAGGCGACGTGAGCGGACTCTGGCTTGACAGCGGAGGCGACGTGAGCGGACTCTGGCTTGACAGCGGAGGCGACGTGAGCGGACTCTGGCTTGACAGCGGAGGCGACGTGAGCGGACTCTGGCTTGACAGCGACGACGTGAGCGGACTCTGGCTTGACAGCGACGACGTGAGCGGACTCTGGCTTGACAGCGACGACGTGAGCGGACTCTGGCTTGACAGCGACGACGTGAGCGGACTCTGGCTTGACAGCGACGACGTGAGCGGACTCTGGCTTGACAGCGACGACGTGAGCGGACTCTGGCTTGACAGCGACGACGTGAAGGGGTGCTGTTGCTGCCGCCATTTTGTGAGTGAGTGCGGTGTCGCGTTCCTCCGCGACACCCACAGTAAAAGAAGAGCCCACACACAGCAAAGCATAGTCCATAAATTGACTGAGTGACGCACGGGGACCCTCACGGATTAACTGAGATTTGAGCGGCTGATTAATGCCCTCACAAAAAAAGTCTATTAGTGCATAGTCCGGCAGATCAGAAAAATAGGCGAGGTCTAAGTACTCCTGTATGTATTCCTCGAGCGGTCTCAAACCCTGCTCGAGGGTTAACAACAGTCGTGCAGTGTCCATACCTGGCCAATGTCCTCTGGAAAAGCCGCTGGATCCTTGTGTGGCCGAGTATTCTGTTACGGGGTTGACGAGACGTGAGACATGCGGATCCATATGCGAGGCTTTATTACAAAACATGGTCAGAAACAGGCAGGGTCAGACATCGGCAAACAGGTATGGTGGAGGCAAGACAGAGCAATCCGTGGAGCAAGCGTGGGTCAACGATCAGCGAACAATATCCAAAGGGGCAAGGCAGAGAGATAATCCAGAGACGAGAGCAATAATCCAAACAGGGAGCGAACAGAGTCCAAACGGCAGAGGCAAAGGGGTAAATCCAGTAAACAAAGGCAGGGTCAGACACGGCAAGATAAACAAGGCAAGACAAGACAAGACTAAGGCTCTGTAAAGTAGCTATCGCTTGGGGAGTGATAAATGCTAAACAATTACAGGAACAAAACAGAAACACGGAATGGCACGGTAAAGCAGCTAGCGCTAGGAGAGCACTATACGCAGGTCAATACTCGGCCCTGAGCAAGAGCAAGTCCCAGGCTTATATGGTGTGTTGGTGATTGTGAAATGGTGATCAGGTGTGGGCGAAATAGTGAACAGCTGTGCAAGTCGTCAGTGCAATGGATTATGGGAAATGGAGTCCAATGTGCTGTGTAGTGTGAAAAGTCCATGTGGTGAACGGGTGACCCCTGGTGGCGAGTTAATGGAAGAGCATGGCCAGGATTCGTGACAACATCAATAGTGGGCAACTCGCAACCCACAACAGAACCTGCCTTTTTTATCAACTTATTGAGTTTATTCTTCTCCTTCTCTAGCAATCCCCCTCCCCAGCAGGTGACAGCATACAAGATCACAGATGACACCACAGAATCATAAAAAGTCTTCAACAGTGCCTGACACACTCCAAAGGATCTCAGTCGCCTTAATAAATGAATGCGACTCTGACCCTTCTTATAAACCTGTACTGTATTGTCAGACCAATCAAGCTTGTTATTATTCAAATATACACCCAATTACTTATATGACGTGACAATCTCAATTTCAGACTCTTGAATATTCACTGGCACCACTTTGTGAGGATATCTACTAAAATCAACCACAATTTCCTTGGTCTTACTAGCGTTAAGCCTAAGACCATTCGTTTTACACCAGTATACAAAACTCTTTAAAAGCTCCCTTTATTCACTCTCATCATGCTCATTTATACAGCCAACAATTGCAGAATCATCTGAAAATCTGAAGTATAAAAAGTAAATAAAAACGGAGCTAAAACCGTTCCTTGGGGAACACCAGTGCTACTCATAACTACTTGGGACACACAGTTATGCATCCTTACATACTGTGGTAAATTAATAAAAATAAATTAAGAGCAGGCCTGTATTTTAAACCTATTATTGTTTTGTATAGAGTCTTTTTTAAACAATATTAGGGCCCTATAAAATATTCTTCTTCATTTTTCTGGTAATCAGATAATGGCATATAACATTAATTTGTAGTATTACTACAGCATTTCACCTGAGCATTGCAAATCATGCATATGGCTTTGTTCTTGATTCTTGTCAACAATATCTCTGCCATGATAAGCCCTGAATGAATGACAGGCTTTCTGTTGTAACATAGCGCAAGGTAAATAAGAGGGTGACATCTAGTGGAGAAAACTAATGATAAGATTCAATATTACTGGATGAATCCTAATTTTTCAACGAATCTCTTCAATAAATGATTCAATGACATACATTTGTTAACGGTCACTTTACGCCACCTAATAGTGAAAATGCAATCGACACACGTTATTTGAAGCGCCAGTTACTTTCAAAAGGGGATTTGCTCTATTTTGATCGCTGCCATACACATCAATGTTTATCTCTGAACTATAAACTTTCATCCCAATATTTCTGTGATAACATGAATGACTGTAAGACAAAAATAATACTGTGTAGCTGAAAAGACTATTTGTCTACCCTAACAGAGCTGTTTTTGACAAGGTTAAAAGGGTGTTGTTTACCACAACTGTTGAGGAATTTTAGCCAAAGTATGTTTCAGAAATGAAGACCCTGAAGAATCATACCAACATCTGATGTCCCCTTTAAAGCAGTCAATAAAATTTGTTTAACTTCAGATAACTGTGAAACTGTTGCTACAACAGACATATTTGGTTGTAAAATTCCAATAGACAACTGAATAGATTTAACATAAAAAAACTTATGCAATATATATATTTTTTATGAAACTCTTTCCAATACAAATACCACAAACAATGTATTTTAAATTGAAAAAGCAAAGGTTTACTAACCAAACAGGGTCCGATGTTGAGCTGAAACATGAAGAAACAGCAGAGACCACAGAAGGTACATGATTTTTTTTTCTTGCTGGAAACAGCAGAGACCACACAGCTGAATTAGTAAGAATTCACATTTCCTTTAAATAATAACCAAATCAGGCCAACTATCCAACTGGAAGCTCAGATCAAACACTGTGTAATCAGATTTAAGGGTTACCAAAATGTTTATTTCACAAGCATGCTAAATTGAAGACGTTTCATTACTGTAACATGCATTTAAACAAGAACTGTCTGTCAGCATATCTCGGCTATGATTAGTGTAAGAAACATACATTTTTCAGTTTTCCCACAAACTTTGCTGTTTTTTGCCGTTGGTTCTGCTTCAAGACCCTCTTCATGCAAACACACACGGGAAGAACGAGACACACAGTGGTTTTCTTCAATGTCCTCCTCCTTCACAGTTTATAAATTCTTCTTGTTATGCATATTCATTGATTTAAGAACAAAGACTTTCAGAATTGATTGGATAAACAAATGATCAGATTATCATAAGGCCTCCTACTTCAGTTTAGCATTTGTGTAGATGGTTCTACTTCTTTCCAAGGCCACATTTTTCAGGATGAAAAACATAAGGGAGGATGAACACCGCAAACTATTTGTACTATTGTGCACGTACACAGGAAACATGACTTTATAATAGAACATTATGACCAACAAGCCAAAAATATACGTGAACGTGATGGAGGGGGAATTTTGTATCAAGTTATCTGAGGCTCTTAATATCCTTACAGTTATGCGAGTAAGTCCAGACAATCTAAATTCACACAACACAAAGTAAGAGATGAGTTAATTTCATTCATTAACCTGTATGACATACTGTATGTGTGAATTTACTATCTAGCTACTAGTTAGAAAAAACTCTACTTTTGTTCTACTCACATTCTGCATTTACAATTACTAGCTAACATTCACTAGTCTGTTTGGTAAAATGTGTTTCACTAATACAGTGTCTATATATGGTCAATAAAGTGATCTTATTTAAAGTTTCAGATTAACAGTTTCCATATATTAATGCAATGCATGTTACAAGGTGAGTTAGATATCAGTAATACATATCAAGCTCATGCAGTAAAAATACTGTAAAGTAAGATAAACCATATTGCTGAAAAAAAATTAAAACCATCACAGAATTTGCAATGGTTTTACTGGTTATTATGGGAATTTTATTGATTTTAATGGAAACTGTAATGATCCCTGTGGGTCTCTACAGGCAATATGTTGCCTTCTGTTGGTGGCTTGTTAAAGCCTCTCAATCCTAATGGAAGATGTCCAAAAACATATTACAGGAAACTATTTGTATTTATGGTTTGTAATGTTTGCAATGTTATTTGAAAGTGGAAACCATTAGAATTTCTGTAATGGTTTCTATTGGCTTTGTTTTAGTGGAAACAGATAGGCCTATATTTAATGCAGTGAAAATATAATTGACTCACCACATCACTGACATTTTAAAAAGGAAATGTGTAAATCTTACTGTATTCTTCAAGTTGTATCCTTCAAATACAGTGGTATTTTTCATAATGTTGTGGAGATGCCTACACACAACATCAACCTCTGTGCAGCTGCAGTTGTACAGTTAACTATTATCATTGGACATATTAAAACCGGACAATGGAGCACTTGACCACCGAATCTAGCAGTGTCCACCATAAGTGTGCATCATTGATCATTGTTTTCGCTAAATGTTTATATTTTCTCATAACATGAGATCTGCAGTTTAGTTTAAATATGTATTATTGTGCACCTCTAGCACTCCTCGCTGTCATTAGAACATAGCCACAGGAAAAGTGATCAAGCGCCTCCACTATAAACTCATTTTTGTTTAACTTCTGCATAATGACTTTGTCATTTCAGTGCTTATCTCCATTAATGAGAGTAAATGTGTATATCGAAATGAAAACAGGTTAAATTCTAGTTTACTTCATAACTTTTCTCACTCCAATAAAAAGTGTGCATACGCAGTCAAGAACATCTGTACGGTGCGCACATATTTACGCCAACATTTTTATTTTTTAATAAATCCAGATAGGTGCATGGAATGCCCATTTCTATGCCCATTTTGTGCATACGCAACCTTTATACACAAGGCCCCAGCTGCAACTGAGTAATTAAAGCCATTTTAGCATAATAGCAGTTGAAATGGCTGAAAAATCATAAATACAACCACTGATAACGATTTAATGGCTTATCACTTTTGACCAATAGGTAACGCTGTTTTCAAATCGATGTGGTGTGTTCTGTGTGAGGTGTCAATGGCACACACAAAGTTTGGTGTCAATATGTCAAAGCTTTGCAGAGATACAGCCTCAGTGTCATTTTGGCATCATGCCTCAACTTTGTAGAGGCGCTATACGAAAATGGGTTCGCCTATCGCCACAAAATCCATAACTTTTTGCCAGCATGGTCTGAAGAGGATCAAATTTGGTGAAAATCTGGACAACGGTCTAGGAGGTAGGACTGTGCACAGATCTTTTGAGGGGCATGTACTGAAACTGAAAAACGGCCATTTACAATCACTCCGATAGCACTTGAAGGCAGCATGAAGCGTGCTCTGGCTCAGAACATAAAGTGCAATGTGAGGTCAGCCCCCGCTGACAATCGCGCTCGGGCTCGGTTCAAGGCCACCGTGCCTAGTGTTAGTACACCCTTAAAGCACTGTGGCTCAAGGCCAGCCATTTTCACTGTCGTGATGGATGATAGCATTCCATCCAAAGCCAAACTATTCCTAGTTTTGGTTTTGATAGTGGAGAGCACTATCTGCATCTGCATTCAAGTGGGGAAGCCACAGTGTTTTAAGTGGGAGCCCCTACCCCTTTTATCAAGACATTAAAATGTGCAACAAACACAACACAAAACACCATTCATAAACTGATAAATGTGTTCTCTTTCTCGCTCTTACGCACATACACAGCTTGTCATACATGCTCAGGGCAAGTTCTTCAATCATACTTTATGTGTACAGTATGTACATTGAGCACTGCTTTTCAATTGGTTCATTTGGGGCCTTTTTATTTTTAATACATTTACATAATACATATTATTTTATAACATCTCTAGTCTTTAGTTAGTTTCTATATCTGTTGTTTAAATTGTTACTTGCTGCTAAGAGGGATTTTCTTGTTTTGTACCTATTTCTACTTTTAATCTTTCGTTGCAATTTGTATTTTTGATTGCACTTGTTTGTAATTAGAATAATAGCCATAGGCTAAGAAGTAGCTTTTGTTATTTATACTTGCTCCCTTCCAGCACTTAAGTGCGAACTTTAGTATTGATTTGAGCAATCACCCTGCTACAGGCTTTTTGGTGTGCTAATCAGAAGGCGGCGACAGCTGTTTTCACTGAAGTATCGTTTGGCTGTGCATTTATTTGTTATTTGTCAGTTAACCCAGAAGCATCAGTGGAAGTGTTCAGCCTCGTCATGTAAAGACCTACGAGTATAAATACCTGCAACTTTAATTGAGCAACGATACCGGCAATGCACTTAAGTATTTTGTTTATCTTCCCTTTACACCAGGGGTCATTAAACTCTGCAGGAACTCTGGCCCCTCCAGGACCGAACTTGCTGACGCCTGCTTTACACACTCTCCTTTTTGTCCTCTTTTGTCCACCTCTATCATGTTTTTCCAGTAAATCAGGGTTGTCTCTCAACAATGCTCAAACATCACAGGCAGACAGCAACGCAATCTTGCAAACCTGCATGCTACTGTCACGATCTCTAGCTGGAGTGCCTATGTGCTCTACTAGAGGACACCTCATCCTGTACCCTTTACCATTCACCCCATTTCCCATAACTGCCCTTTGCCTGGTCTCATCATCAGTTCACAGCTGTCTCACATTAGAAGGACTATAAAAGATGCACACTCAAACACTTCACTGGTGATTGTTAGCCTGTAATGTTTTCCTGGTTCCTGTGTTTATCCGTGTTTCCTTGCCTTGTTTTCGTGTTTTGATCTTGGACTGTTCATCTGTTTTATTATCGTTTGCTGCCTGCCCTGACCTTTGCCTGTTTTTTGGATTACGCTTTTTCCTGTGCCTAGGAAATTACTGTTTGTTGGTATTTGGACTCCCTTTCCTTTACCTCCCTGTTTCTCCTTTCCTCTCTCTCACATGTTTCCTGCTGCCATCGGTCTTCTCTCTCTCTGGATTCTCTTTTTTGTCTTCCTTCTCCATTTCTCTCCATCTTCTTTCTACCCTTTTAGCTGCTTCCCGTTCTCTCTCCACTTTCCTTTCTTCCATCTCTCTCATCAAAAGAAAAATATATTTATATTTACGGACATCTGGAATCAATTTCTGACTTATTTCAATATACATGAGAATCCTGGCACCGGACCCATGCACTCTCCCAACAACAACTTTACAAACATATAGTTAGACAGATGAATAAGGGGAGTGAATATATAGACCTACAAGATTCAACGACCTCACTAGGGCCGTTTCTGAATGAGTGAACATGTCAAAGTGGATTGAATGCACATGCAACCGGATTCATTCCTAAATAAACTGATTCCCCCCTCAGGGCATGGGAAATGTTTTGAAGGAGACCGTGTAGTAAATCAACCCTCCCTGCTAAGGGTGACAGGATTCTCTCTGGTGCACCATACTCTCATTGAAATAAATAAATCAAGCAGAGCATTCCTGGCTGTTCCACCCCTGAATGTCGACGTACTCTCATACCACCCTGGTGTGCCTACAGCAACCGTTTTTTTTTCTCTCTCCCTTTCTTAGATGAATTCTTTATTTAATTTCTACTTATTTATTTCAATAATTTCTCTCCCTCTCTTTATTTATTTTGTATCCATTCAATTATTATCTTTCTTTATCTTTGTCACGGTCCTGCTGGTGTGCCCTGATTGGCCACCAGATGTCACTGTGTTTGTTTGAGCACATGGCTTGTTGTTTGTGGTTTGTGCCATGTGCTCTCCTGTCTAGTGTCTGACCCCGCCCTCCTTGTTATCTCATTATTGTTTCAGTGACTTCACCTGTGTCCTCCTCTTTGTCTCCCTATTTATTCTCCTGGTGTCTGCAGTCCTGTGCAGTTTCGTTGTTTTATGTAAGATGTTTGACGTCGTGTGTTTGTTTGCAATCGCTGCCTGCCTGCCTACCTACCTGCCTGTTTTTCCCCCTCGGGGTGGTTTTTGTTTCATTTTATTATTAAAGGACCCACCATTCTCCTGCACTTGAGTCCTCGCCTCATCTCTCTTCCAGGGCCATGACAATCTTCCTTTTATTTTTGAACTTTCTTTCCTTTTCCTCTATAAACATTCTGCTCTGACCTTCTACAAAGAGGCTGTTCTATCTATCTATCTATATATATATATATATATATATTAGTATATACATACATCCAAATCTCGTGAGAATTAGTGCACCAGCCAGGTGAATATTTATGATTCAAACATACTTTTTTGCTCGCCTACTATATAGTGGGGAAGTATGCGGTTTTGAACGCAGTCAGACACCTTGATTCTGAATGAATCAGCCATTTCTGTATGAATCAAAAGCAAAGTCCACTAAAGGAGGTAGAGCTTTTTCACATTTGGCTCCCAAACTCTGGAATAGCCTTCCTGATAACGTTCGGGGTTCAGATACACTCTCTCTGTTTAAATCTAGATTAAAGACACATCTCTTTAGCCAAGCATTCACATAATGCATTTTATAATCTTGTACTGCAGTTATATCTGATCAGACGTACATTATTATTATTCTTTAGCTTGGGTTAAACAAATAATTTTTTGCTTAGATGGAACAGCAGCTACGCTAATTATGTCTCTATTTGTTTCTCTGTTGATTAACATCCCGTGGTAACTAGGAATGACAGAAGCTTCAGTCTGGATCCAACCCTTAAATGATCTGAGATGACCGAACACCTGAGAAAAGATGATGCCAACCCCTCAGAGGATGCCAATGCTCAGACAACATACAGAATGACCAAATGTTGCCATAAGTTAAATATTAAGTTTCTGCAATATATAAATAAATTGTGGAAACTTAAATTCAAGTTTATTTGTATAGCGCTTTTTACGATATAAATCGTTGCAAAGCAGCTCTACAGGGAATTATTTCATTACATAGTATCAGTTCTTCCCACGGTCCTGTAGAGCAGGGGTTTTCAACCTTTTAGGACATGCGCCCCCCTAAGTTTGTCTAATTTCACTCGCGCGAGTGAAATTAGACAAACTTAGGGGGACGCATGTCCTAAAAGGTTGAAAACATTAAGAAACATTAAGAAACATAAACATATAACCAGTTTACCTGATTCAGTGTGATGGCTGAGCTTGTTTCTGAGATAACAACATGCCAATCCGTGGTTGGATTTCTGACATGACTAACCGTAAATCATTTTACACCATTCTCACTGTCGCCGAACAGCGGGAGTCAGATTGCCCCCTAGCGGATGGCTGAAGAATTGAAAGCTCGTATTCATAATTCTTCAAGGCAATGTCTCTGAATTAATTGATGCTCGCGCCCCCCTTGACAGGTGCTGGCGCCCCACAGATTGAAAACCCCTGCTGTAGAGGATAAAGCAGTATGGAAAATGGATGGATGAATGTATCAATTCTTAATTTAAATAGTTTTTAATTATGATTTTTGCATAGTTAATAGCTAAGTAATTGAGAGAATCAGGTCCCAAATTTCATTGCTGAGTTTATCTTGTGTTGTGTCTCTGTTTTATTTAATATAGTTTTTTTGTGAACAATTTTTTATTTTATTTAAAGGCAAACTCAAACAAAAAGATAAATAAATAACATGCATGAAAATACAAAAACTGCAGTTTGGGGAAGCCGATCAATGCAAACAGAAGTGCCCCAAAGGGGACAAACAAAGTCCATGCAGCAATTTGAAATGGATCATTCGATGATCAGGGCTCTTCGAGGATGATTAGGTTGTCTCCCAAATCCGATCAGAAAACAAAGTTGATGTTTTTTTAACCCCACTTTATTACTCGTGTGAATTTGAAGTTATTCTGTTCTCTTATAATAGGGCTAATGACAGTGTTATAAAGAATGGTACTGGCTGTCATGTTACGGTCACTGATTAAGACTGGGGAGGACGGCAGCCTGGGTTTTTTCCCCCTTGTCTGCAAAGTTTTAAGCCGTGAATCGATCTTTTTTTCGTATTTATTTCCTTATTTATTTATTGTCATTGAACATAAGATCTGATTAACGTGGATCTTATTATTATTAGTCTTCTCTGCTAGATGTCACCCTCTTCTTTACCTTGCTTGTCGTTACAACGGAGAGCCTGTCAATTACTTGTTGATTCAGAGTTTGACATGGCGAACACAGGTGATCCCTCGACGCTAATAACACCTTTAAACAAAAAGGCAGCGGTATGGAAGCATTTGTCATGCTGATGTGAAATATTGTAGTAATACTACAAATCTGCGGAATCATTTGACAAGACATTCCCCCGAAGTGCAACACCCCACCGACGAAAAGAAAACCGGACATTTTAAATGCCTTAACTAGCAAAATACCTCATAATTCACCTCGTGCACAAAAGATCACCGAGACGATTGCAATTTTTATTTGCAAAGATATAAGGCCAGCATTGTCGAAAACGACAGATTCCGTTACATGTTGAACATACTGGAGCCACGTTATTCTGTTCCTAGGCCCAAAAACAGGTGAGCATAGAGGTGATCCCAAGACTTTACAACGAAGTAAAAATAAATATTGCTGTGTCCTTACAGTCAGCGGACGGGGTGGCCCTCACGTGTTCATTTCTTGACTAGTATTGGTGCTGCCAATACTACAGGGAAACTATGTAGTTTCCCTGTAGTATTGTATGAAACTAACATAAACAGGCTTCACAATGTATTACAGTCTCTGTTATATGTGTACTAATAGCCACCGCAAACTTGAATAGTTGAGCGAACCATTAAATATATAATTTAAACATGTAAACTAAATTAATGAATACAACAAACATGCCCCATCAGAAGAAATATAATTAAAACATCATAATACTGTATACACCCATCAACAGTCTATAAAATGAATATTTGAGAATTAGATATATGAACAATATTATAGACCAAGATCACCATAAACATACTTTTAAATCAAATGGTGATTCCTCAATACATTGCTCTTTCCATTACAAACACACAATTATAAACTCAATGAACATCATATTATTACGGGTAATCAGTGTGCTGGAGCTTTTAATCCTTCAGATTTCATTATATTAACAACAAATCTGTCGCGGCACGTCCGAGATTGAAACGCCATTTTCATTAAAAAAAAGACACAGAAAGTGTATATTATCATCTTAAAATAGTATACACATTTTCAACATTTTGTTCATGTTTTATGTCCTTGGGGATAGCGTTCACCCACCTATTTGAATAAAACGATAAGACAGACACGTTGTGCTGTCCCAGATAGCACACGTACGCCTGCAAGATGTCTGTTAAAGATCTCTTGATCTGGAAAGCATCTGCTGTCTACAAACGTCTGGCAGACGTCTTTCAGATGTCAATTTTACATACATTCTAAACATCTTAAAGACATCTAATAGACGTCTACTTGACATCTAAAAGGAAACGTCCTATATATGTCTTGCAGATGAGCAAACACTATAAAAAATGTCTTGCAGATGTAAATGCAGACGTCAAATAGACGTCTCCGAGATGTACGTGTGCTATCAGGGGTCGCTCTTGTAATGGCTTCTTCTCCGCGACTCACTGTTAACCACTCAGTCTCTGTTCAGCAGTGTCTCCCCCTGCTGTCCACTGGGTTATACCACAACATTCAGTTTAATCACAGTACTTGAAACATCAAAAATACTTGAAAAAACAAACAAATTATTCCTGTGACTACACATACAGGGTGTCACATGTGTAGCGCATATATAGTGCAGTGATCCTGGGATGTGAACACTATAAAGTGGGGCAATTCCAACGTCGTAAGGACAGTCTGGTGCTTCTGACTCACAGCCTGTACGTAGTTTCGATATTTCAAGAATTTGTTAACTTACTGACTATTCAAACGTGAGTTTTGAGCAGTGCAGAGTAGTGCTTGTTTGGCGTTTCTACAATCACAAATGCAGAGCTATGTTTACGCTGCACAACATGTAAAAAGACTGTGTGAGTCATTATAATCAGTCATTGGCTGCATATACACTGCAGAATAGAATAATATTTAGGTGGTAGATATTGTTAAGCATTTTTTTTTTTTTTTTTTTAGTAATTAACCCTCTAAGCGCCAAAGTCGCAAAATTGCGACAAGACGTCATACTTCATGAAATGGGCTGTAGTTCCTAATCTGGTGTAATGGCTCATTTGTATTCCCTTCCACTAGATGGCAGACATGTAGTACTTCGATTCTAGACCAAAATTGTTCGAGGAAATAGCAGAGTAAGTGAGCTATCGTGTCATTGATGCGGAAGCAATTCAGTTCATAGCGTCTGAGTAAATTGTGAGATTTGTGAGAGAAAATCGCCAAACGGCTAATAAAAGTTGTACTGTGAGGATGTGTTGCAAATGTCATTCGCCGATTCTGACTCTGAAGGGGAATATTTGCCTTTTGGAAATGACGATCGGCCGTCTAATGATCGCGCTTCTCCAATGGTGCCATGGTGCCGCGCGCAAGGCGCGATCGTTCACAAAGCACAAACAAGTGATTATTTCAACACTTTGCCCAACGGGGATGAGGGTGGCAGGGGTGGACGTGGTCTTAGTGTCCATAGGAGAGCTGTTGCTCTCTGATGATCGGCCAGATTGCGCTGTTTGTTCTGATCGCGCGCTCCAAGGGCCGCCGGCAGACAGTACAGGTGCAGTCAGTTTGGGGTAGGTCTGTGCGCTGTGCCATGCAATGAGAGGTACCATACTCTCAAGAACTATAAACTGTCACATAGATACCTGATTGGACAGATAGCTGGTCAACTGATCAAACAATAGGCACATGTATTTTACTATGGCACAGTAATATAGTAATAATTTACTACTTTCTCCTGTTTTACTGTTGATTTCCTCTTTTCCTGATCATTTGGAATGAGGATAAAAAGACAAAAAAACAACAACAACATGCAAATAAGTTCAAACATCCATTCAATATCTATTATTTCCTGAATATTACTGATGAACTGATCAAAAAGTAGGCTACTGTTCACATGCGTTTTACTACTATATAGTATAGTAATATAGTAATAATTTAGTACTTTCTCCTGTTTTATTGTTGGTTTCCTCTTTTCTGATCATTTGGAATGAGGAGAAAAAGACAAAAAAACAAACAAAAAAATCAAACATCAATTCAATATCTACTATTTCCTAAATATTATGAAATTCAAGAGGGCCGCCCATGATGACGTCATAATATGCAAATTAGATGAGTATATTTACACCCCACATAAACTTTCGGTCATGCCCAACATTTTTCTAATTTACAGTAGATCTCTATCTTTAAGCCATTTCAAGCCACAAGCTTTTGAAATCTTGATGTCAAAATCCAGCATTTTTTCCAAAAAACCCTGGCGCCTAAAGGGTTAAATCCAAATTTGTTCATCAGTGATTGTACTGTATATCAAAGGCAGGGACATCTTTGTGTGTATTTTATTTTGTGGTTTCAATGGATTGAATGGACAAAATTATTACGCTGCTGTTTTATTGTTTCTGTTTCATTTGTCTGTACTGCAAAATGTTTAAAAAAACCTCACTTTTCAATGACTTAGGAGTTGCATTTACAGGGGAAAATCCTACCCGACCGCTTACACAGCAGGCGCAAATGCACGTATCCGATTCATATCTGATTTATTTCCATATATTAATGAGGCCATTATGTCTTCACTGAATGCAATTAGATACCATTTTGTAATATATTCCAAATCTAAAAAGACAAATAAAAGAATTGAAGCCTTTCAATTTCATTACCATTTATACAAACTTAGTAATAATTTTGTGCTGTAATGTATGTAAACATGGGCCATGTAACATATACTGCAGTAAATTCTAATCAGTAGGTATAGTTTCATGCTTGTTTTATAAATACATTTTACAACATAATAAATTGTGTTATGCTTCTCATTGTTCTATGAGTGATCGAATGAGTTTGAGAGTCAAACTGTGCTAGTGTTATTGGCTGGTCACAAAGCACTTTTCATTCTATCGACTTCCATTTACATGTAGACAAATGTGGGAAACAGTAAACGCAAGCTCAAGAAAATTGTTGCATTCCAAATTTACATTTTGATTAACTCTGTGTGATGAACGTGTGACCAAAAACCAGTATGTCAAACTTGGACCTCTAAGCTGAATTAAAAGAACAGAAACTTTAAATCTACAGCACTGCAATAAAGTGGTGTAGATTGCATATTTTTATATTTTGGTTCTATTAGCATGTTTTTGTTTGATTTTTTACACATTTCTCAATACTTGGGTCAGTTTATCAAAACTCTTCCAACACTTTGCTAACCAACTTTCAGCTTGGGGCAGTAAATTTCACATTCAAAATGCATTAGCAAACATTACATTTAGTCATTTAGCAGATGCTTTTATCCAAAGCGACTTACAAAAGAGGACAATAGAAGCAATCAAAACCAACAGATCAATAATATGCAAGTGCTATGTAAACACTAGCAAACTTTGTCTCATCAAACAATGACCTAAAAAAACACTACCCACAGGAGGCATTACACAAGGTTTTTGTTGTTTTTTGTAAAAGTTCTTAAAGCAAGAATAACACTATTGTTTAGAATTAACTGCAGTTAATGGAGTGATCCATGTTTTTAATTGCAATGCAAAATTATTCTTACACTTCTCCTTTTTATAGATGGCAATGAAATGAAAACACCTATCTAGCCAGGGCTTAAAATAACACTTGTCAAGTGCCAAATGCGAGTAAAAATCGTTGTTGTCCAATTCATACAATGTCTCAGAGAAAGCAATATGTTTACTACAAATATCAAAACACAAAGCCTGCACTGTAATTATATAAATATTAGTACTGGGCAATGATTAATCACAATTAATCACACCCAAAATAAAAGTATTTGTTTACATATTATATGTGTGTTTACTGTGTATATTTATTATGTATGTAAATACACACACATAAGTATGTTGTTTGCATATTAAATATATTTCTATATAAAAAAAATTATGAATATAAATACATGTAAATATATTTCAAAAATATATACTGCATGTGTGTGTATTTATTTATATATACATAATAAATATACACAGTACACACACATATATTATGTAAACAAAACCTTTATTTAGGATGTGCCCAGCCCTAATAATTACTATAATATTCAGATTGATTAAATAATTTATTATTAATATTACATATAATTTTAATATTTTGATCAGTATAACTGTAATAATAATAAAAATAGTAATAATAATTTTATTAATATTATAAATTAGTATACTACTACTAATAATAATAATATTAGCAATAATACAGTAAAATTACAAAACTAATATGGTAGTAATGACAATTCTTTATTATTTGTTTAATTTTATAATTAATTAATAATTGTATTAAATTAATATTATATATAAATAGTATAAATTATATTGTATATTATGTTACATTAATATTAATGATTATTATAACATTCAGATTGATTAAATAAACTATTAGTATGAAATATAAATATTTTATCAGTATTATAATTATTATTACAACAGTAAAATTACAAAGGTAATATTTATGGAAGTAATGACAATTCTTTACTTATTTGTTTAAGTTTATAAATAATAATTATATTATATATTATTTTACATTTTACTTTACATCATTATATTTTACATCATTAACTCCATGTAGATCACAAACTACTGAAATGGCCGAAAAAAAAAAAAAAAATCTGCAGTATGGGAATATTTTGGGTATCCAAAAAATCTAGTTTGCAAGAAATGTGGATAAATAGTGGCTGCAAAAGGAGGAAATACGTCGAACATGTTCTCCCATATTCGCGAACACCATCCCTCCGTGAAGATAAAGGTAGGCCGTATTATTTCTGTGATGCAGAGGGAATCCCTGAATCCAGTCATGTAATTGGAGTCAATTACAGTATAATACAGATGCCACGTAATATGTGCGATTTGAAAGATAGATGGAATAAATCAAAATATAGCTGTGCAGTAAATCAAATCGCGAAGTGCATGTCTGTGAATATACAGCACAAAAAGACTGCTATATACTGTAATTCTATATTCTGAGTGTCTCTGTATGAATGAGCAGTGCCGTTTCGCCAAGTAGATCTAGTACACACTCAAGTACCATGATGCTCATGGTTTTTAAAGCGTCTGCTGTCTCACTCACTATGTGAAGACGTGAACACATGAACATATCCAGAGGCTACTCTGAGAGAACACTTAATCATTTTATAATTTTATTTAAAAGAATAATCATCAAATACACTGACTGAAACTCATAGGTGTTTAGTACAACCTGTCAAAAAAAAAAAAAGTTTGGTTTAGCCTGAAGAAATAATGACTGAAATATTACTATTGTGTATAGTTTTTTTGTCCATGTTTTAATTTAGTAAACCTCTCTTGTGTAGACAAACAAAAGTTGTTACATTTCATCTGATTGCATTTTCAATAATATATTTTGTATTGAATTATAGAATCCAGACCAATTATATCAGACAACCCAGAATGTCTGAGGAAATAAAATACATTTCATAAGACTCTATTCTTAAATAATAATTAATACATTAAGAATAAAAATAAGTTAAGATTTTTGAATACAATTTATTAGACATGTTTTAGAATTTTAACACTTTGATTTAGTTTGACCCATCCAAGTTATATCCACATTTCAGTTCCTATTTACATCTATGTTGTTGGTTCATTATGTGGTTATATGTAGTTACATGCTAATTTTTTACATGTTAATCATGTTTATAATTCTGTTAATTCTTTAGGGTCAAACTACCTCTGCAAAGATGCTTTCTGATCCAGCTCAACCAACTGTCACACAGTCACTTTCAAAAGGAATCAAGTTAGATCCTACATCCAAACCAGTGAAACAATTGAATCATGCTGTAGCTTATTTCATTGCTAAAGACATGATGCCCTTTATAGTAGTGGAAAAACCTGGCTTTCTCCACCTGATGAAGAAGGCAGTCCCAGTGTACAAGCTACCATCAAAAACATACTTTTCCACCAATGAAATCCCTCGCATGTACAAAGAGGCAAGGGCCAGTGTTGAAGAACAGCTGAAGGAAGCTGTGTGGATTTCAGCCACCACAGACCTGTGGACCAGCAGTAGTAGAGGTGGAGAGCCATTCATAAGTTTTACAGTCCACTCCTCAGATTGGCAGCTTAAGTGCCATTGTTTGGAGTCTCATTTTTTTCTTGAAGACCACACCTCAGAAAACATCTCCAAGATGTCTGAAAATATGCTCCAGGAATGGAAGATTTCAAAAGAAAGTCTGTGCGGAATTACCACAGACAATGCAACAAATATGAAGAAAGCTTTTGCAGAGTTCCCTTGTGTTTGGGTCACTTGTTTTGGCCACAATTTAAATCTGGCCATTAGCAAAGCCTTGAAGCTCCAAAGGGTTGAATCTGCTGTCAGGGCATGCAGACACTTGATTCAAGGATTTACTCAGAGTTGGAAAAGGAAGAGAGAATTAAAAAAAAAAACAGGCAGACCTGGAACTCCCTGAGCATGCCCTCATCCATGACGTGGTAACAAGGTGGGGATCCACTTATGAGATGATCTCCAGGTTCTTGGAGCAACAACAGGCTGTCTGTGCAGTCCTGGCTAGTGACAGGAGTACATGGCATTTCATGCTAAAAGATAATGACATTGCCACTCTTGAGAATGTCAATCAGCTCCTTCAACCACTCTATGACCTCACTGATGCCCTGGCATCGGAGAAACGGGTCAGACTGTCCTCACTCACACCGGCACTGGAGCACATTGACAGCGAAATCTTCTCTGAGCAAGCTGAAGACAATCTGCTCATCAGACAGATGAAGCAAGTAATGAGAGAAGACTTGCAAGGGAGATACACAAAGCAGGTGGAACGAGTGCTACAAATCTCCAGCTTTGTGGATGCCCGATTTAAGGGAACCTTCTGTAAAAACCTGGATGACACCGTTGAGGCATGTGTGGAAGAAGCTGTGAACCTTGCAACAACTTTGGATAGAGAACATCCTCAAGCAGAAAGAGGAGAAAATTGGGCAGAAGCGGGAAGCAGCAGTACTACCACCACCAAAATGTCTATCTGGTTTGTTACAGCGAATCACTTCAGAACAAGGCAACCTCGGGAAATGAGAATGTCAGTGATAAAGTGCTGTCTGAAATGACGATGTACAAGTCTCTTCCCACCATCAGCGCGGACACTGACCCACTGGCATGGTGGAAAATGCATGCTGACGAAATGCCTCTTCTGGCAAATGTGGCCAGGAAGTATCTTTGTGTCCCTGCCACGAGTGTACCTTCGGAGAGGATGTTTAGTACAAGTGGACACATTCTCTCACCTCAGCAGTCAAGAATGAGCCTTGAAAATCTCAACATGCTTACATTTCTTCATCATAACCTGACCTGAAAAAAAAGCAAAGAAATGCATGCTGCTATGATAATCTTAACAAACATGAAAATATTAACAAACATGACCCTGCACATTTTGCTCTCCCATATATGCTGTTAAAGAGGAAGAACAGTTTGGTTTATTCTTGTCTAATATAAAGAGAAATAACTTATTCCTTATATTGTTCAAATGGGAGATGTGCTGCTTTATTTTTCTTTTTTTCCCCCCCAAAAGGTAGACTCATACTTACATAAAAAGTTTTTTTATTTTCATAAAAAAAAAGGTTTGTTACAATAAACCATGTTCAACCAAAAACCATATCTGTTTTTATTCATTTAAGGGTCATTGTAGCTGATGATTATAATAATAATGGTAATTTAATACCGTATACCGCGAAACCATGACATTTTCTGAGAGGATTATCATACCGTGAAAATCTGATACCGTTACAACCCTAATAGTCACAAACCAATCTCCGGTTCTGATATGAGACAGAAATGGATTTTAAAATCAGCATCTTGTATTTGCTCACTCTGAACACAATATTTAGGCGACGCAAGTCCAAAATTAGATGTAAACCCCCATTATTTTTGGGCAAAGCAAAATTCCGGCTGTAGAAGTCTGACTCTGTCTGAGAGAGAGAGGTATTTCTTCTATAGCCCATTTCTCTAGGAGTGACACAATCTCCTGACTCAACACTGAGGCATCTAATGGTACAGAGCACCCACTGCGAGATCCACGTGGCCCAGTAGTCTGCCAGGGGGCTTAACCGTTCTATGCTTGGAAACTGCTGAACTGCAGGTGCTGAAACATCCTCTGATCGCCATTGGGATCTGCGAAAACAGGAAGCACGTGCGGAGAGACCACACTTAATGAAGTCGTAGTTATAACCCGATCCTCCTGCATCGGGCCCTGAAGCACGTGAGTGGCTGGAACCTCTGAATCAGGAAGCTGTCCAATCGCCTGATCGGGCCGACCTGCCCCATCGAAAGTGGGGGCTTTGAGCACTGTCATAAACGAGCCATGCACGCATGAAAATTTAAATCTGGAAAGTCTCAAAACAAAGGTGCCTAGCGTTGCCCTTGACTAAAGATTTGTATAGTCGACTAGTAGTCATTCATTTAGGCAAATAATCATCCAATAGTTTGTTTATATTAATAAGTCATATAAATCATAATAATGAGCCTCTAATAGTCTAAAATATGTAGCCATGCATAAAGCTTGCTGGAGGGCAAAAGTAATGATTATGAATGTGTTGGGGGAAAAAAACAACAAAGAGACTGCCTGAACATTTTAGTTATTAATTAATTACCACATTGAGCACCCGTGTTAATGATCTGTCCATCAAAGTAACTGATTCATCTCATGACCCCTTTAAACATTTAGCTGGCAGAATAGCTTTGGATGTTTTTGTTTTTATTTCTTTCATAGTATTTTGCCACATCTTAGCCTGCAAAATTTTGCTGAGCTGTAATAAATGTGACCACACCTTAATGAGGAATTTTGAGTTCTGAAAATGATATTGCTTTGGGGAAACATATAGACTATGGAGTGATTTTATTTTAAACAAAACATTTTTTTTTTTTTTACCATTGTGATCTTTCCTAAATAGAAGGTTTGTGAATGTTGAAACCGAGCAGGGTGACAAGGACTCAATTGAACTACACGAGAGCAGAGGGGTCAGATGATGAGTCTGAGATGCTGGATAAGAAGTCTAACTTAAAATCCAGCAATCTTCTTGAAAAGACCATTTGAAAGACTGAAAGAGACGCAATGTTTAATTCAGCTGATGAGGTTGAGAAAGCAAAGCAAAAAAGTCCAACAAGAATAAAATCAAAACAAGTTGGCAAAATCCTGACACGTATTTGGAACTAAAACAGTACTATTTACTGTGAAAAGGCACAAGACAAGATCTCTAGACATTTTGAGAGAAGTCATTGAAATGAAATAGACGTTGCGTGGAAGTCTTGGAAACTGGACGTGGCAAGAGTTTTACTTGGCAACAACCAACTGCTGATGAAGCCATTTCTGATTTCCTTCCCTCTCCCGATTGTCTTCTTTATGTGAAAAGGAGAGAAAGTGAGATCAGCTGTGACCTGTCTTATACCAACGGCAGCAAAGTGCTCTGTAGGCATATTAGACCTCTCTTGCAAGTCATGCGAGAAGATGAAACCACACAAACAATAATGAAGGGCCAATTGATTTGTCTATATAGTGAATTACTTTATAGAAAGTCTGGTCATGATAAATCACAAGATTAGTACATGATTCCAAAAATGAGGGAGCTGGCCAAGTTAAGTCAAAATCAAAAAAAGTGAGGAACCTTGAGGAGCTTTGTAAGCCTGAGAACTTTCTCCAAGCCATCACTGCTTGTAAGGGAGTGAGCAATTATCAGCTCTTGCTCTGAAGATCGGATACTTCTTGAAGGATGCCTGTCAGTTTAGTTTGGGACAAAGTTTAATGGCAGGCAGAGCCAGTTCTAGACATTTGGAGGCCCTAGGCAAAATTCAAGTTGGAGCCCCCCCCCCCAATAAAAAGCACTTGAAAAAAATATGATTCCTAACCATTTTAGTTATACAACATTTCAATTTAAAATTTGTATATTTTTACTTGTATAGTGCCGGTCAAAAGTTTGGACACATTTTTGAAAGTCGCTTATGATCATCTGCATTTATTTGATCACAAATACAGAAACTATAATAAACTATAAAATTGTGAAAAAAAAATTTTTAAATAATGGTTTTCTATTTTTAGAATACTTTAAAATATAAATTTCTGTAAGTCATAGCTGAATTTTGAGCATCAATTTAGCACATCCTTTAATGAAAGTATTAATTTCTTTAAAAAAATACTGACCCATATTGCAAACTTTTGAACGGTATTGTTACAAAAGATTTCTATTTTACACTGGACAAAATTATAAAACGCAACACTTTTGTTTTTGCCCCCCTTTTTCATGAGCTGAAGACTTTTTCTATGTACACAAAAGGCCTATTTCTCTCAAATATTCACAAATCTGTCTAAATCTGTGTTAGTGAGCACTTCTCCTTTGCCGAGATAATCCATCCACCTCACAGGTGTGGCATATCAAGATCCTGATTAGACAGCATTTTTCCCCCTCCCATTTAGCCAATTGTATCTAGTCTACATATATTGGTATTATTAATATTAATAAATATAAATATTACGTATTGTACCGCTATCGTGGAGGGGAACTTTTCCCTAATTCAGTAAACACGTAGTAAAAGAAACAGTCTGATACCACTAAATCAAACATTGTTCAGTTTGTTATCCAAAACAAAACAACATTGTTCAGTTACGTATAACACGTAAAGCTCACTTTTTCAGTTCATTCCCCGTCCACGAATCCCTCGAATTCTTCTTCTTAAGTGTCCGAATTGAACAGTTGAGTGTAAGCAAGCACAGTACCGGTGTTTACTGACTACGGTAACATTTTTACAGAGCACCTTGATCTATATATAAGGCGCTCCGGATTACAAGGCGCACTGTCGTTTTTTGAGAAAATTAAAGGTTTTTAAGTGCGCGTTATAGTGCGGAAAATACGGTAAGTGTTATGTGTGTATATATATATATACACACACACACACACAACACTTTCAGTTTATTTATATATATATATATATATATATATATATATATATATATATATATATATATATATATATATAAATATACTGAAAGTGTTATTGTTAGAGCAGTAATGTAATCATCAACACAATTTATAAGTTACACGCATCTGAGGTACTTAAAAAAAGAGGTCTGGTGTTTGCTTTCTGAATTTGAATATAAACTTCTTTGCTTTTACTTTTGTAGCTAGTCAGCTCATGGCGCGATGTTATTCACTGTACGTGCAAATAAATAGCATCGAGTCTGAAGAAAGAAATAAAGTAAACTAATCCTTTAAATGCTGCTTTTTATTTTTACAGGACAACAGTATGTATTATTACAATATAAGATATATCTATATATTTGTGCTAAAATGTATATTTTTAATAAGTGCTGGGGGGCGTGGCTTGTTGGAGTGACTTGGGAAGTGGTCAGATTTTCCTTCTTTTTTGTCTCTAGCTGATCACATGCCTGAATATAATATATATGTGCAGCTAATAATTAGAGTAGAGTAGCATTTTTAAATATCTAATATCTTTCAATGCATTAATACATTTATTCAACGAGGATGCATTACATAAAAAAACCATACAAAAGATTTTTGAACACAACCTTTCTTAACATTGTATTCATCAAAGAAGTTTGAAAAATTGTGCAGAGGCAGCGAGAGAACATTCCTCAAGTCTGTTTAGACAGTGCAACTACAGCATAGTGATTAATTAAATATAATTACATCTTCATCAACCGGTATCCATGATCACATTACAGAGCTCCAGAGCCTATATCGACTATGCTGGTTATCAGATATATAAACAAAATTAAGTATTTTTATTTAAAAGAAATCTATATCAGTCCATCTCTATGTATGCAAAGATCCTGATTCGGAGGACAGAAGAACTTTATGATCTTATAATGTCAATAAGTGAACTTTTTAAGAATAGTACATTTTTAAAAAGATAAAGAAAAATGTAAACTAAAGAAAAATAGTTGTTCTCCAAACAGGAGAAAAAAAGTCCTTTTACTTCAGGTGCATAGAGCCAAGGGAATACTTGCTAGTTGCACACTGAATCCAGTGCCAGCTGAAAAAGTCTAGCAAAACAATGTTTTTATTTTAAAAACTGCATCATGCAAAAAGTTTAGGGTGCATGTAAAATCAAAACCAGACAAACAAATAGTCCATTTGTTTTTTTATTCACATGCACCCTGCACTTTTCGCACAATGCGATTTAAAAAAAAAATACAAATCAGTGTGCAGCTAGCAACCTATTTGCTCATTAAAAAAGATAAAGAATAAATTACAAAAAATAACAATATAGCTGCTCTTTTCTCATATTTATGAAATAATTTACAGCACAACAGCCCTCTTCATCAAACAATTCTGAGAATTACTGTTCAAACTGTCTTTAGGAAGAGAGATGGTGGGAGAAAGTAGAACGTGAGAGAAAGGGGAAATAAGAGGAGGTTTGGGACGCTTCTGAAGTTGGAGGATGCTGCATTGAATGCAATAAACCCAGACTGGTTGCTGCCCGTGTAAGACTTGATCCAGTCCTGGTACTGAGAGACTCTGGCAAACACAGTGGGATATATGGGCACAGCACATTCTCTACCAAAACTCACAATGCCAGACTGAATCCACAGGGAGCCGTTCCTGCTGAGCATCGGACCTCCAGAGTCTCCCTGTATTGACAAACATTCAGCATTTATATCTCTGAACAGCTGTTACAGACAGAAGTATGCAATAGTGCAGTCCAATGGTAAAAGTATGCTGACCGTGTATCTGTAAAAAAATTCTTTCTTTTTTTTCTGAGGCCGGCATACCTTTTTCAATTGTTCACAAGTCTCAAAAAGTAATCAGTGCAAGTCTTCAGTCAGCTTTTCATAAGTCTTTATTTTTGCAACTTGATTCCACTTGAGCAAGTGTGAACTTGACCTATAATATATATATATACATATATATATATATACATATATAAACACACACACACACACACACACTTATACAGTATATGTATAAACAACTCGAATTCTGGAAATGTTGGGACACTTTTAAAAAATGAATAAAATGAAAACTAAAATAACTTCAAATTACATGAGCCAATATTTTATTTACAATAGAACATAGATAACAAATGTTTAAACTGAGAAATTTTACACACAAAAGCGTGCATGAAATGAGCTAATTTCAAATTTGATGCCTGCTACAGGTTTCAAAATAGTTGAGGTGTTGTAAGGTGTGTGCCTTTGTAGTGGATGGTGATGAGGATCCAATGACGTGCAGGTGTGTTCAATGATTAGGTGAAGCCAGGTGAGGGTGTGTGTTGTGATTGGAGAGGGAGAAGGACAGACAGACAGACTCGTAACAATACCCTTAAGTCCCTTATTATTGTGGCATAATGGACTAAATTGAATAATAATAGAATAATAATAAGCTTTTTGCTGTATGGGAGGACAAGTGAAAGTTTGCGTATTGTGTTCATGGCCGTCTGCTTGCCTTGTAGTAGATTTAATAATAACTATACATTGAATTTTATGTTTTAATTGCACTTAATGTATCTTAATATATTAAGCCATGTTAAGTGTTTATGGTTTTCTAGAAACTTTGCGTATTGCGTTCATATTCTGCTGTTCTGTAGCCATGGATTTGCGGGTCTTGTCTTTTTCTCCTACAGATGACTTGCAGGACCCTGTTCGTTATTGAACTAAATTAGTTTTAACAAAGTCTCTTTATGACAAGTCCTGTCACTCGGCGGCCATCTTTGAAACGCTTCTCGGGCATCCAAGTGCAGTTCCTATCTCTTTGAATGGGGAAACATCAAATTCTCCAAAACTGTTCACTAAGCTTACGATTAAATTTCATATTTGAAATCACCAATGAAATCGGACAACAACTGTATCATAAATATTGTTTCTTTTGCTCAAAAAGCTTATTTTTGGACATGCACATTCCTGAGCGTCTCAAGAGCTTTGACTGTTTCTATAGCAACCGGGACTTCTACCGGCAGCTGCAGTGACGCGTTGACATTAGCGATTGGCTCTTTCATTCAGAAGGCGGTGCTTCCTGCGATTGAGCGACCATATTGAGCGTTCATATTCAAAACCATAGATTTATATGTCTATGTTCAAAACAATACGAGTGACATGCCTTGGGTATTCTATAGTCTTTGGTTTTAATCGTTTAACCACCAGAGTGTCTTGTCTCCATTGGCAACGCACACGATTCGTGTCAAATGCAAGTTACGTCGCAAGCGGCGATTGCAAGTGACATTGTAATTTAGTTTCTTTTTTCTTGTCTTCACCACCTGGCTAATGTTGTACAATGTTGAGCGATTCAAACAAAAAATAATCAATAAATAGAACAAAATAAAAAAGACTGCAAGTGACATCACTCGCAGAAGTGCAAGTGTCTGAGTGTGCAAGTACTGAGAGTACAAGTGCAAGTCTGCAGCCAGACCCTTCTCGAATTTGATCCAATTCTTGCCTGATATAGGTTTCCAGCTGCTGAAGAGTTTGTGGTCGTCTTTGACGTATTTTTCGTTTAATGATGTGCCAAATGTTCTCTATAGGTGAAAGATCTGGACTGCAGGCAGGTCAATTCAGCACCTGGACTCTTCTACTACGAAGCCATGCTGTTGTAATAGCTGCAGTATGTGGTTTTGGTATTGTCCTGCTGAAATACACAAGGCCTTCCCTGAAATAAACATCGTCTGGAGGGGAGCATATGTTGCTCTAAATCCTTTATATACCTTTCAGAATTCATAGTGCCTTCCAAAACATGCAAGCTGCCCATACCGTATGCACTTATGCACCCCCATACCATCAGAGATGCTGGCTTTTGAACTGAACGCTGATAACACACTGGAAGGTCTCCCTCCTCTTTAGATCGGAGGACATGGCGTCCGTGATTGCCAACAAGAATGTTAAATTTGGACTCGTCTGACCATAGAACACTTTTTCACATTGAAACAGTTCATTTTAAATGAGCCTTGGCCCACAGTACACGACGGGGCTTCTGGACCATGTTCACACATGGCTTCCTTTTTGCATGATAGAGCTTTAGTTGGCATCTGCAGATGGCACGGCATACTGCGTTTACCGACAGTGGTTTCTGGAAGTATTCCTGGGCCCATTTAGTAATGTCAATGACAGTATCATGCCGATGAGTAATGCAGTGTTGTCTGTGGGCCTGAAGACCACGGCCATTTGGCCTTGTCCATTGCACACAGAGATTTCTCCAGTTTCTCTGAATCTTTGATGATGTTATGCACTGTAGATGATGAGATTTGTAAAGCCTTTGCAATTTGATGTTGAGGAACGTTGTTTTTAAAGTATTCCACAATTTTTTACGCACATTTTCACTGATTGGAGAGCCTCTGCCCATCTTTACTTCTGAGAGACTCTGCCTCTCTAAGACATCCCTTTTATAGCTAATCATGTTACAGACCTGATGTCAATTAACTTAATTAAGTGAAGTGAAGTGACATACGGCCAAGTATGGTGACCCATACTCTGAATTCGTGCTCTGCATTTAACCCATCCATAGTGCACACACACAGCAGTGAACACACACACACCGTGAACACACACCTGGAGCAGTGAGCAGCCATTTATGCTGCAGCGCCCGGGGAGCAGTTGGGGGTTCGGTGCCTTGCTCAAGGGCACCTCAGTCGTGGTACTGAGGGTGGAGAGAGCGCTGAACATTCACTCCCCCCACCTACAATCCCTGCCGGCCCGAGACTCGAACCCGCAACCTTTGGATTACAAGTCCGACTCTCTAACCATTAGGCCACGACTTCCCAAAAAAAAAAAAAAAAAAAAAATTTGTGGGCAGCCATTTATGCTGCGGCGCCCGGGGAGCAGTTGGGGGTTCGGTGCCTTGCTCAAGGGCACCTCAGTCGTGGTATTGAGGGTGGAGAGAGCGCTGGATATTCACTCCCCCCACCTACAATCCCTGCCGGCCTGAGACTCGAACCCGCAACCTTTGGATTACGAGTCCGACTCTCTAACCATTAGGCCACGACTTCCCCCAAATTAGTTGCTAGATGTTCTCCCAGCTGAATCTTTTCAAAATTTCTTTCTTTTTCAGCCCTTTGTTGCACCCGTCCCAACATTTTTTGAGACCTGTAGCAGGCATCAAATTTGAAATGATAATAGTGGATAAAAAGTATAAAATTTCTCCATTTAAACATGTTATGTCCTCTATGTTCTATTGTGAATAAAATATTGGCTCATGTGATTTGAAAGTCTTTTAGTTTTCATTTTATTCAAATTTAAAAAACATCCCAACATTTCCTAAATTCAGGTTGTGTGTGTGTGTGTATATATATATATATATATATATATATATATATATATTAGAGGTGGCATGGTACACAGATGTCACAGTTCGGTACATACCTCGGTGGGCAGAGGCTCTCCAATCAGTGAAAATGTGCGTAAAAAATTGTGGAATACTTTAAAAACAACGTTCCTCAACATCAAATTGCAAAGGCTTTACAAATCTCATCATCTATCACGTTTCGATACGATTTCGGTACAACAGGAAAAAACAAAATCTACTATGCTCAGTTTCTTTTCATTTATTTTGAATAGACAGTAGTGCAAATTACATTTTTTTTCCATCTAGATGTGAAAATACTGAATATTATTACGTTATATGTATAAAATCTGTTTTGTTTTCATTGTGAGTGTACACAAATAAAGGCAGACCTTTATACAGTAAGTGTTTTTAAGACAATAAGTGTTTAAAGTTGATTCTGCTGGTATAAGGAAACAGTTGAAGTGATTGCACCGGAGCGCGCGCGCGCGTGCCGTGCACACACAAAAAAACAAACACACAAATCAGTTCCAGCGTTGCTAACTTGACAGCGCAGTTGGTACTTTATCAAAATAAAATACAGTGAGCCAAACATCAGCTGACCCGGCTCTGTGTCACCGTTGGAACGCGACTGAAGAACAAAGGCTATAATTTACATGATAAATCATAGTTTAGCATTCAGATATGTTACATCGCAAATATGGAAATATTATGGAATATTTGGATTTGTGACGAATGAGAGAGGTAGGATACACGAGCACAAAGCCCCATTTCACAAACAGTTGAGTACACAAGCCTTTAAAGTAAACTCCTTAGACACGTTCAGAATCAGCACACGGTCACTGTTTAGTGGGCTTTGTTGTCAAGCGCGCAACTCACGGGCCACAGCATTCGCTGTTCTTCTGCTGGCGGTTATCAAACAGTGTTGCATTGCTGCGGGCGCCCCCTTCTGGATTGGGGGTGAATTGCCTGTATTCATCGTAAGGCCTCATGCACCGAACCGAGATGTCCGAACCGTGACGGTTCGGTACGAATACATGTACCGTGCCACACCTAATATATATATATTCATGTTTTTTTTTTTATGTATATGAATGTATTAACATTAATATAGAAGGTTTTTATTTGTATTTTTTGAGAAGCTGGAATGGTACCCCCCCAAAACTGGCGAGTAGTGTTTTTCAAATTGCTTCGGATTAAAAAGGGTTCAAATAAATGACTGATGTCTTACCTGACATGCACCTTTTCCTCCCTCATTTAACAATCCAGCACAAATCATATTGCTTGTGATGCTTATGTTGATCCCTCTATAAGCATTAAAACAGTCACTGTTCTTCACAACTGGTATCATCACCTCCTGCAGTATGTCAGGAAGCTTGCTGCCTGTGACACAGATCAGAGAACAAAGTTTATGGCTTTATTTTTTATGGCTAAAAAACATTTCTATGTATATTGTTAAGGTTTACAGTAGTGTTGTAGTGAAGACCACCTAATCCAAAACCAAATCAAGACCAAGACTTTGAGTGGTTGAGACCAAGACAAGACAAGACCAAGACCAGCATTGGTCAAATTCATATGGAACATTTACTGCCTGAAAAAAAAAGTTATGTATAATAAATAAAATTAGAATAATAAGACACTATATGGAGCATAAATACGTTTTCTACGTTTCTGGACCTTGATCATGTTAGGATCCTTTCTGTCTATGCAGGATCAGAGAGCTCTCACAATTCATCAAAAATATCTTAATTTGTGTTCGGAAGATGAATGAAGGTCTTACGTAAGTAATTAATGACATAATTTTAATTTTTGGGTGGTCTATCCCTTTAACTAGTTATTGATGGCATTTGAAGCAGGAAGTTTTATATACAGTCACAATGATGTTTCTTCTAAATAAATCAGACAATGTACTGGCAATTTAGTGATATCCCCATAGTCTTGACAAAAATCCCAAGTCCTTTTAGTCTGGGACCAAGACAAGACTGAGTAAAAATGTGGTCAAGACAGAAACAAGACCAAGACCTTCAAGAATGGTCTTGAGACCGGTCTCAAATGTTCACTCACCTCCAGGTTGTAGTCTGCCCCATCCAGTGACCCAGCTCTCAGTACCTGCAGTAAATGTACTATTAGCAGCAGACAGACAGACCGGCTTAATGTAATCAGAGAAAGGCACAGAAGAGGAGAGCTGGATCAGTGCTATGTCGTTGTCAATAGTAGCAATGCTAAAGTTAGGATGATTGATGATTTGACTCGCTGTCCTGTATGTCTCATAAGGGTTTGAGCCGGATTGGCTCAGACGACCAAAGTACATCACAACGTAAGATGCATTGATCCTGTAAATAGAGAAAATCTGCTTTAGTCTCACTATTATCAATCTACAAATGTATCTTAAGCTTTATTTAAGCTTTCGACATACTCCAGGAAGCAGTGAGCTGCAGATAAAACCCAGTCTTTAGTGATGAGAGTCCCACCACAGAAGTGGCCAAAGTCGATGTAATGAATGCTGACCTGCCACGGCCAAGCCCCTGCCGTCGCATCCTCCCCTCCAACAATCCTGTTGCTGAGGGGGGCTTGACCACATACTGATGAGAGAAAGCAAGACTTCCTTCTTAAAATGCCTCACAGTCAGGGGCGGACTTTACCGATAAGTGAGGTAAGCGGCTGCTTAGGGCCCCGGGGAATCAGGGGCCCCATCTGATATTGGCAAAACATATTTGGCAAACTCTCCAGTGTGTATTTGTATTATGGAGAGTGTCAAATGTTCACTCACCACTCAAAATGGAAAGTTTTTGTCAAGTGTTGGGTTCCGCAAGTTCGCAAATCCTCTCATTATAAAAAAGTCTAGATGTGATGTGAATAAGAGATTTATTGTGTAGTGCAGACAGCTTCATTGATTAACGGAACGTCGTGAGATTGTGACGAACTGAAGTGAATGACAGCTTTTAGTGATTATAGAGGTAGCGCTCTGCACACTTTCTGGCTGTGTAATCCTGACCGTCTCAGAACGGATATATTCAAATAAAGAATTGTTTTGTGTCATGATTTTATTTGTCTTTTTGTTTCATAATGACTTGCTTGTGTGCTTTTCCTCTGCACACCAGCATGAACTGCAGATTTTGGCTTAATAAAAGAATACATTTTCGTTTGGTTTCTCGGCAAACCCTACCATATGTCTGAAGAACACTTGGAATACAGAGCGAGTTGCATGGGATAATTTTATCACATCTGAATCCTTTTTGTAAAAAGATTGAAGAAGGTTACAATTCATTAAATGGACAAGTGCAAGCATTTTTTAAATAATATCTTCTTTTGTGGTCTTTTTAGGGGTGTCCCTGACTAAGGATTTACAAAGTCGAATCGGAATTTTATAATCTTGCTGATAGTCGACTGATAGTTGAATCATATGTTTGGGGGCGGGGCAAAAATACATTACCAAGAGTCGAGTCAAACATCCAACAGTCATTAAAGACATTAACACACAGGGAAAATGTACATCGGACACCTTGCAGATACAAAAATAATGTTCTATATTTTGATTAAAAGATAGTTACCATTAAACGTCAGCGAAACCCTAAGAATTCACAATTTTTATTTATTTATTTTTTTACAATAGTGCTCTCATTATAACAATATATAGTGTGACACGTGTCCCGAAGCCTCATCAGCGTCGCCCTGGTAACCCACGAGGAACACCTGAAAGTCCTCATCCCGGGCTGATCGGTCACGGCTGCTGGCAAATCAAGCGGCGGCCATATAAGCCGCCGCCAACCCGAACACAAGTGAGTGATCACTCCAGAAGACTGGATGTTAACGTCTGTTCTGATCTTCTCCCACAGAAAGCTCGTGACCGATCAGCACCGCCCCGCACGGACACGCCGCTCTGGGAGCACCAGGACTACCAGCACTATCAGCACTACCAGCACTACCACGAATGAGCACCCCGGCACGTGGTTTCTTCACTTTTATTAATAAATCCACCCTTCGGGGACTTCCCTGCCATTCTCTGTTGTCGTGTGATTCCTCACCCCGCCACAATAGGCCTATATGATATTAATGTTATGCATTTCTGTTTTGAGCTGCGCGCGCTGAAGATAACCAGTAGAATGAAGCACATAACAGCAGGTTTTTAATCAATGGGATTCAACTCATCAATTATCTCATATAGAATACGCTTCGTTATTTATACATAATGTTAATATGTACAGACTTATAGGTTATCTGCACAAAACGCCCCGAATGCACATAAATGTGTCTGCACGGCTCTGAATGATCTCCTTCACGTTCTTCACGCAACAATGTGCAGAAACATGGCAACTAAATTCTAAAAATTCACAGTGTTTATAATATTATTATAATAGTGTTCTCATTATAATGTTATGTATATGACAGTCATAGTTATTAATATTCTGCATTGTTGTTTGTGCTGCTCGCGCTGCGCGCTGAAGAGATAATCAATGTAGTAGCTACTACAATGGCAGAACCCTTGGAATGGGCTGAATTGGAACGTCCTAAGCCCTTGATCCCTAGAATCTGCTGTGAAGTTGGTTTATTGTTTTCCCCCTTACGAATTAGTTTGGTGCAGCACTCTATATGTATACAGGTATGCTTGGGCTGCTATAAATGTAAAAAATAATAATAATTTATATATTATAGAGTTGTTTTGGGCGGGGATAAATTCAACACAATATGTGATGATATCACAATCATGTTGCATTGTGGTCTACGGAGCGGCCTAAAGCATGCATATGAAGCAGACTTGCTCCCTCTGTCAAAATTGAGGGGTTGAGGGTCTGTCCATATAAATTTCCCTCGTCCACATCACGAAGTGGAACGCACTTCAAAATGGCAGCGGGGATTCCCCCGGGGGGAAGTGCTTAGGGACGTTCACGAGTGCGTGTCTAAAAGTGGAGTGGAACGCAGCCATACATTCTGTGAGTTTTACAGTCATTTTGAGAACTTACCATCTAACTGACAGAGGGAACCTGTGTGGACAGACAAAGACAGAGACAAAGAAAAGTCAGTAGACAATGGTCCAGACAGAGCTGATAAACTGGTTTGTTTAACCCACTATCACTACACAATACAATTTCACCTGTTACATCAGTGTTGGTTCAAAATGTCATGAAAACAAGACAAAAAACACTTTCTATGAAGCCCGTATTTATAATACATTATAAGGGTATTCTTAAGGCATTATAATGAATGCATAATGCATTATAAAAACCTTTTAATGTGTTATAAAATCTCATTAATAATCATAACAACAATTATAATACATTATACGGGTATTCTTAAGGCATTATAATGAATGCATAATGCATTATAAAAACCTTATAATGTGTTATAAAATCTCATTAATAATCATAACAACAATTATAATACATTATAGTACTTACGTATTTGTGGTTATAACTTATGATTATTTATAACACACAATGAACTTCTCAATTTAAGACAACTTATAGATTTAATTTGGGTTGGGATTTAATTTGTGTTTCAAGAATAAGCTACTTAAATGTAAAATGTTTTTTTCTCTATTTTACAACAGTGAAAGATGACTTCCCTTATTGATCACGTCTCAGATTGATTGCATGTTTTCTTGCACGGCTGGATGTTGGTCTCGTGAAAAATATTCACGTTATTTGTATTCGCCAAAACGGATTTACTGAAGTCAAAACGGAATTGGCATTAGCATGAGCGCCGCTTGCTGTGAGGTGGGAGCAACGAGACGGCAGAGGATTTCACAGCCTTCCTCAAACAGTTATGTTCACGATTTCTGATTTAGTTAACGTATACTGTGTGAGGGTGGCTGTGACTGGATGGTGATCAGTAAGTGGTTATCAGTCAAAAACACGGGACAAGGGAGGTCACGTACTGGACACATAAATCAAGCCCAATATATGGGATGGTTGGCAACCCTAGTTATTTCTGAGTTTTATGGCCATAAACTTACTGAATAAAAAAATTATTGTCTTGTCTTTGTGTGCATTTTCAAACAATGTTTGGGTAGTTTGCTTAAGTATTTTACAGTATATTACAAGTATGACAGTATTTTTGTTACAGAATATAAAAAGTATTTATTATTCATTCTTTATAATTATCACTATTTTCCACATTTTGGAAAGTGGAAAGCCATCAAATCTCATGGAATGAGAAAAGTAATCAAATATATAACTAACTTTTAACTAAACAATTGGATCAATGTAGTGATCAAAATATCTATTTAATATGTATTATACATATTTAATATGTAGTGATTAAAAAGTATCTTTCAGCTTCTTCAAGTCACTCAACTGCATCCTGATTCTTGACATCCTGGAATTTACATGAATATAAATCATCGATTGAAATGCATAAATTATGCATTTGTACAGACATTCATACAAATGCAGAATGTGTGTTTATCTACAAAACCAATTTCAAGCATTTAGTCTTTAAATCCGAAGGTTTTTACAGTCATGACAAGCATAAGGAATTAAATGGCTTAAACAATTGAAACAGATATGATTGAATTTACATCTGATTTTGTCATGTTGGAGGCTTTTTGTGTGGTCTTACCTGCTATGTAGAGAAATATGACTCCAGCAGCACTCAAAGCAGTGTTGAACTTCATCCTGTTCTGCTCTGTGATCCGACTGCTGTTTCTCCACCGTCAGGTTTCTGACAATACTGAAAGCAAGCCACTGCATTTATCAAGAGTTCTCTGTCTCTCCACCCCACCACTACATTCATCTCTGACACATTTTCAGAAAAATAAGCTTACCCTGAGCTTTTCATAGGCATTTTTTTGCAGATGTTGGTGGGATCATCACTACCTTTAACTAAAGTCGATTTCATCGCCTCAACTTTCTGAAAGCATTTAAAAAAAAAAACCCATGCAGAAGCATGAACAACACAGAGGAACAAAAAAGACATCGCCAATCCATCATTCTTCATAATTTAATTCACAAATGCTTCATGAAATAATACAAGTCATGTACATTTAATCCACCACCTATATCCATAGCTCCAATATATGGAAATGTGGATTAAATATAGAACAATTTCTGTGAATGTTACATTTCTAGGAACTGGTATGAATCAAGTACACCGATCAACATTTTTTCTTAAAATCTCTTTTTATGATTTTTTGTGTATTATTATGCCTGTGGAAATCTTAGATTTGGTTGGGTCTGTTCTTTCTTTCTTTTTTTAAATACTTTAAACTAGTTTTTTAAATTTCATAAATACGCACATCTACTTAATGCTTGAAGTAGTGAAATTGTTGAAAATTGACCTAGTTCACTTAATTTAGATATTGTGATACTGACTGAACACTGACTGATATTAAATCTATCTTGAAACATCACAAGTTCGATATTTTATTCAGTATATTCATATGAGAACAAAAGAATACACTGCACTGAGCCAATAGTTTATGCAATGCAATCAATGAGCAAATTTCCATGATCCCTGAACTTTGAATATATATATATAATTTTGGATTTTGTATATATATAGGGTAAACATACCTATTAAGCTCACCAAAATCTACATTAAGACATTTTTAGTGCACAAGATATTGGTTTCGGTACAAAAAGTTATGTTAAAATAAAAATATTAATCTCTCACATAAAAATATATAATTTTATTTTAAATGACAAAATAATTTTGATTAAGATATACATCATTAAATGCAAAAAGTCTGGCTGTGCTTAATGGGTACATTTGTGTATTACCCTTTAAGCACACCCCTGTTCCCATTAAGCTCACGTCATGTTTTATTAAAAATTCTTGTTTATTTTTAAAAAAAACCTTTTAAAGAATAATTGAATTTTTTTTATTTTTTTATTTGAAGGTACAAAGTCAATAAAAAAACAAAAACAAAAAAACACTAAAATCAAGCAATCACTATGATCAGTTATATGTCATTTAAGGACACTGCAACATCAAGACTAGTCCATGTTCAGCTATATAACACATTCAAAAATTAAATAAAACATTTCCTTCATGGGGATGAACACAGAGACAATGCGCACATTTCTGTGTGAGTTTGTTATGATCGGAAGGAATTGAAAGTCTGCTTATCCATCAGGCAGGCAAACATATAAAGTAATAGACTAATGAGTAAATAAACTGAATGAAAGTAATGGAGCAGCGGCCAAATCAGTCAGCAGGACCCCGGGATTTTTCCGGACCGATGCGGGGCTGCAGGCTGTGCACACGTCAATGCCGTTTACGTTTGGGTCCAGTCGGTTCAAAAATAAATGGGGTCGGGTCGGACTCAGGTCTAATTTCATCGGGTCTGTCTCGGGTCGGGTTTATCTTTTTAAAAACATTATTTATGCACGTCGGGTTCGGGTAAGAGGTGATTCGGGTCTGGCATGGATTTTAGGACCCGAGAAGACCTCTACTCCATATTTGTCTTTATACATACATAATAAATATACACAGTACACACACATATATTATATATAATATCCACAGCCATATCACCCTGCAGCCAAAGACCGGTTGCCCACTGAAGCTAAGCAGGGTTGAGCTGGTCAGTACCTGGATGGGAGACCTCCGGTGAAAAACTAGGTTGCTGTTGGAAGAGGTGTTAGTGAGGCCAGCAGGGGGTGCTCACCCTGTGGTCTGTGTGGGTCCTAACACCCCAGTATAGTGACGGGGACACTATACTGTAAAAAGCACCGTCTTTCAGATGAGACGTTAAACCGAGGTCCTGACTCTCTGTGGTCACTAAAAATCCCATGGCACTTCTCGTAAAGAGTAGGGGTGTAACCCCGGTGTCCTGGCCAAATTCCCTCCACTGGCCCTTATCAATCATGGCCTCCTAGTAATCCCCATCCACTTGATTGGCTCTATCACTCTCTCCTCTCCACCTGTAGCTGGTGTGTGGTGAGCGCACTGGCGCCGTTGTAGTGTGGCTGCCGTCGCATCATCCAAGTGTATGCTGCACACTGGTGGTGGTTGAGGAGAGACCCCCCCCCCCCCCCCCCCCCCCCCATAATTGTAAAGCGCTTTGGGTGTACAGCAATACACAATAAAGCGCTATATAAATGCATCATTCATTCATATAAACAAAAACTTTATGTGATTAATCATTGCCCAGCACTAATATATTAAAAACCCAAGATCAGATGTTATGCAGTGACATTGTATTGCACCGTTGATGAGATAGTTGATGATCTATTATATAATCAGAGAAGAGACCTGCTTGTCCATTTATTATTCTAACCTACTTACAAAGGCACCTGCATATGGCCAAAAATTTGAAAAAACCTGTTTGTACAGTCAACCCTATTCATACTTATAATAGCAAAAAAGTCAAACAACTTTAAAGATTCATCTGTTAACATGATTTCAGTCCTGGAGCTATGCAGAGACAATTGAGACCATAACAATGAACTACATTATGAAGTCAAGTCAACTTTATTTACACAGCGTTTTATACAAAACAGATGGTCAAAGCAGCTGACCCCTGACCCGATACCTTATAGTCCCCACCTACTGCTTGACAGAAATCAAAAGGTCCCCGATGATGTGCCTACTGCTCCATTCATCCAGGCGCCATGAATTTGTACTATCCTGGACACAGATTATATTCAAATATAACATTTTATTTGTCAGATAATTTGTCATTTGTAATAATTGTGGAGGTTGTCTGTGATCTTAATCCATAGCAACTGCAGGTGACAGCATTCCTCCACTCAAAGGGGATTGAGTAGGACAGGGGTAACATTGAGGCATGTCATTCTCTCCCACGGAGAATTAAAATGGACAAACCAACCATAATCATTCGCTTTGCTAACAGAAAGCATAAAACTGAGCTGTTCAAACAGTGAAGACGATTGAAGGCACGGATGTCTCTTTGAATGAACAATTGACCAAGAAAAATGCTGACATTGCCAGAGACAGAAAAAATATATAAATCTACATGGACTATAAATGATAAAATATTTTTTTAAATGAATGCCAGAACTAGCTAAAGTGTTAGTCATTAGGGATCCGGAGGAGCTGGATAAATACCAACGAGGATATTGAAAATAATGTATTTATCAATATTAATAACAGCTGTTGTTATTATACAGATGAGCAATTCAATATAACTTTCCAGTTAGAGCATATAAATGATCCACTTTAAAAGCAGAAGTCTATATGATTGAATAGAGTATTAAAGAATATTTGAGACAGTTTAAGAATCATTTCAACATCATAGCAATATTGGAGACTCGGATCAATACTGAGAAAGGTGTGGATTATGATTATGTGGGTAATAGTATAAGGTGGTGGAGCGCATGCCAGCAGGCATTGATGATTTGTTGGAATGTATTACTGTGGAAATTTGAATGGAAAAGACAAAAAACATTGTATTGAGTTGTACAAACAGAACTCTTGGATCAAATATTGAAATATTTAATGGATGGAAAAAAATGTTTACAAAAACATTACAACACTGCAAAAAATCTTCATCTAGTCAAGACTTACAATCTTATTTCTAGCCATAAAAATCTTATTGATCTTATTTTATTAAAATACTATACAGATTGTGTAAGATTATTATGATTGTTTTATGACTATTTAACTTTTTTTCTTACTTAGTTATCTAATAACTGAAATATGTAATACATGGAACAGTTTTGACGCTATATTATGTGACGCTACGTGAACTGTTGGGTGAAGCGGTCATGCTGACCAATCAGAACAGAGAACTGCAACTAACTGTTTTATAAAAGAATATATAAAATATCTTTTTAGAAAAATTATGAACTATAATATGATAGAACTAGGGGTGTAGCGGTACAGCATGGGGGAAAAAACATAGATTGCTTTTTAAACAATGGTTTACTGAATAAATTGCTCTTTAAATAAATTCAATTATAATTAAAAGTTTCTAAGGATACAAATCTACCTCAGCTTCTGCTCTAAACTATAGGGAGCCCTTTTACATTACTATAAGATTACAATTAACAACAGAGCCCAAACTTAAATTAAATTACTATTTATTTTACGATAATAATCAACACTCAAATTAAAAAATTGTATGCAAACATGCAAATTGTTTTAAATTAAAGGTTCAGTAGGAGATCTCGGAAAATGCTAAAATGCTATGGATTACTTTCATTTTTCAAGGTAATGTGCCTCAAAATTGACCTAAATACGTTTATCACTCCAGACTCCTTTGTGAATGTCATGTCATTATCAGTGTTGTGTAAGTTACTTCCAAACTGTAATACGTTATATATTACTTGTTACTGTTATTTAAAAATAATTCCTTACCTTACAATATTACTGTCTCAGAATTGTAATGCGTTACATGACTCCTGTATTACTTTTGAGTTACTTTCACCAACATATCTACAGAAGTAGAATTTAACAATCTAAAATGACTAAATGTACTGCAGAGCATTTTACATCCAATAGAGGTGTAGCAAAATGACTGTGGACTATCTAGGCATCTCGCAACTTTACAGTCTCCTGCCATCTTCACCCATTTGCCGCTTTTCCACTGGCCAGTGCGAGCCGGGTGAGGCTAATAGCCTCGGAGTTCGAGCACAGAGGCCGAAATAGCCTCGCGGCACTCTTGTAAAACCCGCCCAAACCACGCCTTCACTGGACTACGTCACACAAAAGTTCCACCAGCGAGAGGGAGATGAATGAAATAAATCGCTAAACAAATATTTCAAAAGCGTTGTTTAGTCTTTATTTACAAACTTGGACACCACACGCAGCTATTGACTGACCACGAACAGGAAACAGAACTTATTTGCGGCATTTTTGATTCGTTAATGTCTCGCGGTCTTGCTGTTTTTTTTCTTTGAACAATTAAATTTTGGGCTAACAGTGTGTTTTAACGCAAGCGTTACTGAACTTGTACCGAGTAAAATATTATTGATTAGTAATGCCTTACATTACTGCGTTACAAGAAAAAAGTAATCAGTTACTGTAATGCATTACTTTTGTAATACGTTACTCCCAACACTGGTCATTATAGTGCTTAACATTTTAACCATATTTGTGTGTGTACATCAAGTATTGTTTTAACTGAACAGAGCAGCGCTTGTGAGATTAGTTCGCGCCATCGTAGCGCGAGATTCATTCAGTAGCGCGGTTGCGTGGCTCGGTCCATTGATCTGGGCCAATGACAGGTCAGTGCAGTACGAGCTCTGTAACATCGCGCTGTTTCGTCCCACTTTCAGTACATTAGGCTTCCCATATGTACGACTGAACACCAGTTCTTTCCGTCTCAGTTATGTTACTTCTACTGGCTGCTTATTGCTGTAGATATGCAATGCTGAGAGATATATATGCGACGCCCTCTTCTGGAGACGGAGTGGGAATATGCAGCTTTTAAAGCCATACACTCCAAATCAGCTCTTTTTCAGACACACCCCAAAAATTACATTTTCCAGCTGTTATAATAAATTATCTGTTGGGTATTTTGGTCTGAAACTTCACAAATAAACAACTTTCTGGAAATCAAAACTTCAAAGGATCTCCATTCCTTTTGTGTTTGAAAGAATGAGTGACGAAGGCTGCAGGCGATGCAGAGAAACTTTGCAATAAAAGAATTCACTATAAACTCACACGGTTTTCCAGGAACGCTCTGAAAGGGAATTTTAAAACAGCCAACATAAAGATTGCTGAGAAACACACAGCCTTTTAGCTAATACTGTGAAGAGGAGTTAATGGATAGCCACTGTTTCAATAGAACAAACAGTCTCGTGATACAAAAGAATGGCATTGTGTGTATTTATAGTCAGGCTTCTGAGGAAAACATTATTAGTCTGTGCTTTCATCCATGTCTTGAATACAAAACTAAATTTGTACTGGTAACATGCAATGCATTTACTCCATAACAGATCATTTCAACATCATTAAGTGGTATTATTAAATGTATTCATATATTGGAAATATTTGGAATAATAATAAAAAAGTTTAACGTAAATGTTTATGCAATATTCCGCATTTAATTCTTTATGATAGTCATCACATCAAAACAAGTGTACTTTTTTAAAAGCATGACAAAAGATGTGCGTTACTTAAAAATAAGTGTGTTACTTAAGTGTATTAAGAAAAATGTACTTTCTTTTTTCAATCTTATTATATTATCCCCAAATACAGTTATTAGGATTATTCGGTTACATTTTATTTTAAGGTGTCCTTGTTACAGTGTAATTACAGTATACATTTAATTACTGAGTAATATTAATTAACTATATGTACTTACTATATGGTTAGGGTTTGGCTTAGGGTTACTTGCATGTAATTATGCATAATTTATTGTTATTATAATATTAAGTGCATGTAACGTGTAACAAGGACACTTTAAAATAAAGTTTTAGTACACAAGTATACATTTAAATGTAATTAACACTTCTTTTCAAAAGGGTAGAAGTGAATCATTAAGTGGTATTACTGGGTCCAAGTGAAGGTAAGGATCGATTTTAACAAACAAAAAGGCCAACAAGGCAAAACAAAACAGACTCAGGAACGGGATACATAAAACGGCAACACACAAATATCGACAACATTTAAACCATACCATTAATACAACTAATTCACCCAGACAGAGCAGCAGGAGTGTGGTGTATAAATAGTCCATGACAATGGGGAACAGCTGGGAGTGTAATATGTGACAGGTGTGTGTGATATTTGACAGGTGTGAGGAGTTAGGGGAATGAGAGGACGGGAGATGGTGACCTCTGGTGGTGAAAGGAAGAACTGCAGAGCCCGGACTCATGACAGTATTCATATACTGGGAATATTTATAATACTGTTTAATGTAGTAATTAGGATCCAGATGCAACCAGATGCTCTGTGATCCTCTGCACATCACAGAGGATCTCACCTGGACCACCAACACCATGTCACTCTCCAAAAAGGCACAACAGCGCCTACACTTTCTCCGCCGGCTGAAAAGAGCAAGTCTCCCTCCACCCATCCTCACCACATTCTACAGAGGCACCATTGAGAGTGTGCTGACCAGCTGCATCACTGTCTGGTACGGGAACTGCAGTGCTGCTGACCGCAAGACCCTCCAGCGGACAGTGAACACAGCCGCAAAGATCATCGGTGCCCCTCTCCCCTCCTTCCTGGATATTTTCCTTACACGATGCTCCAGCAAAACCAACAGCATCCTGAAGGACTCCACCCACCCCTACCACAGTCTCTTCCAGCTCCTACCATCAGGAAGACGGTACCGGAGCATCAGAGCCCGCTCCGCCAGACTGCTCAACAGCTTTTGAGAGCCCTGAACTCAAACCACCCCGCCCCCCTCTGAAACCCCATGCAAACCCCCTACCTCCTGAAACAAAATAATCAATTATAATTATACACATGAACATAATAACATTAATAATTATATTATGCACACAGGCATTTAGCCTTGTGTTGCTTGCTGCCCATTTCCATGGCAATGGCGACTCTCAGACTTTGGCGCACTTTTGGATTTTGAACCGTGACGTCAAGCCTTTCTCAACCGCCAGCCGCGAACCAAACGGTTTGTAAAATGTCGCATTTCTGATTTTTTTTTTTTTTTTTTGGAAGAAAACGGGTCTATCGAGTTTACTGAAGACACACACATTCACGACAAAACATTCAGGAAGAATGGTATTCTCCGAGGAAGAAATCGTCAGGTGGCCCGCTGTGAGAAACCAGTCTCAGTTCATCGCCAGAATCGTGTATTTTGCTGGTAGTAGATTAAGTGCTTCTGCTGTACTTTTATGTGCATATGTTATGCTAACTGTGTTGTATTTGTCAGTTTAATTTACCACGCGAGCACATATCACTCTATTTAGATGAGATAGTAACAAGTATCAGTATAACCAAACTTGATTTAGACTGACTGGAAATAGCATACAGCTCTTAATAAGAGTTATTTGTTCATAAATTGGACACTGAAATTGTCCAAAAAGGCCCAGCTCAAGAGTGTCATGTTCGTAAACTGTGACGTAAAGTGGGGGGCTGCTGTGTTTTCTGCCAACTGGCAACCCGGCATGCTGAAATACAATTGGGTAAACTGGCAGTGGGCAGGTTACACAGAACAAAACAGACCGAGTCTGGAGTGCACATTTTCAAAGGTGGATAACTGACTGTAGCATTGTTTTTAGATAAACAAGTACGGTATATTAACTTAACATGTTTGCAGATATTTAAGAAACATGCTATGATATTTTTAGTCAAAAACTTACATACAGCACCTTTAAGGTCTTTAGGTTCAATATTAAATTAAATTGATAGTGTAATTGTAAAAAAAAAAAAAGTTTAATCATATAAATATCTTTTATTTCCTCATCTATACATTAATGTTATGTTTTGGAAGATATTAAGTACTTTTGTACTTATTTACCACAAAATTCCTCAACTACATCATTTGCTTTCATGTGAAATATCACATTTTTATGAATAAATCACAAAAATTATGATCTAAATTTAATTCAAGTTACTTCTGGATATTGATCTAGGTGTTTGGTGTAAAAGTTTTAGTTGCCAACTAAAAGGATTAGTTTAAGAAATAAATAGTTTTGACCAGCAGAGGGCCATAGAGAGCCATTCATTTTACTGGATGTGGCCAACTGCTCGTATCACAACTTTTGTGGTGCATTTTGTGAATTTATGTATTTATAAACATTGGAAAAGACATTTTAAAAACATCTTTCAAATAGTAGAATTTTTGTAGTTTGATGCTCTTCCAAATGTCTGTTTGTTGTTTCAAATATAACTGAAATTTGACAGAAACATGCCACATAAAACACACCTAAAGGACAAGACGTCGAGTAAGATTGTAGTTACATATTATTGCTTTTAATGAACCAACTGTAAAAATGAATAAATAATTAAATGTAGAATGTAGAAGAAATTAAGTATGTAAATAAAACCAACAGCAATATACAGAAATGAACAGGAGTGTAGAGTGTAGATCACATTCTGAAAGTCCACGCACATCTGGCACAAGAGCACTGTGTGAGCAGCACAAATGGCTCTTTTGCAGTTTGTGCACTACTTGTCAGTTTTTTGAATCCTTGGCCCGTGGACAAGCCTGACACCTCTTTCTGTTTGATGGTGGAGGTTCAGAGGAAGGCCTTGGAGCGTCGGAAGAATCCTGTTGTCTCTTTAGGATTGTTGCAGAGGGTGGTGCATTCCCCAGCTCCTCTAGAAAGAGCCTCCTTGATGGTTTGACATCTCTCCACACCACACCACAAAGGCATTTATTGCTGAAACATCAAGGATTGTAGAGAAGACAACCACTGACCAACGATTTGTCTTGCGCTTGCAGTTGTAGCTTGCAATCAGCTGCAATATTTCAAACACACACAAATTAGTATATCTACTGGCAAAAGAGATAACTCACTCTATCACCAACTTTGAACATTTGCAAAATAATGCATCAGATCATAAAATTAGTAAATACCTTGTCAAGGTTGTCAACTCCGCCTTTGCAGCGATTGCAGTCCAAGATGATGTCTGGCCTCTTGTCCTCCCTGTCACTGATTTTGGCATCCTTGTGACATGTGCTCATGAGCAGCACATTTTTATGCCTTTTGGGGCAGTATGACACAAAACTGTGTGCCTCAGTGAATGCAAAAAGAGAGGAAAACACAGCTCTGTCTCTCGTTGCCAGAAGAGCAGGTGGGAGTTCAGGTTTGTTTTTGCGAACTTTGCCAACCATGGTCAATCTCCTTTTCGGGAGCTCCTGGCAAAGGGCATAAGAAGTGAAGAAATTATCACACGTAACTGTGAGTCCCTGGAGCCCAGTGGTCAAATCAAGGACCACACGCATTCCCTGATTTCTCTCTGGCTGTCCATCTGGAGGCTTGCTGGTGTACACTTGCATGTTCCATGCATAGCTTGTCCTGTCAACGATGTCATACCCGCATGGAAACGTCAAATATCCTTTTTTTTTTTTTTTGTGGTAATAAAAATGTATCTAAGGGAACAAAAATACATATATAATAGCAATGAGGCAAAAATAATTGTTTCAAATAAAGTATCAAAAGCAAGTTATATGGTTTTATTGAACAATATTTTTTAAAATACATAATGTAATATAAAACGATATAATCATAACTTAAGTACACTATCCCCCAGTTTCACAGACAAGGCTTAAGTGTAGTCCTAGACTAAAATGTAAGTCTGAGCTGTTTCAACTGAAAGAAACTTATCTTAAAATATATCAGTGCATTTGTTTTGTCTCAAAATGCACACCAGTAATGTTTTATTTTTTTCAAAAGCACATTTATAAAATTATTAAAATGTCCTAATTGAACTATGGCCTGATCCTGGATTAGTCTAAACCCTGTCTGTGAAACTGGGCCTAAGTATTATCCAATCCTTATTTAATATTGGCTAAACAACATTTAATTCAAATGTCCACTTGATCTTTAACATCTGGCCATTTCTTTACAATAGAATTGCTACAGCCGCTGTCACTTCTTGAACAAGAACATGTGGACATCAAAACATGCAAACTCAGTGCGAGGGTTTTAACTTTTGTAATTGTGATGAATTGTCTATGAACAAAATATTTGGAAAGATAATGTAGTCCTGTGTTTGTGTAGGTTTATAAATGATTTAATTTAGAAATCTGATCATCCCTGATTCATCTGTTCCAAGATGAATGTCATAAGCAGCTCAGGCTCACAGCATGCAGAAATTCAAATTCAAATTTTATTTGTCACATACATATACATACATAGTACGACATGTGGTGAAATGCATTGTACGACTGTCCAACAAATTGTCCAACAAAATTAAGAAAAACCTCAAGTTTACAAAAATACAAATAGAAAAAGTACAGTAGAGTAAAAGTAAATGGAGATTGAAATGTGCTCCACACATATAAATGATAACTGTTTGTGCGGAGCAGCATTTACTGTGAACGGAGCCACTCTGAGACACACGTGGCCTACACGCATGTAAATAATTTGAGCGCATATATATATATATATATAGGGGCGCCGCTAAGGGGGGAAAGTTAGGATGATTCTAAGGGCCCACGCACTTTGGGGGTCCCCAGAGATCTGCTTTTTATAGTAATAACAGTACTAGCAGTAATATAATAGAAATTATAAATGTATCTATGAAAGAGTTACAAATAGAACAAAATTACGACTTATTTCTGCATCTCCGGTCAAATTACCCGCCCCCCCACAACACACACACACACACACCTCCCATTCACTGCATGTCACTGCTGAGATCAAATGGTAAACTGTCAAAGCAGAGATGTCCTCGAGTTCAACAAAGAAGTATAAGTCTGAATGGGTGTGGTAGGGGGCCCCACCTCATGTTCTTTCATAGGGCCCAAAATTGCTAGTGGCGCCCCTGTATGTATATATATATATATATATATATATATATATATATATATATATATATATACACACACACACACACACACACATATATGTATCTTTAATTTTATGGAATTGCAGCATTAGTGAATTCACAATAGCACTATGCTAAAGTATGATTTTTAAATGGTTTTAATGCATAGTGCAGCCTTAGGAAGCGGTCTACTGTGTTTCATGGATTCTCATCCGTGGAATGCACCACTTTGGGTATTTTGCCGGTTAATCGACAGTTAAAATAGCAATCAAATATTTTTCAAATTAAGTACTCTAATTTAATCAGGGAATCATGACCACTTCTGTATGTCATTCTGTCTGTCTATCAGTCTTTCTGCCTGTCTGTCTGTCTATTAATTTACTATATTTGGTCTTGACTTGAGAAAATCTTACACACTGTTTCTAGTGTAATGTACGTAGTACATAGACCTGTAGTTTTAGGAAAGCCATATAAACCCTTGGGAACTAAATACTCACATGCACACATTTCACAGGTTTAGCTGAAGGAGGGGACTCTTTGTGAGGTTCAGGTCTTGGTGTTTCAGGGCTTTATAATGGTATGTGCTTGGGTTTCCAGTATTTAAGTGCTCTTTTTTGGATGTTTAGAAGGAGAGGGTTGGCCTAATTCTGCCCTGCATCCGTTATTTTGTGTTTTTCTGTGGATTTTTAGTGTTCTTTTACAGAAATCTAGATGTAGAGTTTCAATTGGATGTTTTTCCCAATTAACAAAATCTAATTTTATAGATGGACCCCACACTTCACTGCCATATAATGCAATTGGTTCAATTATTAATTTGAAAAGTTTGAGCCAGATTTGGACTGGAATGTCAATTTTAATCGATCTTTTTATGGCATAAAAAATGCTTTGAGCTCCTTCACAGCCACTGAGCTGATTTTTAGGTCTCTGTCTCTCTTGTGGTAAATGTGGCATATGAGTAAGGTTAATGTACAGTAAGCCAGTCATTTTCAGTTAATAAAGCCTGACATGGTGATCAAGACCTCAGAGTGCTATCTTCTTATTTCAGCCGCTTGCCAAATACATGACCATGATTTGGTTTTGAAACATTTTTATGTTTTATTTGGTGCTTTAAGAAAATTAGGAATCAGATATTGAAAATCATTTGTAGTACCCTGTTACGACAGTTTTGTTTCTCTCTCTTCCACTTTTTCATATTTTTCTTTCTTTCTTTTTTGTCCTTAACAGCATTTGGTTGATTACTCAGACAGCGAAGATGAAGTTTTGTGTTCTAAAATAAAAAAGGTATTTATTTTTCTATTTACTGCCATTTGTTTTTAATAAATATATAAATTATAATATACTTAAAAGACCTTCTTTTTTGTAAAGCTGAATAATGTGAAGTAAAGTAAATTTAAAAGGACAAATAAAAGTTGAAAGAGGACCATCTTTTGGACCAGCTTAAAATCTATTTTCTAAATACATGTTACTATTGTGAATAATTCAACAATTCCATGCATATGCTGTTTATTTCTTTTATTTCATTGGTCTTATTTGTAATCTTATACATTTAAATTTTCTATGTGAGAATTCTCCAGTTGTTTATTCTGCATAAAATACAACACCCACACCTCAAAATCCAATTAATAACTAATAACTAACTGTAAAATTCTGATGTACATCACAATAGAAAAGATTTGTCAGTACTATAATTTCAATTCAACATTAAGTCACAGGTGTATAATTGTTTGCACTAGGATAGTCTTATTAAGGTGCTTGGTAACTATATTGTTTGCTTCGTTTTGAATATTGTTTGGTAATGGTTCATGTTCATGATGTATGTTGTTAAAGAGATAGTTCACCCAAAAATAAAAATGTTCAAGCCTGGTGATGAGATGCCTAAACCTGGAATAACCCGTGTCCAGGTTCTTTGTGGCTTTGCGCAGCCTCCCCCACCAGGAGTAACTCATGGTGTTTGGAGGCTGTTAAATTCCATGAACCAAGACCAAGTGGCACTTGAAACTAGAAATGACTGGTGCATTTTAGAGCTAGGAAAGCATCTTTACAACAAGTATGGGTCAAGAGTTAAAATGCACGAACACATCCGCCAAAAGATGAGGGAGCTTGGAAGACTCCTAATATGTGCAAGAGAGGTATCAGTTAAAGAGCTCATCTATCCCACAAACTTCATGCATACCATCAATGCAGTTAAAAGAGCCGCTGGATACCATGAAGAGACCTACTTATATCAAAGGGCTAGTGTGGATGTGAAACTTGGACATAGTCGCAATGCTTACTGAGAGCCATTCTACCATCGTTGGAGATAAAGAGACAGGAAAAGTTGAAGCAGCTTTCAACAGCTGTATCAGTCCCAATGGCCCGAATACATTTCTTCAACAGCCCGGCGAACACTGGAGGAAGCCAAGTGAAATTCCACACATTTGCTTCCATTCACTGAAGTTGTTAAGCGTTTTCATGTGTATCTTGACGAGCAAGAGAAAATGTATCGCAGACTCTTGTTAACACAGCCACCATCTCAGCATTGGTCAAAACTGGCCAAGGTCACATTAACTAGGTTATGCTTTTTAATCGTAGACGAGAAAGGGAAATGTCAGAGAAGTGTTAGAGAAAGTTACAGTAGACAGTGATTTGGAGGAGTCCACTTCCAGTCCAAAAGGTTATGAATACATTTGGTCAGTGTGTTCCATTTATTCCACCGGTCTCCGCTCCTGTGAAGAACAAAATCAAGATCAGTGTCACTTCTTCAGACCCACCGAACTCACAAGACAAAGACTCACCTCTTGTCACCTACTCCACTGACATCTTTCATGATTCCTGTAAATAAACTCACTGTGTTTTCACCTACCTCTGCATCCAAAGTTATATATATAACACTTCTACCTCTCAACTATTGATCAACTTGATAAATGCCAAATTCCCTTTTCCATCAAGACAGGCGTGCTCTTCATTCATATCACTTCATTCATATCACAAAATAAAAATAACAGTGGCATCGTGCAGATCATTTTTGTTCAAATGCTAATCTTATATAATTTTTTTTTAACTGGACTGCCAGTGATCACAATACATTCTGATGCTGCTTTTGATGAATAGTCTAGGTCAATCGCGATTTACCAGTCGATCGTGAAGGCAATACTGGTAGATCGCCCTTTAGGTCAGTGGTTCTCAATCAGAGGGAGTGCAATATAATTTAAAACTAATATATAATGTATTCACTAATGCTATGACTAATATGTTAAATAATGTAGAAGCCAGTGTCACACTAGTAGCCTAAAGTTTTAATGGATGACGATTGTAATTAGGGTAAAGATGATTACGGTGACAAAGGATTGTGCATTAGGTGCGAGTTGTGTCTGTTATTTGATACAAACGAACCGTGTATGTGCACTGTCGGCGCACATCATCATATTTCTGCTTGAACACAGCTCAGTATATTCATGTAGTTGAATACAGCGGGTGTTTTGTAATGGATGCTCACGTGTGTTGGAGAAGTTTGTGAGGATCAGTGGTGTTCACGTACATATGGGTATCATACGCTCCAAACAGCTTATTCTGACAGAGGAATTATTCATTGTGGTGTCGAGCTGCCTTCAAATCAAATCTCTTTATTGTCATACATCATGTACACAAGTTTACTGATGGTGAAATTCTTAGGTACAAGATTCTGTGCCATGGCAGTACAAGCAACAAGATATGAAAAATGTGCAATATAAATAAACAACAGTATACACACTTTACACAATATATGCATTTGCACATTATACATTAAACAATAGACAATTGTACACAATATACAATACACACATTTCCATAATATACACATAGTAAACCGTATTCTCAAGAGACTTGTAGATGAATGTATAGCTTTATTTATGACTTACAGTGATGTATACTATTAGTGTTTTACTGTGTAGTTAGTGCAGAAGAGAAGATGGAGCTGCATGTGTTCTAAGCTATGCAGTGCAGACATGCTACAGTGCTGTCAGAGTCAGTGTGTCTGGTGTGTAGATGGAATCCAGTGTAAGTCACTGTGGGTGAGTATCGTTTGCTATCAGGAGTTCAGCAGTCTGATGGCCTTTGAGAAGAAGCCGTCTCGCGTTCTGCTGGTTCGGCACCTGATGCTGCAGTACCATCTGCCTGATGGTAGCAGCGAGTATAGGTCATGGCTCGGGTGGCAGGAGTCTCTGATGATCTTCCCTGCTTTCCTCACACGCCGCTGGGTGTAGATATCCTAGAGGGAGGGAAGCTCACCTCCGATGATGTGCTGGGCCGTCTGAACTATTTTCTGCAGGGCTTTTCGGTTGAGAGCGGTGCAGTTCCCGTACCAGGCGGTGATGCAGCCAGTCAGGATGCTCTCCACAGTGCAACTGTAGAACTGTCTGAGGATTTTTGAGCTCAGACCGAATTTCTTCAGTCGCCTGAGGAAGAAGAGACGCTGGTGGACCTTCCTCACTTCTGACAGTGTGTGAGCGGTCCAGGTGAGGTCATTGGTGATGTTTACGCCGAGGAACTTGAAGCTGCTGACCCGCTCCACTGGACGTCAATGGTGATGAGGGGGTGCTCACTGGTCCGCCTCCTGAAATCCACCACCAGCTCCTTGGTCTTACTGATGTTCAGAGAGAGGTTGTTTTTGTGACACCAATTAGTCAGGGTGTGCACCTCTTCTCTGTAGGCTAATTCATCGTCATCGGTGATCAGACCTACCACCGTTGTGTCATCTGCAAATGTGACGATGACTTTGAAGCTGTGCGTGGCTACACAGTCATGCGTGTACAGGAAGAACAGGATAGGGCTAAGAACACAGCCCTGAGGGGCTCCAGTGTTGAGGGTCAGCGGGGAGATGTTGCTGCCTACTCTGACCACCTGTCGTCTGCCTGTCGGGAAGTCCAGGATCCAGCTGCACAGAGAATTGTTCAGACCTAGAGCCTGGAGTTTCACTACAAGCTTTGAGGGCACTATGGTATTAAACGCTAAACTATAGTCAATAAACAACATTCTCACATAAGTGTTCCTCTTCTCAAGATGGGAAAGAGCAGTGTGCAGTGTGTTATTGCAGTAGGCGAACTGCAGTGGGTCGAGTGATGGTGGTAATACAGAGCAGATGTGATCTCTGATAAGCTTCTCAAAGCACTTAACTGATGATGGGAGTCAGAGCAACAGGGCACCAGTCATACATGCAAGACATTTTGGGTGTATTTTGTATTGGCACGATGATGGATGTTTTGAAACATTGGGGGACAACGGACAGGGAAAGGGAGAGTTTAAAAATGTCCTTCAGATCACAGAGTTCAGAATATCCAGGCTTTTACATACTTTTAAGTTGAACAGAATATCTGCAGTGACATTTTTGCAAAGTAGGCTATGTTTGCAAAAAAAAAAATGCCTTTAACTAAAAATTGAGTGTTTAATCTTATTATACTTTTACTGAAACTCTATCCTCCAATTTGATACTGTTAGGTGCTTTGACACAATCTGTATTGTTAAAAGCGCTATATAAAGGTGACTTGACTATTTACAATATTCAATTGAATTTGATAGGTGTCTCTCACATTGTCCCACAGAAACATTAAAATAGTGTAGATTAGTGTACAATGTTTTATAATAATTTATATTTAGTGCCCATTTCATTCAACACATTTGATTTTTTTTTTTTAAGTAACAATAGTTACTTTCCCTACTAATTAGTTACTTTTATAATGATGTAACTCAGTTACTATTTGTGAGAAGTAACTATAACTAATTACTTTTCTAAAGTAACATGCTCAACACTGATCATTACAAAAACAATTGTCACTTTATAATCCAACTATGTAATCTTGGTCATTGTGTGTGGGAAAACATTTTTTTTTTTTTTGAATGCTCATCCATTTTGCTTGGGCAGCATTGAGGATATCATATATGTATTGTGTATTTTATAGTCATTTATTCATGCATTCTTCATCATCTAATCATTTTAGTATTCAATTTAATCAAATAATTTTTCATAATCATTATAGCCAATAATTGAATAATCATTTATATTATATTGTTTTTTATTTTATTTTTGCATTGTTTAGGCTTATGACTGTGTGGGGCTGTTTGTCTTCATGAATAAGAGATACGAGAGAATATTTATGGAAACCCAAGGTTGGGATTTTGTTGTGAAGCAGTTTGGTATAACACTACTTGTTCGCTTTGTGCTGGTCAGACGAAGTCTGTGCATTAAAACATATGCAACTGAGACTATTCAATAAACTTTGCTTCTTTTTATCATTACTTCGTCTCCTGCTTCTGATCTTCACTTGATTCATTCAGTCAACTTCTTGGCTGATAGAAGACTGTTAATAGTGTTTTGAGTATTTTTGGTACCAGACAAGACTTCCTGTTAACAGGTTTTGGTATTACTAACAAAATTTATATTTTCTGACAGGATTTGGCATCCAGGGCTGGATCTTAATTATCTGGTGTGGAGGCATGATCTAACATTTTGGAATTACACTGAGCTCTTATCTCCATAAGAGCAGAGGCGGGATTGTTTCTCATGAGCAGATGGTGGAATGTCCCAGACCGCTGGGCTTCTGAATCCAGGCTGAGTGAGGACGAGGACAACTCTCACAAGAGTCTTCTACTTTCTTATCTAGTGCAAAGCAGAGTGAGTGTGTTCTGTCTGACATTTAATGGAAATTTGGTGCGTACCATGGGGGCAGCTAAGCTACTGGGTCAGATGATATAATTTCTACAGTTATGGAGTAGTCAGAAGTTATGCTAGATGATAATTATCTTTAATTATAATTATCTATAATTATCTTTTACACAACAATCGTAAGAGCATTTTAAGACCAAGCAGAAGCAGTAATAATCACAGTGCAGAAAAGCGTTCTTATTTTAACCTAAGGATAACCAAATAAAATGTGGTAAATAAGTAGTCAAATAGTTGGATACTTTGGAATAATTTTTCACTTTGGGGAAGCATTTGAACAAGTTTGAGGGAGTTTTTTGCGAGAAAAGCACATCCTAACACAAGGGGGGAAAAAACTCTGAAATTTTAAGGGTTTAGATGCAGTGCCGACACTAATCTCATAGAAGATGAAGATGGTGGCATTTAAAATGTTCTGTTTATTTGTTAAGCGATTTACAGGCTTGATTTGGTAAAAAATACACTTTATTCACTTTATTGTTTTTCAATATCTTCTTTGTGTGTTTGTGCAGAAAATTACATTATGCATTGTTATTCAGTGATGGAATATTTGAAGAGTTCAGATGCAAAAACCTCTAAGTGCTGTCTGAAATGTTCATCTAAAATTAGCATTTTTCTAAGGCTCCTATGTTAATGTTCAGCTATTTCACTTTAATGGCAATGAACAGAACATATTCATTGCCATTAAAGTGAAATTACTGAACCTAAACATAGGAGCCATAATAAGCCATAATAAAAATTGACGTGAAGGAGCCATAATAAAACTGCTCATTTTAGAAGAAAATTTGAAACGGTACTTAGATCTGAACTCTTCATTTACAATGTACTTTCCAGTAATACATGTATAGGAAATGTTCTAGAAATAGACTGAAGTATATGTGTTTACCTTTATTTTATGTCTATATCAATTTTTTTTATTGATTATAATTATTTTGGTCAAGAGTTTATGGTATATATGCTGCTGTACTTTTAATTTGTTTTTTTTTAATGTGCACAATTGTTGTAATGTTTTTTTTTTTATTGTTGTTGGCATTTATTGTTGTAATTTACACAGGATTTATTGTTGCAAACTACATTAAAGTTCTCTAGATTTTAAAGTGTGTGTATGTGTGTGCCATGTTAATTTAATGATCTTTATGCTTTTAATACACCATATCAGAATGTTGAAAAATAGCTTTATAACAAACTAACAGTGTACTGGTAAAGCATTTCTACTGATCTGAAATACTATTTAAAATGTACTTGAAGCACATTAAAAGTGAAGCTTAAAATATAATCTAACTGTACTTGAAGTGTATTTTAAATAATGTAAAGAAGTACATTTAGATTACACTAAAGGTACTTGAAGTTGTTCCATTTTAGCACAACTAAATATATTAAAATATATTGCAATTAGCCTAAAGTTGATTTTAAGCATATCTTAAAGATCACTTAACATACTTGAAGTTGTTCCAAAATAACACATTTATTATGCACTTAGTATAGTATAATAAAAAATATAAGTACATCGATATTAGTACAACTTAAGTGCATTTCTTTTTTTACCTGGATATACTCATTGAGTTTTGAATGCAGCCACTGCCATAGCACTTTCAAATGCTATAAAACTCAGTTTCTAACATAACCTCAGTTCGTTGAGATAATGAGAATAAGCATATTGCGTTAGTTAGCTGATGCATTGGGGAAATTCCTTTTCTCTGAAATAATGTTTAAACGTTTAACCTTCAAAAACACATCTCAACACCCTCTTTTAGTTTGTTTGAGTTTTTAAAAGCACAAACTCATTGATTGCTGACTGCAGTTTTAAAGCCCTCAATATCTGTTCCAGGCAGTGTGGGACTGTAAGCTGGCAGATTTCAATAAACCGCCTCTCACTGCCTCTCTGGTGTCTGTGTGCAGTAGACATGTTTCTCTTGACTCATTGCTTGAACGTGTTTGTTCAGTGTGTGGGTGAATTAGTTAGAATTTCCTCTAACAGACGAATAGACAAATGAGAAGAATTCACAAGAGAAGTATTAAGTGAAAGTAAATCTAAGCCCTGCAGCTTTGTTTCTCTTTTGAAAAAATCCTCAACGTGTTTCATTTTCATTAACAAGTGTGGTTTATTAATGTTTTGTACTTACTGGAGACAAAAACGTTTTTTTGTACTTACTATTTTACTGGAGTAGCATTAACTAAAGATGGCAGAGGGACATTCTGTGCCTACAGGTAAGAAATATCTTCACACAGACTCAATGACTGTAAGCTTTTGTTTTTGCCAAATTTATTTTACATGGCTATCTGAGATGTTGTTTTGCTAAATGTCTTTGATTTTTAGAGAGAAGTTTTTGGCATTGGGGTTGTGTAACCTTTGAATTATGTTCTTATTCTTGTACAAATATGACTAGAAAAAAAGAAAAACAAATCACAAGATGAATGATCATTTTACACCAAAAGAAAAGCAAATTCACAATGTTCATGTTACTACTATAGTAACACGACCATACCTTTCAGTCATCAGGCTGTCAGAAAAACAAGCAGGAACACGTTCAGTGCTCTAATGTCAGCAATAAAAAATAAAATATACCCATGACATGTAAATTTTAATTATTAAACAATTAATAGACAATTCAATCATCATAGGTCAGCAGAAAAAAAAAAACTGAGATTAAATCCAAAACTATATTTGTATCAGTTTATTTTATGTACATCATTATTTTGTTGCAAGACTAAGTTCAGTGTCTGTATTTCACTGGCCATATGGCCATATAGAATAATTCTTCGGAATAAGGAATATTATTTTTGTTTTGTTTTGTGCAAGTGAGACAAAGAGCTGCTGTAGAAATCTGTTTAATTTCTTATTTTTCCATATATGTTGACAGAAGTTTCCTGTCGATATTTCACTCGTACTGCGTCGTAAGATGCTTGTATGAGAAAAACTCTTTTTTCTTTTCTTTCTTTTAATCTCGTTTGGTGGGAGTGACGACAACATGGATGACAGCCTTTCTCTGGCTGTTTCGGATGCGGAGAAGTTATTCTCTTGCGGCCGTCCTCTTCACACAGTGCCAGACCCAAAATGGACGAGGAGCTCGTCCGTATGATGACGAAGGCTGTCAGTGAGCTTGGGCTCGAGTGGTCTCCGCTAGTAGCCTTCTTGCAGCAGGCTGGATGAGTGGTTTCTCCCGGGGCACCAACAAGCTCCCCGCCAACGCTCGCCCCCCCCTTCCCAAAGTGCACGACGAGCTCACTAAATCATGACGCGCTCCCTACTCGTCTCGCATCCTACCTTCTGCTTCCTCCGCCCTCACCTCCGTTGATGGCGCTGAAGAGAAGGGATACGAGCACCTGCCCCCTTTGGATGAATCCGTGGCCGCGCATCTCTGCCCACCCACGGCTATCCGTCCAAGCCGTGCAGAGCCACGTCTGCACTCGCTGGACGCGCCTACTCGGCAGCTTGTCAAGCAGCTTCGGCGCTGCACTCCATGGTTGTGCTCCAGGTATTCCAGGCGAAGATGCTCGCCAGCGAGGAGGCCGGTCTTGACGCTGCTTCACTCAGGAACCTGGCCCTGCGCGCCACCAAAGCCACCGCTCAGACTCAGCAGCCTGCCAAGCCAATGCTGGCCACTCCCGAACCCCGACCTCCTAAGGATCAGTAGGATAGAGGGCATTCCCGCTCGGCAAGATGCTACCCCTTCCCGAAGTGCCAAGGACCCCAGCCCAAGATCGCCTTGGATCCAGCACCTCAGAAGTCTTTTCTGCCTACATAAGCGTCCTGCCCTCATGCAGCCAGTCTTTAGGGCCTATTCAACCCCTTGACCCACGGGCCGAGGCCTGGCAGGCCATCCCCGGTGTGTCAGAGTGGGTAATGGCGACGATAAGACGAGGTTATTTACTCCAATTCGCTCGAAGACCACCACGCTTCCGCGGTGTGGTCACCACCACAGAGTGCAGTGAGGACGTTCGTGTCCTGCACGCAGAGGTGATGAATTTTCAGGTAAAGGGAGCCATAGAAATCGTTCCTCCAGCCCAGAGCGAGTCAGGCTTCTACAGCTGCTACTTCCTCGTCCCCCCAAAAAAAGACGGTGGCCTGTGACCTATTCTAGATCTCAGACTCCTGAATCACGCCCTGGTAAGAAGGTCATTCAGGATGATCACATTGCAACAGATCCTCTCGCAAATATGCCCAGGGGACTGGTTCATGTCACTGGATTTGAAAGACGCATACTTTCACATCCAGGTAGCCCCCCATCACAGACAATTCTTGAGATTCACATTTGAAGGGGTGGCATATCAATACAAGGTCCTCCCATTTGCACTGTCCCTGGCTCCCTGCACTTTTATGCTATGCATGGATGCGGCTCTCTCCTCTCTGCGACAGATGGGAATCCGCATTCTCAACTACCTCAACGACTGGCTCATTCTGGCCCAGTCAACATCGCACAAGACAACTTCCAATTTTGTTCAGTGTTCAGAATTGTGCACGCTCATTGACTGAATTCTGATGAATATGCATTCGCAAATTCTTTCATCAGCATAACAACAAACTGCCATTGCATGACATTGGATGCGGCTCTCTCCTCTCTGCGACAGATGGGAATCCGCATTCTCAACTACCTCAACAACTGGCTCATTCTGGCCCAGTCAACATCGCACAAGATCCTCCTCCTCAGCCATTTAGATTACCTGGGGCTCAGGGTCAACTTTGCCAAGAACATACTGTCACCCAGCCAACGAGTGTCATTGCTGGGGACAGTTACCGACTCTGTGCAGATGACAGCAACTGTCACAGCGGAACGAGCCATGACTATTCCCTCTGGCTGAAGCGAGGTGTGATCTTAGACACGACGCAAAGAAGGAAGGTTGTTACGACAGATGCTTCCAACAAGGGTTGGAAAGCACTGTGCGAGGGCAAGCTGACCTTCGGTCTTTGGTCCGAAGAGGAGTCGGGTCTGCACATCAACTGCCTAGAGATGTGTTGTGGAGGAACAACATCTCCTCAGAGGAATGGACGCTCCACCCGCTCGCAGACCAGAAAATCTGGGAGGTCTTTGGCAGAACTCGAGTAGACCTCTTCGCCTCCGAAGACAATTCTCATTGCCCAATCTATTTCACGAAGAACATGAATGCCCTGGCCCACGAGTGGCTCAGCCTTCCGCTCTATGCATTTCCTCCAATCGCTCTGCTACCGCAGGTACTCCGACGAGTCAGGGAACAATGGCACAGGCTTCTTCTAATAGCCCCCCTTTGGAGGAACCAGTCGTGGGTGTCTGAGTTATTCCAGCTGCTCGAAGCAGCCCCGTGGCCCATTGCCTTGAGACGGGAGACTCTCTCTCAAGCGAACAGCACGCTGTGTCATCCACGGCCCCAGTTATGGGCCCTGCATGTGTGGCCAATCAACGGGAGCCTTTTGACCTCCCAGAGCGTGGTTTAAACACTATGGCAAAAGCTAGAGCCCTGTCTAGCAGATGCCTCTATGCTCTGAAATGGTCCATTTTCTCGGTTTGGTGTCAAGACCACCACTTAGATCCGAACTTTCAATCTTGTGTCTGACATTTAATTACACTTTTTAAATAGCAAATTATGGTAATCAGAGCATATAAAGTTAACGTGTAAATGATGGTAATGAAATTATGTGCATGCGACGTTGCAGTTACGTTGCCAATAAGTCATGAAACTACCAATATATTATGAATAGAGTACATATCTGGAACGTCCTTGGTAATATTACGACATTAGGAGGACATACTGATGACATTGTGAGTTGGTAATTTGATGGTAATAAAATTACGGGCATGTGACGTCGTAGTTACGTTGTCAATTGGTAAGTCACGAAATTACCAAAAATTACCAATACATTACATAACAGTTACGTCGTTTGTTAGCAGTGATTGTAGTAGCGGTAAGCTACATCGACTGTCAAGTGAAATGTGTAGAGTGAAATTAATGAAAAGTGTTGATCGCGACATTTCATTTATAGTAGATTTGCTTAATTACATTGCATCAAATCCTTTCTGCAGCGTTGAGAATTATAACCAATCACACGTTTCTGTTGAGCTTATGAATGCAGTATCCAATCAGAGGCGTTTTGATTCGTCACCTCGAAGACTTCCAATTTTGTTCAGTGTTCAGAATTGTGCACGCTCATTGACTGAATTCTGATGAATATGCATTCGCAAATTCTCTCATCAGCATAACAACAAACTGCCATTGCATGACATTGCAGCCTCAACTTTTAATTTGTTACATGAGCTAAGGTAGTTATAAAATTGCCCTCAAGTAAGAAATGCAGAAATGCCCCTGTGGAAATCAGTTAATTTCAGATGCTGATTTATATATACACTGGTAGCCAAAGGTATTCAAACACTAGTATTTTCACCAGCTAAAAAAATATTTTAAGTCAGTTGTTTGTTTATTTTGCTGTGTCAAAAGGAAATATCAGTTTATTTCCAAACTTTCATTTTGCCATTAATTGGAATGATCCAGTGAGATATTTGTTTGCACAACAGCCTTATTGGCCATATATATATAGATACATACATACATATATATATATATATATATATATAGATAGATAGATAGATAGATAGATAGATAGATATCTCCAAAGTAACTAGTAACTCACTACTTGAGTAGATTTTTCATTGGATACTTTTTTACTCTTACTCAAGTAACTATTAGGATTGTTACTTTTACTCTTACTTGAGTATTAATTTATATAAGTATTTGTACTTTTACTTGAGTACAGTTTTTGGCTACTTTACCCACCTCTGCTTCTCTTATAAACACTCTTATGATTTACTGGTTTTATAAAGCCCCTCCCTCATAAATACGCAATGGGTTCCAGTGTTTCCCACAGGATTCTGAGAAACTTGTGGTGGCAGGTGACGTCACATATTAATTTGCATATTTATGATGTCATTACGTCAAGTTTGCGTTCAGACAAGTTTTGGGACTTAAGATCTGTTCTACATCTGAATGCCCAATAAAGCTGTTCACATTTACATTTTCTGTTGTCATACATAAATGAAGAATAAATAGTGACTAAACACGACCCATTGATACATGTTAAACAGGAATCACTCTCACTATACTCATTAAATCCTGATTTATAATCGTGACATCGTCTGATAAAATCAACATACATTTACACTAACAAGCGACTATTATGTGGTGGTTTTGGCTATATTAATGTTTTGCCTCATTCAGTGCCTGCGTCTGAGTAACAAACTATGAGCATATTAACAGACGAATTATGTTCATATTTAAAAGTCCAAACAGTTATTAAGCAACAAGCGTGCTTTAAGCGACATTAAGCGTGCTTGGAAAAGCTGTTTTGTTCTCATTTATTGACGAGTCTTCTATGGTATGGCCAACTGAATGTGTGGCTTCACTGCCACTCACTGCACAGAATAGGCGCTGAGAGAGGCAACACTGCGCCGGGAGAGTCAGACTTCATGCTCACGGGGCAGTGCTTGTGACATCTTCCAACTGAATGAAAGCTAAAGTTTTTTCAATGGGCAACCAGGTGAGACACAAGGCACACGACTGATCTAAAGTATTCAGAGAGAAATGTGTTACCCATTCTCAGTGGGAAAGTGCTCATTGCTCAAAAAGTTGCCCTGTGTATCAGCCTTACAGGATGTTTCAGAATTCTATGTTTTTCTTTTTTGTTTGTTGTTGTCTTATACTTTTAGATATGTTGTTATTTGTAAATGCTACTGCTTATGTTAGCATTTAATATACGGGTTTATCCTGATTAAGGTTTTAATACAGCAGAATACATGATTGCGTTGTAGCGTTTTTGTAAAGTAATCGATTAATTTGTAACAGCACGGTAACCGCATACGCATCCATGTTTAACATTTCTCATAGCTATGTGAAACATATCTGTCTAGCTATACACATAAAGTGTATAATTTTATTTATTTATTTAGTCATTTAGCAGACACTTTTATCCAAAGCGACTTACAAATGAGGACATATGAAGCAATCAAAACCAACAAAAGAGCAACAACGTGCAAGTGCTATTACAAGTCCTGGTTATCAGATAATTATTATTGTAATCATTTAAAAAAAATTTTTTTAATAAAAAGACATATAGATCAAATAAAATAATAGAGAATAGAGAGGGCTAGAGTTAGAGGGTCAATTAAAGAATTAATTGGAATAATAATTAATAGTAATTGGAACATAGTTAATTGAAGAAGCTCTGAATCAGGCGAGAGAGAGATGCAGAGCAGAGCGTGTGCAGAGCAGGAGGACACGAGGAACAGGATTAAGAGCCGCTGCTTTAGAATATTGATTTTGAAACTGATTTGTGAATCCATTAGAATCGTTAGAAGAAGGAATCGCGATTCATATATGATTAGATTTTTTTTTTGCACCCCTAGTTTTGACGGCATGATGGCAGATTATTCTCTAAGGGCGTACTCACACTAGGCATGGTTGTCTTGAACCTAATTGATAGAGTTGGACTTGTAACCCGAAGGTCACGGGTTCAAGTCTCAGGTCCGGCAGGAATTTTCGGTGGGGGAGTGAATAAGTGAATAACCAATGCTCTCTCCACCATCAATACCATGACTGAGGTGAGACTTGAGCACAGGCACCGAACCCCCAACTGCTCCCCGGGCGCCACAGCATTGGCTGCCCATAGCTCCGGGTGTGCTCACAGTGTGTGTGTGTGTGTTTGTTCACTGCTGTGTGTGTGCACTTGGATGGGTTAAATGCAGAGCACAAATTCCGAGAATGGGTCACCATACTTGGCCACACGTCACGTCACTTTCACTTTCACTACATGCATATTGCACCCGCCCCACTTCTTCCAACCAGGCCAGGGCAGGGTAAAAGAACCGAGCACGGCACAGAGCAATCACACTAGTCAAACGAACCGAGCTTTGGGGGTCAAACACGCTCGGGCATGGTTCAAAACGCCTCGTGTGAGTACACCCTAAAGCAGCGCAACATGGCCTCGCCCCCTTTGTTGCATGTTCCCTGGGGCAGGGTTTATGCTAATTTTAGGGTTTGTGGTGTCACAAACCCGGGAAGTAACTCATTGTAGTCCCTACCAGTCGTAACTGTAGGCATTATACAGACTTTTCATTAAAATAAAATGTCCTTGTTTCCATTGAACTTTAAGCACCATAATTTTACAGATACTGTTTTTGCTCAAACAGCAACATTACACACTAACTAAAGTAAAAAAAAATGAAATTGCAATCAACCACCGCTTTAATTTTGCATTGGTCTCTGAATTTTTTTTTTCTCCCAGAGCTGTATTATATAGTCCACAAGACTTTACAAACCATCTGTTCTACATTTAATCTTCACATGCTGCATGACTATTTAATTTTTTTTATTTCATTTGTAACTGTGAAGAATGAACTTTTTTAAATTCATGTTTTACTTGAACCACAGAACATTAAAGTAAACAAAGACTATTCATATTCAAGTCTCATTCTTACAGGAACTAGCTTGAACTTTTACCCGCACTTCTTGTCAGACCTGATTGTCCGAAACCAGTTTTTATGTAACTGACTCACCCAAATACTTCTTAACATAATAAACCTTGAAATAAAGGTATGACCTTACCTTACAAATACTCTCTTTATGTTTCTTATATGAAATATAAATGTGAAATACAACACTAAATAATGAGTTTACTTATGTTTAATCATCAATGAAATGAATAATTAATTACATATGAGCTGCAGTAACATCAGTGATTTTCCCTAGTATTCTTTTTCACAAAACCACAAAAGAAATACATCTGTGTTCAGGGCTAAGATGCATAAATATTTCCTGAAGGGAAGTGCTTTTATTCAGTTCTTATCATACAAATGTAAAATGTACAGTTGTACCAAGAAATGTTGGAGTGACCCCCCCCCCCCCCCCCCCCCCCACCCAGATTTCTTAAACTGCTTTGAATCATTCAAATCCTTCTGTTCAGTAATTAAGTTGCATGTCTTTCAGGAGAACAGCATATATGATTGTGTGCAATGGGGAAATAAATATCCAGACCCACAGTAGTTATCTCAAGTAGGGATATAGACAGTTTACTATCTGACCATAATTGACCATTGTGTGTGATTAATGCCACTGGTTAATTTAAACATTTGTTTTAAATTTTAATTACTGTCCTGTTAAAAAAAACAATAATTTAAAAAGAGGTTATCTGGAGCAGATTAATTATTGTACAACTACTAAAAGAGCTGCTTCCAGAAGTCATAGATCCTCCCTAGTGTGATTGCTCTGTGCCGTGCTCGGGCGCGGTTCATTTAGCCGGCCCTGGCCTGGTTGGAAGAAGTGGGGCGGGTGCAATATGCATGTAGTGAAAGTGAAAGTGACGTGATGTGTGGCCAAGTATGGTGACCCATTTTCTGAATTTGTGCTCTGCATTTAACCCATCCAAGTGCACACACACACACACAAAATAATTGTCACTGTGTGTGGATACCCGGAGCTGTACCATAGACCAAAGATTACCTGTTAGATTTACCCAAAACAAATGATATCTTATGTTTATCCACTACAGAGACACTAACAGGGCCAGTGGCAAATGTCAGAAGGACTAGCCGAGGTTATGCTCCTCTCTTCGGGATACATGAGCACGAGCGCCCGGTGATCGTCTGGAGCTCACGGCTCCGAAATCGGTGAAGCACATTTTCAAATAGGTGCTGTTTTTATAAATAAACCGCAGATTTGAGTTCTAAACAACTACATTTTAAAGGGCTGATATTATTTGCCAAATTCTATACATATGCTCTCTGTGGCAGTCATACCTGTGCCGCCTGGCAGAAGTGAAGTGAAGTGAAGTACGGCCAAGTATGGTGACCCTTACTCGGAATTCGTGCTCTGCATTTAACCCATCCAACGTGCACACACACAGCAGTGAACACACACACACCGTGAACACACACCCGGAGCAGTGGGCAGCCATTTATGCTGCGGCGCCGGGAGCAGTTGGGGATTCGGTGCCTTGCTCAAGGGCACCTCAGTCGTGGTATTGAGGGTGGAGAGAGCGCTGGACATTCACTCCCCCCACCTACAATCCCTGCCGGCCCGAGACTCGAACTCGCAACCTTTGGATTACAAGTTCGACTCTCTAACCATTAGGCCACAACTTCCCTCTCAAAATGTTCAAGCGTCCAACTACGCGCGAATAGCGTGATTTATTCACGCAAGTTGCGTCTGGTGTGAACGCACAGTCAGAGAAGAGGGGTGGACAGGGGTTATACATCGCATCAAGGAGAGCAGATCCCCCTCAGTAGAAATCACATTCCTTACTGTGCGTTCACACCAGACGCGACTTGCGCAAATAAATTGCGCTATTCGCTCGTAGTTTGACGCTTGAACATTTTGAGTTTACTCGCTTCATTCGCGCGTGAAATTCACTTCACAACAGACGCGAATTCGCATCATGGCAGGGGCTTCTGCCAGGCGGCTCCAGTCTCATTGCTAAATGGCTGTCATGGATTTTGTTGAGAGGGTAGTTGCACTTTATGTGCTATGGAAATACTGGATGCATGTATTTCAGCCGAGAATGTAGTTATTTAAAACTCAAATCTGCGGTTTATTCATAAAAACAGCGCCTATTTAAAAATGTGCTTCACCGATTTCGGAGCCGTGAGCTCCAGGCGATCACCGGGCGCTGAATGACTCGGTAATCCTTTAAGTTTAAAAATTGTGCAAATATGAATATTTGTTTGTAAAACGGATAATATTACATTTAGTTGACTACATCTTTGCATTTTTAACTAGATTTTTCTCTTACAGGGTTTCACATAGCTCATTTTATGGTAGAACAGGGGTGTCCATTTGTTACAGAAATTACATTATATGATTGTTTAGGGATGGCGCTAAACGTGCAGGACAGTGGACCTCAAGGGTTGGAATTGCCCACACCTGAGGATACAAATGAGACAGTTAAAAAAATTAAAAAATACAAAATATGTCTATGCCTTAATTTTAGGACAATTACACATGTCATACATGCAGCATATTTTGAATAATCCATATTTGTTTGCATTAAATAAATCATAGAATTATTGATTACTTTTTTTTATACCCAAAGCAGGCAACATGTACTCATAAAATCCAAAATATATCAAATATTACAAAAATTATTTTAAATATGTTTTACTTAAGTCCAGATGATATAAAAAGTGACATTAAATGATTTTTTGCTGATCATTTTCCACTCTTGCCTGTTTTAGGGCTAATAAGGTGTACAGAGTTTGGTCGTTTAATAATACTTCCTTAATGCATTAGAGGGATAGTTCACCCAAAAATGAAAACTGTCATTAATTACTCACCCTCATGTTGTTCCAAACCTGTAAGGCCTTCGTTCATCTTCGGAACACAAATTATATGTTTTTGATGAAATCCAAGATCTTTCTGACCCTAGAGAGCTAAGGGTCCTTCCTCGTTCAAGGTCCAGAAAGGTACATTGTTACATAACACAGTGTGGCGCATACATGTTTTATGTCAACGGCACCATGTGCATACATTGTTTACATGCATTGGAAAATGCGCGCTTGCATTGTGATACTCTACAAAATGGCACTAGGTTTACACAGAAGAGAAGAATTGTTGAATAAAGGTTTATTTTTTATTTTTTTTTGCGCACAAAAAGTAATTCATACATTTATGATTGAACCACTGATGTCACATGGACTTATTTTAATAATGTCCTTTCTACCTTTCTGGACTTTGACCTGGCTGTCTGTGGAGAGTCAGAAAGCTCTTGGATTTAATCAAAGATATATTAATTTGTGTTCCGAAGTTGAACGAAGGTCTTACGGTTTGGAATGAAATGAGGGTGAGTAATTACACAATTTTCATTTTTGGGATAACTAACCCTTTAAGCCACGCCAAGCGTTTTCTTTTTCTTTTTTCTATAGGAAGAAAGTGCTTAACATGAAACTGTGCATTGCCTTCATTTACTGGGTTCATAAGCATTTTTCACATTAAGTGTTTAAGTCACTGGCATAGTCCCTTCAGAAAAGCAAAGAATACCCACATATCAATGGTGAATGTAAAGATTTAATAAGATAGTATCGGTATTGGTGATGCTGACCCTGTATATACTTGGTATCAGATTGATACCAAAAACTGCAGTATCGTTCAACCCTTACTGATTTATTTAAAGGTACATTATGTATGATTTTTGCATTCAAATATCCAAAAAAACCCAATTAGAATAAGGTTATATGTTTCGTTGACTTGTGTATTTAGATTATCCCAAATGTTTCCAACAATGTTTCAATCCAGAGAAATGCGCAATTTTAACCACTGAAATGGTCCGTGTCATTACGTTACCTGTCAGTAGCGTCATATCCCTGCAACAATAAGCCTGAAAAAAAGCATAACTGCTAATGCTAACGCTTCTTTTTTGGAAGTACATGGGAAAGGAGACCAGAAGTCTTTTTTTTTTCTTTTAATGGATGTCAGTGGAGGAGAGGCTTCACTTTGCTGAATAAACAGCTTATCATTTAATGAATAGACAGCCTATCAGCTAATCTACAGCATGTTTTACACCAAACAATACTTTTGGATTGAACTATTTTTAGAGTTTACACCAAAAAAAAAATGCTAGGTTTTTAACTGTAACTGACTTTTTGCGACAGGTGGGATTATTTATCATTCATTCCTATGGTATCTGTAAACGAATGTTGCACAACTCTGACTGAAATTCAGTGATGTCAAGGCTGTAATGTGATTGGTTATTAAGGCACACATGATCTAAGTTGACCGTTATAGTAAGTAATACAGACCCTCTCATCTCCGAATAGTAGGACAATCTCTACGGTTGCCTGTAGAAACAGTGCTTCCTGAAAAAAACTCAGAAGTAATAGTTGTAACGTCAAGACTGCCGATCTCTGGTAGCATGTAGCAAGCCACAGCTGTTCATTATTTTTTTTTTTTTTACTTTTTTTTTTTTTTTTTTTTTTTCATTACCTTTTTTGTTGCGTTTTGGAATTGCTGGAGGTTTTGGTGCGGGTGGAACACTTGGTTTATTTGCATTTTATTTATTTTTTTATGTATGGTTGTTCTGCTGCCTCGTCATCTGATGAGTAGATATGATCAGGACTTGTTTTCTTTCTAGGAGAACAAAAGACAAAATAATAACTGCACACATTCATTACCTCTTTGTGTGATATTGCAAATGCTCATAGAAATGCGCTCAATAAATTTTATGCTTAATGAATTCTGTCATTAATTCCTCACCGTCATGTCATTCCAAACCTGTAAGATCTTGTGGATGTGGAGGCAAAGAACCACTTACCATGAAGTGCATTAAAATTGTTTATTGCACAGCTAGTCATTCATTATCCCTTAAGTACTTAGTTTAATCATTTTAAAGATAGATGACACTGAAATGATGCCATTTTCGTTTGTCAAACCATTTCTTTTGTCTTTTGTGAGGACTTACTTGGGAATCCTTTTTCCAGCAATTTCAGGTTCTGAGTTTATGTCAGAAGTGTAGCTGGCCTTCTTCCAGTTGTTGGCTACATTCTGAAAAGATGCTAAAAAAAAGAAATGCAGGTATGGCTTCATTTTTGTGAAATGAAAAACCTGAAGCCTGAAACCCGTATTGTTTATTAACTCGGATGAATTTTCAACTATTTATTTGAAATGCATGAACTATGAAACAAAGTGCTGATGAATAATTACTCTGTATGTAAAAGAGGAATTGAAACAAATTGATTGTGATAGGGGGCAAGAAAAAGTTTGCTCTCTATTTCCTCAAACTTGCAGAAATCAACTGTTGTTGAGAGGTCGTCCACTAAATGAATGCCGAGTGTAGAGGATGGCAGCGATTAAAAAGGATTGCTGGTGTTTGAAGGTACTGTAAGCTACATAAATTTCATCCCTGAATGAAATTATGTTTTGCAGCTTAGCAACTTTGCTGCCAATGCAAATGTGATTGTTTGCCCGATCCAGTTTCAGAGTGTGAAGGCTCGTTCTCAACTCTTTATATTGTGTTGCCTCATGAAAGGATGCAGGTAGAGGACCAGTGGCATGTGGTTTTTTGAGCAGATGTGGCCTGGTTTTGTGAGTTTTTTTGCAGCTTATTTGTATTTCTGAGATTCTTTTTATTATTTGACTCAGAGGGCATGTTGGTTTCCTCAGAAGTCTTTTGAGTTTGTTTAGGTGATTCTCGTACTTGAAAGCACTGAAGTTGTCAAGGACACCGTGCTTTTTTGCATCATCTGCAAGATGTACAAGGCTGTGTGCATTGTAGGACAGGAAATGTGGACCATACAGTTGACCAAAGAGAGCCAGTATGTAATTTGCATAATCACAGTAATCGTCATTCAAACTGTTGTTGCACAGGATGAAGATTCCCACAAAAAGTAGCGAGAAATTTCTGTACACCTCCGTGTTAAGGAGATCTGTCATCATGACCGGTCCGGTATACAATAAAAACTGCCTGAACTCTGTTGCCTTCCACCTATCAATTTCCCTCAGTGCCCTTGGTTTCCGTGCAAATTCCATGAGCACACTTCTCTGAGCATTTATCAATCTTTCTGACAATGTGTTTATTTGAAATCCTGACAGCCTACAAGTGAGAGGACCCATCTTCAGCCACAAGAGAAGAAGCCGTCTCACGATTCCAAGGCACACAAGGTGCATGTAGTCGAGGGGGAAACCAGAGACCATGTCTAGGGATGTTTCTTCAAGAGGTGATGGACCATGATGATGATCAGCATCTGTCTTGTTTCTGAAACTCTCATTAGTTCTTAAAGGCATGGCAATTCTTGGAAATGTCATTCTATTTTCTAGATATACACCATCCTGTGTACATTTTTCACATCCGTGATAGCCTGTGTGACCTTTAACATTTTTTAAGAATGCACTGGCAGGTGCATCGCAGACCATCAAAGAGAGTTGTATGGTTAACATCACTCCTTCGAATTCAAATCCTTTAGCTAATTCATTTACTTCAGAGATGAATTCTTGAAGATACTCTGCTAATGATGAAGGTTTACTTGTGCCACAAAATAAACCTATTGTCACTGGTTCCTCTTGTTTGATGTTTTGCAGTGTTCCTAGGATGGGCCAGAACTGTGTTGCTGAGCTCTTATAGAGGGGCAAACCATCAATGTTGATGTGCAGAATGTCAACATTCTGATGTAGCACCTCTGTAATTGAATTCAGCACTCCGAAATGGTAATACTGGCCACCAGCCTTGTCTTGTATTTCAGGGTTCAAACGTACAGTTCCTAGCAATGTCCTCGAGTCTTTTGGCAGATTTAAACTGTGTAGCCGGAGAATGTTGAGCAGTGAATTCAGTGCCACGTGTGTGATTTTGTGTTCGGTAGCCCAGGATGCCAAATCATCTTCTAGGGAAGTTGGATCAGATTCTGATTCGGTGTCTGATTCACTGTCATCAAGAACACTTGCCATATTGACATCTTCAGTCTCGTCAACATGAGAGAGACAGTCCATAAATATTTCTTCATCAATTTGACCTTGACAGGTATTACTCTGCATGCAACCCAACTCCTTCCCCCAAGATGTTGCCTGTATTGTCTGCAGTTGTTGATCCACCTTGTCCTTTGCTTTTCTTCTGAGTGTCCAATAGGATGTTCATTCGAAGCCATAGTATTAAGACCTTAACATAAATAAAACCTTTTTTTCTTGTTTGTTTACTGGCCTACCAAGTCATGTGCATTAACATAATTAATGTACATCCCTTTAGTTGGTTGACGGATGGTAGTAGATAACTTTCTGTAGTCAAATTAAACGAACAGCGTTAAATGCTGAAATTTAAATAACTACATTTAAAAAAACAAACAAAAAATATTTTATCGAAATTTTTACTTGTGTACTGATGCATTTTATGGTTATATAAATAGAGATGTATATCTGATTTTAATCAAAGATTGAGTATGACAGCCTTCCATAATTGAGGTTAAAATATAGATTTAATTCAAATTTCATCACCCTATGTTCTTGTGCATTTTATTTGTGGCCACGTAAGTGTCGCTTTGAAGCAGCATCAGTTGCACCGAAGAGATCTGCTCACATAAAATTATACATTTACACACACACACAAAGTTTGGTACTTGTAAGATTTTGTTTTTGAAAAATTGTATGACTATAATGGCTGTTTATTTGAAGGTACACTAAAAACAAAAATGTGAAATTTGCACACATTTATTTATGTGTATATATATATATATATATAAATAAATTGTGAAAATGTAAAATTAAATTGTGTATTAAAAAGATTTCTAAAGAATCATGTGACACTAAAAATATGGTGAAAATTCAGCTTGGCATCCCAGGAATAAATAGCCTTTTAAAATATTAAAATAGAAAATGGTTCTTTCTTTTTCTTTGTTTGTTTCTTTCGAATGTATTTATGTAATACAATTTTTGCCTTTTTACAGCATTTGATTAATTGCAGTCTTGGTCTTCAATTTATACTCGACTATATAAACTAACTTAAGAACATTGATATAGCAAGACATGAACTTGCTGTCTAAATGCATGTACACTGCTGTTCAAAAGTTTGGGATCAGTAAGGTTTGTAATGTGTCTTTCTTTTCTTTTTTTGTAAGTCTTCTGCTCTTAAAGGATGCATTTATTTGATCCAAAATATAGAAAGAAATATAATATTGTGAAATATTATTGGAAAATAAAATGATAATAATGACAATTAAAATATTTAATTAACATTAATAATAAATATTGGGCATCTATTTTTGATTTACTTTACAATATAATTTATTTCTGTGATGCAAAGCTGTATTTTTAGCATCGTTACTCCAGTCTTCAGTGTCGTGTGATCCTTCAGAAATCAGTCTAAAATGCTGATTTTCCAGTGTTGGAAACTTTTTTTTTTTTTTTTTTAAATAGAACCAGTGATACTTTTTCAGGATTCTTAAAAACAATAGCATTTATTTAAAATAGAAATCTTTTGTAACAATAACAGCAGTGTACTTGATATCAATCTAATCTTCAGGTGAGAGATGATTGGCGCTTAGTCTCTCGCGAGATTTTAAAAGGTTTCCTCTGTTTCAAGGCATCAGTAACGCTGGATGCCAACCGCCGTTAAATATTAAGAAGGAGGAGGCATGTGTTTGCTTTGTTCGCAACCCGCCATTAAAACCAAAAGAAGGCGTGCACTTGACTGTCCGCTGCAATGTCGACTGTCCGGTGCGTGATGTCGCAAGAATGAATGAATGAATAAATTATGCATTTATAACGGGGCCTGCTGTCGCCAGGGTGTCCTCGTCACGAAGGTAACTTACTCAAGTTTAACACCTGTTGACTGTGCATGTTAAGGGATAGTGGGCCATCATATGTTTAGTGCTTGTGTAACTTGATCCGCTGTTATAGCTCGGAGCTTTAATGATTACATTACAATTCTTAGAGCTGGTGGGACTCTAAACCAATCCGAAATAGCCTCTTATAACGTCCAGTAATAGTTCAATTGAAGGAATGAATGAAAACGAGTGAGCGATTTCGGACAACCGTTGAGTGTACCTTACGTTACCTGTTATTGTGGGGCAAAATTGGACTGAAGGAGTGGTTTTTACTATGGTTTTGGACATCACTAAAATTGGATGTCCCCTCAAAGTATCCAATTTGAGGGTACAGAGTGGCTATTTTATATTCAGCACAAGTGCCAAGTAGAGCAACATTAAGTTTGTAGGTTATTTTCCTCAGTGCCGATAGGTGTAAACACAGCAGAGCAGCGCTTTTCCCGCCCGACTGTGACTGGAATGGCGTTTACACGAGGAACAGCTGGCACGCGCCCCTAACAACATCTCGCTATTTGGTTTCGGTGAGGTTGTTTGTATTTGTAACTTTAATATTTAGTGTGTGTCTGTGTGTACATATATAATAATTCATGTCTCGAATATAATTAAACTTAAAGATGTCAAAAGGGTGATTAATCTGTTGGTAATTAAACTGTTACTTACCAACAACTTGACGAACTGACGACAAACCACAAACAAACTTAAAAGACGACTAGTAATGAACTTAATAAAAAAAGACATATAATTAATGAACAGGAACGTAATGTATACAACTTTTGCTATTTACAGGTTAATGTGGGGAAAATTTTGAAAAAATGTTGACAGTACAGTAGGTTGAGGAAATCACAACGGTCATCTGATATAAATTACGTCATCGCGCATATATATATATATATATATATATATATATATATATATATATATATATATATATATAGTTTACGGTCATGTGACATTCATTTATTTTTTCATTTTATTTATTTATCAATTTTCTTGAGCTAGATACAGGGAACCCAATCTACTCATGTATAGAGGTTATAAATATTTCTACAGTTTAATGTTTTAATATTGCTTAGTGCGGGTTACCTCAAGGACATAGTGTCAAGGGCTACTTCTTTGCTACATGTATGTATTTGCAAATGCAACATGGTGTTTTTTTGTTTTTTTTAAACCCTTTTTTTATTTTTTTATTTTATTTAATCTCCATATGTTGAAGAGATTTTATTATCTTCATATCCTGGTTCAGTAGTAGTTATTTTTAACAGGCATTTTACATTTCATTCATCAAACAATCCTAGAAAAAAATTATGAAAATTATTTGTACATTTTATAAATTTCTCTCTGGGTATCACATTACACTTGCCCTGAATGTTTCAGTGCCACACAATTTAAGAATCGTTTTGCCATAGTGGCAATAGTAATTATTTGATTTTTTTTTCTTTCTTTTTTTTTCATGAGAATGGATATTTGATGGTAAACCACTTGGGTTCAGTTGGAATGCAAATATAAATTTGTTTAAATAAACAACATCTTGTCATGAATCACAAGGTGGAAGCAAAGATGCAAGTAAATAATCTTGTTTTATTGGGTCAGAAGACAACACTGTAACAAAGTCTCTCGGGTGGGTTGGTGACGCAGGGACTAGATGGACAGCGTGCTGGTGACGAGTGGTGATGATGAATCCAGTGCAGGTGAACATCCAGATGAGACGAAAACCACGAAGACTCCAGACAGACGAGGAACAGGAACACTGTAGCAGACGGCACACGATGAACAACACGGAGGACATCAATCAACGATCTGACAAGGAGAGGAGAGTGCGGTGAGATTTTATAGGTGAGTAGATTGGCAGCAGCTGGTGCGGGGAATGAGATCAGCTGGCGCGCTGATGACTGGAGTGAGCGGTGACGCCCACTCACACACAGAGAACAACAATACACGAGACATGAAGAAACCAGTGAATTCATGAACCGTGACAGTACCCTCCCTCCTAGGAACACCTCCTGGTGTTCCCAGACTCCCTTACCTGTCGATTGTAATCATCAATAAGGGAGTGATCCAGAATGTCTCTAGCAGGCACTCAACTTCTCTCCTCCGGACCGTAACCTTCCCAGTCCACCAAGTACTGGAATCCGCGTCCCCTCCGCCTTGAGTCCAGAATACGATCAACCGAATAAGCAGGTTCCCCTTCTACGAGTTGCGGCGGTGGGGGAACCGGGGCTGGCGGATTGATACGGGCATAAAACACGGGTTTGATTTTGGATACATGGAAAACGGGATGAATTCTCCTGTACACTGGAGGAAGATTGAGGAGGACTGCCACCGGACTAATGATCTTGGTGACAGAGAACGGGCCAATGAATTTAGGAGCAAGCTTATTCGACACGGAGTGGAGAGGAATGTTCTTGGTAGAAAGCCACACTTTGGAACCGACGACGTATACGGGAGGTCTAGACCGGTGGCGATCGGCCTTGGCCTTGGTGCGCGCTCCCACTTGGAGTAGAGTCTCGCAGGCTCTAGTCCAAGTGCGATGACACCTCTGGACAAAAGCGTGAGCGGAGGGGACCGCGACTTCAGATTCCAGACTAGGAAAAATTGGTGGCTGGTAACCTATACTACATTGAAACGGAGATAGGCCCGTAGATGACACTGGTAACGAATTGTGGGCGTACTCCACCATTGACAGTTGTTGGCTCCATGAGGAAGGATTCTTGGAGACCAGACATCGCAACGTTCTCTCCAAATCCTGGTTGGCTCTCTCAGTTTGACCATTGCTCTGGGGATGAAACCCTGAGGACAGACTAACAGTCGCACCCAGTAAACTACAAAACTCTTGCCAAAATTTGGACACGAATTGGGGTCCTCTGTCGGAAACCTTGTCCGTCGGGAGGCCATGTAACCGAAAGACGTGGTTAACGACTGTTAACGCTGTCTCCTTGGCTGAGGGTAATTTGGGCAAGGGAATTAAGTGGACCGCCTTCGAGAACCGGTCCACCACGGTCAAAACTACCATGTTACCCTGAGTGGGTGGGAGGGCGGAGACAAAATCTAGAACGATATGGGACCAGGGTCTCGTAGGGATCGGCAGCGGTTGGAGGAGCCCATCTGGGGGTCTATTGGAAGTCTTACCAGTGGCACAAACTGAGCAAGCCAAAACAAAACTGTGAACATCGCGAGTCATGAGTGGCCACCAAAATCGTTGCTTGACTAAAGATGTAGTGCGACTGACTCCTGGATGACAAGCCACATTGGAACAATGTCCCCACTGAATAACGTCGGACCGTAATCCCTCTGGCACAAATAACCGGTTCGGTGGGCAGCCGACCGGAGGCGTTACCCCTTGTAAGGCCGTCTTGATCTTCGATTCGACCTCCCATGTGAGTGTGGAGACAATTAGGGTCTCCGGAAAAATGCACTCGGGAGTAGACGGGCGATCGGAACGGTCAAAAATACGTGATAAAGGATTGGGTTTGATGTTTTTGGAACCCGGGCGATACGAGAGAGTAAAGTCAAAACGTCAGAAAAAAAGTGCCCACCGAGCCTGCCTGGAGTTCAACCTTTTAGCAGTTCTAATGTATTCCAAATTCTTATGATCGGTCCACACGATAAAAGGTACCCCCGACCCTTCTAATCAGTGACGCCATTCCTCCAGTGCTAACTTGACTGCCAACAACTCTCGGTTACCAATGTCATAATTACTTTCGGCAGGGGACAAACGGTGAGATAAAAACGCGCACGGATGCATCCTGTCATCTGCAGGAGAACGCTGGGATAGCACTGCACCTACCCCCACCTCTGACGCATCGACCTCCACTACGAACTGACGTGATGGATCATGGGTAACTAAGATGGGGGCTGAAACGAAGCGGCCTTTCAGTTTGGCAAACGCAGCCTCAGCTGCGCTAGACCACCTGAACGTGGTTCTGGGGGAGGTCAAGGCGGTCAGAGGCGAGGCTAGTTGGCTGAAATTGCAAATGAACCGCCGGTAGAAATTGGCGAACCACAGAAACCTCTGTAGGGCCTTACGGGAATCTTGACTTGGCCAATCTACCACAGCCTTAACCTTCTCAGGATCCATACGCACTCCCTCAGACGACACAATGTACCCTAAGAAAGGAACAGACTGTGCGTGAAAAGTGCATTTCTCCGCCTTGACAAAAAGCCCATTCTCTAACAGCCTCTGAAGCACTCGTCAAACGTGCTGCACGTGCTCCTGGAGAGAAGAAGAAAAAAATCAATATGTCATCCAGGTAAACATATATAAATTGATCGACCATATCTCGCAGCACGTCGTTGACGAATGCCTGGAAGACTGCCGGGGAGTTGGACAGACCGAAAGTCATGACCAAGTATTCAAAGTGCCCCCTGGGGGTGTTAAAAGCAGTCTTCCATTCATCCCCCCTCCTAATGCGGACCAAATGATAAGCATTACGTAAGTCCAGTTTAGTGAAGATTGACGCTCGTAAATCCTGTGTTGCTGCAGGAACCCGAGCGGGTAACAGCCAACGCTCGACTCGGGAGATTCGGGAATCCACCCGAATAGCCAGTTCAATCAACCCATTTAGAGAAGTTGGTAAATCCATGGCATAAATTTCTCTCTGGACGCGGTCAGCCATCCCATGCAGGAACATATCCCACTGCGCCTCCTCGTTCCACTGACACTCTGCCGCCAGAGTCCGGAACTCGATGGAGTAATCCGACACCGACCTTTCTTCTTGTCTTAGATCCGCAAGGATCCGAGCCGCCTCTCTTCCCGTGACCGCACGGTCAAAAACTCTTTTCATCTCGGCGGAGAGTGTCTGGAACGAGGCACAGCATGGATCTTGGTTCTCCCACACCGCTGTTCCCCATAGCGCTGCTCTCCCCGTCAGTAGCGTAAGTACGAACGCCACTTTGCTCTGTTCACTGGCAAAGGTCCTGGGCTGCAGAGAGAAATGCATCGAACAGCGAGTTAGAAATGCTCTGCAGAAGTTCGGCTCACCATTGTATAGCTCGGGAGTGGGTAGGCGGGGCTCTGACAGGGAGACATTCTCTGATGGTACGCGGGGAGTTGGCGCTGTGGGTGGCACAGTGGGAACTCGCAGATGTTGTAATTGCTGGGTGAGCTCGGACACCTGCGTCACAAGAGCTTGAATAGCCCGACCCGATTCCTTCATGTTCCTCTCCTGAGTGTCCATCCGAGAGATACTGGATCTAATGAAATCCTCCAGAGAAGAAGAGGAACCGCTTGATGATTCCATCGCTTGGTCAGATCGTTCTGTCATGAATCACAAGGTGGAAGCAAAGATGCAAGTAAATAATCTTGTTTTATTGGGTCAGAAGACAACACTGTAACAAAGTCTCTCGGGTGGGCTGGTGACGCAGGGACTAGATGGACAGCGTGCTGGTGACGAGTGGTGATGGTGAATCCAGTGCAGGTGAACATCCAGACGAGACGAAAACCACGAAGACTCCAGACAGACGAGGAACAGGAACACTGTAGCAGACGGCACACGATGAACAACACGGAGGACATCAATCAACAATCTGACAAGGAGAGGAGAGTGCGGTGAGATTTTATAGGTGAGTAGATTGGCAGCAGCTGGTGCGGGGAATGAGATCAGCTGGCGCGCTGATGACTGGAGTGAGCAGTGACTCCCACTCACACTCACACACACACACACACACACACACACACACACACAGAGAACAACAATACACGAGACATGAAGAAACCAATGAATTCATGAACCGTGACACATCTGTGTTAAAAGTTTAAAAACCAAATGTTTATATGAAAATATTTTAAGTATTCTGACAACTTGACTGAGTTGGGTCTTTAAGTCTTTTACATAGGTTAAGCGTTGGCTCAAATTAAACCAGACTTCTACCCATATTTTAAATTTTTATTTGGTTCTGTACTAGTTGATTATTAAGATTGGAAGAGTCTATAAAACTATGTGCATGTGTTTTTGTATTGTGTTTGTAATGTGAAGTTATATGAAGCGTTTGTTACTTTTTGTATAAGAAAAGCCTTTCTAGGGAAAGTGTGCAGTGCATTTTTTCCAGTCTTTGACGGGAATCATGTTTATTGTACTGTCCCTATCTAAATAAATGAAATAAGCCTTTGGTTTTCTTTATATTCGCTCATTAAAAATTACCATGTTATTGCATAGTTCCATACATTTGTAGGTTGTGGTAACCACAGGGAAAACCATGAATGCCTCTTCACTACACAGTAAGAAAAAAAAAAACTGTTTTCTATAAATGTCTGGAATTCATGAAAAATAGTAACCTAAACACATTTAGTATGGATATAAATGCAAAAACGACCATAGCTTCATAACAAAAAATTTATTGCTGTAACAGTTAATACAGTCCTGTGCTCAGATTTATAGTTGATCTGATGGCAAGTTGGATGTTGAATTTGTTTATTTTTCTTTTTACTATGCATCATCTATTTCTTTCATACATGAGTGATGTGTCTGGGACATGATTCTGCTGCCTTGGGTGCACCAGCTGTGGAAATCTGACCTGGTGAGGACCCTCTCCTCCATCCTCCACCATTGAACCTGTTACCACACTCGGACAAGGTAATGAATTGTTAAAGATTCTGTTGTTGGTCAGTAGGGGTGTAACGGTACACAAATATGATGGTTCGGTACGTACCTCTGTTTTAACGTCACAGTTTGGTATGATTTCAGTACAGCAGGGGGAAAACTAATTAATTAATTTATTTTAAATGGTGGTTTACTGAACAAGTTGCTCTTTCTTTAAATGCATTGTTATAGTTTGTTTTCTTAGTGATAAAAATCTACCTCAGCTAATGCTTAAAATAGCTGAGCCCTTTTACATTATAAAGTTACAATTAGGCCTAGCAACTTAAACCAAACTTAAATGTAATTGCTTTATATTTTGAAATAGATGATCAACGCTCAGTTTAAAAATAAATAAGTGTATGCAAACATGTATATTACACAATGCAGTTTTTAAATCAACTTATAAATATTAATTTCTAGGCTATTTGTTAAAATATATTCAATGACACACTGGCTGTCATAGCATGTTTCATAACAGATTCATTTAAACATAGGTTAACTAATTAAGACTAACAGGTTTAGTAAAATATGAGTATACGGTGTAATATTTAGCAAAATGCTCCTCTCTAGACTTCATTTTTCTAGTGAGCTAACGAGCTGTGGACACTGATGACTTGCTGAGGTAAATTAAATGCTACTTGATTTTATTTCCACGCTGTTTTGTTTGCGTCTTTCCGCGGTTGAAACACTGATTGAGTGATTACTCGTGTTAAAACAAGTAGTAAACGGGAAGGAGTGATGGTGTTGACTCTGCTGAAGTCTGCAGCATGTCACGGCTCAGACACGGGAACCAGAGCTGAACGCGGCCGCTTGAGTCAATGCTTGTGTCGGGTTCGGTATGAATACGTATACCGTTACACCCGTATTGGTCAGTGAATGGTTTGTTTTGTTTAAGCTGCAACTAGTCATTTTAATTATTTTTCTGATCAATTTGATAACCGCTATGTAACTTTTGTTATTCCACATCATGACCATGCTGGGGTTTTTATGTTTTCTCTCCCCAAAATGTAATGTTTACATTTTAACACTTCTGTACTTAATGTGCAGAATGGCCAACGCTTTAATAAGTTACAAGTGATGAGTAGTTTACACCTTAGATTAGGGGATTCAGAAAGCTTTGTAAATGATTTTTAATGTTTATTGAGATAATAGTACAATGTTGACATTTCAATGATTTATAAGTGATTAATAATATATTAACTAGTAACTTTTAACCATTAAGGATCTGTCTGATTATTTCATGATGCTATTTTTTTAAAGATAACTTATGACAGATTTGTAAATCGTTAGCATATTACTTAATCATTTGTGAATGTATAGTAATGTTTTGTAAATCAGTGGTTCTCAAACTTTTTACACCAACTACCACCTCAGAAAATATTTGGCTCTCCAAGTACCTCCATAATGACCAACACTAAAATACAATAGCATAGTAGGACTAATTATTCAGTTACAGGTATGCACAGTTCAAAACGAGGCAGTTTTATTCCTAATTAGAATATTTATTATTGTTGGCCACTTTAAACATTGTAAATACAGTTTGAACATTAACACTGCACTGTGCTTACATACAGGTAAATAAAACTTAAATGATTCAAATGTACTGTATCTAAAAGTTAAACAACTCTTGTTTCTCTTGTTAATACATTTGGTCAAAATCTCACGATATAAAATACGAACAGCGATGAACTTTGCAGGAAGTTGTATAGTTATATAGACAGGTAGGTCTTGGGTGTAATTTTTTAATTTTACCTTGAAAAGGTAAGTGATTGCTCTTAATCTGTAATTTAATTAGAGGTAGGATGTACTGTAATTTCATTAAATACTGTATAGATAGAACATGTCTGTGTAAAACAATGGCGAATTTGACAAAAACGTCTCAAGTTTAACATTAAAATTTTATTGTCAGTCCAAAAATAATTTTGTGCATTTGAAACATTAAGTAATGCAATATTTTTTTTGAGAAATTAGTACAGTACACTGTCGAAGTACAAAAATAACTTTATTTGGAGTAACGTGCTCCATGTCAGACATTATATGTGTACATTTATTCATTAATCCAATCACCAAGCTTGTAATGTTGAACACTTTTAAGTCTAATATGCTCTCTACAAAATAACTTGTATAGGTATGTAAGATCAAATTTATCTCTGAAGGATCAAACTAATAGAGACAGTTGGACAAACAGATTTAGATGTGCATGATGTATTACGTGTTAAAAGTTCCTGTTTTTCTTTGTGTATTGTGCTGGTCTCATTTGTTTCCCGTAAAGATTGTAAGTCATATTTTGCCTGATCATTTAAAGTAATATTAATGTCCATGTAAAGCACAGTGTTATTCTGCAAGTAAAGAAAAAAAAAGTGTTGGTGCCTCATTGTAAATATTAATATAAGACAGAAATTGGGACAAGGGATATGGATCCATTATCTACAAAATAATGTAATGTTTAAACATGCTAAAGGTTCTTGTAGAAAGAAAAGCAATTATCAAAGAATATGGATTTTAAATTATCGTTATTTCTTCACGTATTTCCCTATAAATTAATTAAGCTGCAGCTTCCTGTCGCACATATCCGGCATATTCCTTGTGAAAAAGAAATATGCCGGATATGTGCTTTATTTTTGTATTGTTTTTCATGAGGTCCTACAAGTCATCGACCTGTAAACAATGCAGAGAAAAATGGTGAAAAAAATAATTGGGTTAATAATGCATATATTACATATTAAATAACATCAGAATCAGAATGAGATTTATTGGCCAAGTATGTTTACACATACAAGGAATTTGTTATAGTGACAGAAGCTGCACAGTGCAACAGAAAGACAGCAACATGACAGAACACAGATCATAAAAGAATCATATACAAATGACCAAATAGGCAATGTACAAAGCAGCAAAAACCCAATATATAATATAGTCAATTATGTGTGTACAGGTCTGATATGTGCAAATTTAAAATGAAAAAATTAGATAAAAAAGTAAGCAAGTGTGGTGAATAAATAATAGAGTTGTGTGTTCCGCGTTTTATTGTCAAGTGTTCATGAGATGGATTGCCTGAGGGAAGAAACTGTTCCTGTGTCTGGTCGCTCTGTAGCGTCGACCAGATGGTAACAGTTCAAAGAGGGAGTGAGCTGGATGTGAGGGTCCAGAGTGATTTTGCCAGCGCTTTTGCTCACTCTGGATAAGTACAGTTCTTGGAGAGTGGGGAGGGTTGTACCAATGACTCGCTCAGCAGTCCGGACTACCCTCCGTAGTCTTCTGAGGTCAGATTTGGTAGCTGAGCTGAACCAGACAGTTATTGAGGTGCAGAGGATGGATTCAATGATGGCAGAGTAGAACTGTTTCAGTAAGTCCTGTGGCAGGTTGAACTTCCTCAGCTGGCGAAGTAAGTACAACCTCTGCTGAGCCTTTTTCACAATGGACTCAATGTGAATATCCCACTTCAGGTCCTGAGAGATGGTGGTGCCCAGGAATCTGAATGACTCAACTGCAGTCACAGTGCTGTACATGATGGTGGTGGTGGTGGGGGGGGGGGGGGTCTCCTGAAGTCCACGATCATCTCCACAGTTTTGAGCGTGTTGAGCTCCAGGTTGTTAAGACTGCACCAGACAGCCAGCTCCTTAACCTCCTGTCTGTAAGCAGACTCGTCACCGTCCTGGATGAGGCCGATCAGTGTGGTGTCGTCTGCAAACTTCAGGAGCTTGACAGAGTGGTCTTTAGATGTGCAGTCGTTGGTGTAGAGGGAGAAGAGCAGTGGGGAGAGAACACAGCCCTGAGGAGCTCCAGTGCTGATGGTACGAGTGCTGGATGTGAATTTACCAAGCTTTACTAACTGCTGTCTGTCTGTCAGGAAGCTGTTGATCCACTGGCAGACGGAGGTGGGGACGGAGAGCTGTGTCAGTTTATTCTGAAGGGTGTCCGTGATGATGGTGTTAAAAGCGGAGCTGAAGTATACAAACAGGATCCTCACATAAGTCCCTGGTCTGTCAAGATGCTGCAGGATGAAGTGCAGTCCCATGTTGACTGCATCATCCACAGACCTGTTTGCTCTGTAGGCAAACTGCAGGGGGTCCAGTAAGGGTCCAGTGATGTCCTTCAGATAAGCCAAAACCAGTCTTTCGAATGATTTCATGGCTACAGACGTTAGGGCCACAGGTCTGTAGTCATTAAGTCCAGTAATTTTGGGTTTCTTTGGGGCGGGGATGATGGTGGAGCGTTTGAAGCATGAGGGGACTTCACACAGCTCCAGTGATCTGCTGAAGATCTGTGTGAAGATGGGGGTCAGCTGGTCAGCACAGATTAAAATAAAAATAAACAACATCAAATAAAATAAATGCTTTACATTCTTGTTGGGGATATTTTTCATTTGTCGAGCAATTCTGTCAAATTCCTCAAGTTCACTAAAAGAAAAGATCAATGCTGTTGTCAGAAATGTTGTGTAACACAAAAATCCAACAGTTTTTGTACAAACAAAAATTTAAAACATACCTTGAGTAATAAATGGGGCCCTGGAGGAAGACCTCTTCAGCCTCTTGCCAAGACAATTCTATGCAGATTACTTGATATTTTGATGAAAATAAACTCAAGGCCGCATTTTATTCCAAAGATCTTATTTGTAATTATTACAGAACCTATTTCTAATTGTTACACTGTTATTGTGTTACTATTATTGTCTGTGGTAGCACTTGAGATTTGTAAAGTACAATAAAAAGAACGTGCAATATTATTTTTCTTACACATACTACTACTACTAATAGTATATGTAGTAGTAATCTTAGTATGAAATAATAATAATACAGTAATACGTACAGTAGACCTACATAGTACTAAAATATGTTACAAATAATGATTTTATTATATATTATACATTTTATTTTAACATTTTTACTTTTTTTTTTTTGTTAGAAAAAATATTAAGTATCCCAGAATGGTGCAATAACACAGAAAATAAGAGCAAGCTGTAAATATGATAAAATAATGCTATCTTTCGACACTAATTTTGATCAAATCAAATACTGACTAAGCTAGCAATAATAGGTTACACACCATGTGTTTGAAAATAACTGGGGAGAATACAATTCACGGCTTATTTTGTCGAACTATCTATCTAAACTATCATTAAATACTAAAATAGGCTATTCGTGTGTTGGTGTAATAAGATCTCACAATGATTTATGCCATAAAACCTGGTAATTTTCAGGAATCGCTTTAATAAAATTAATAACCTTACTCACGTGTCCGATGTTGCTACTTGCTAGCAGTTATAGTGTATAATGTTGGAAATTATTACTGTACACACCGCTACAAAACAAATGTTCATCCAAACAGCAGGTGGCACTGTCTGAAAAAACGATAGTTCTGGGAGTGCAGGTCTGAGCGTGCAGTTGGGCCTCCGGGCCTGCAGCTTCACCTACTCGATAGCTGTAATATCCTCGCCCCAGTGCAGCAGGTGGCAGTAACTTCAGCCCGAAACCCTCCAGAAAAACCCACGAAGAAAACAAAAACGAAAGTAAAACACAGATCCCAAGAGAAAGCGTTGCTCGTTGGATTTGATCCATGCCATGTCCTAGAAAACATTTTTATAGATACAACTTTAGCACAGACGCTACTAATTTTAACCCTCGCGGACATTGTTTTTGTATATTTAATCCAATCCGTCTGAGAGATATGAGAATTAATTGATATCAAGCTACAGGCCTAAAGCACAGAACAATGAGCGTTTCATATTCTTATAAATGCTCTTCTTAGTGGACAAGACTGCAAGTAAGTTTTTAAAAAGGGGTTATTGAAAGCGAATGTGTTTCTGGAGCTGTTTCTGTATTTCCGCTTCTGTTGTTTGCTGTTGTTGCTGTGATGCGAAACCGAAAGTATCTTTAAACCAGCCATTTCTCATCAAGATCATTTAGTTATTCTACATGGCAGTGCATTTGTTTGTTACTCACTTTATTTTCTAGTGTTTTTTGTTGCTGTTGCTGCTAACTCAACATATTGATTGATCTGATTAATATCCATCATCTCCAGGTCATACTGAACAGCAGATTGTTGTCTCATTAGTGCTGATCAATGACAGTTTAGCTGCAGTATGTCAGAGGAGCGAGGAAAGATGAGTCTCTCACAGAAACAGAGGTAAGACTGAGTCTGCTTTCATCATTTTAAACACTGCTGGAGTTTCTCATGTTTGCTGTAAAAAACTAAACCTTCACAAACTTTACTTTATATTTACAAATGCTTTGCAGAACTTCATAACTTCCTAATTAAAAAATAACTAAAAATATTTAAAAATAGCCAGTAGATGATAAATATCTGAAAATCAACATCATCATTTACAATCGTAACCCAATTTACAGTCTCTCTTCAGCACTGGGTATGTAGATAATTCAATTTGAATAATTAAGTGAATTATTCCACATCAGGGATTTTGGTTTACACTTATTTTCAGACATTAAAACATGACTGCACGCTTAATTTAAAGGGGTCATATGATGCTTTTAATGGTTTCCTTTAGTGTGTGTAACATATTGTGTTCAGAAGCATCAGTGTCTGTAACTGCGCCTGCTGTAATCATCCTATGGAGTGACGTAGCTGTCACGTGGCTGGCACGAATGCGCGTGCGCAGCAGTAATAAAGACACAGTTTTCAGCTCCACATGTCTGGTTCTTGCAAGCAATACTTTACATGGTGTCAGAAGTCCAAAGTGCATTGAATAAAGTGCATCAGGATGGCGTCTTCACAATTTGAGCACCCGAAGATCGACTGGGATGCTGCCGACCTATACCAGGAGTTTGAAAGGTTCCGAAGTCATGTTATGTTCGTCTTTGATGGACCGCTCTCGGAGCTAGCAGCTAAGCAACAAGCCGGCTGGCTAGGTACGTGGCTCGGAGAGCAAGGCAGAGAAGTGTACAAGACGTTTACCTGGGCTGAGGGTGAAAAAGAGGATCCCTCTAAAGTGCTGGATAAGTTTGCAAGCTACATCAGACCAAGAAAAAAATAAAAGGATTGCAAGACATCGCTTCAAACAGAGGAAACAAGGTCAGACCGAAAGTTTTGATAACTTTTTGAAGGATCTGAGACTAATCCTGATGGACTGTGAATATCCTGATCCGGATGATATATTAATTGATGCAATCATCGCGGGTGTGAGAGAAAAAAGGGTACAAGAAAGGCTGCTGGATAGAGGCGAGGAACTGACACTTCCAAAAGCTATTGAAATTTCCCAGCAGTTTGAAATGTCACAAAAACAAATGAAAATTGTCAGAGAAGAAGAAGCAAAAGTGTCAGTAGTGACTGTGAAACCCAAACATGCAACACACAATAAGAAAATGTACAAAGGACAAACAAAACCCACGCACAACAAACAAAATCCAGACAAAAGGCAGAGAAGCTGCACGAGCTGCGGAAAAGATGCAGAGCATAAATGGAGCAAAGGAAAGTGCCCAGCAAAGGGATCGGTGTGTTCATACTGTCACAAACCGAATCACTGGGTAGCTGTGTGTCGCAAGCGTGCTGTCAACACAGTGGATATAGCACCGGACCAAGATTCTTCAGAGGAGCAAATACTGAATATCAATTTAACGCAAGATGATAGACCTGAGGACGACAAATGGACTGTGAACCTGGATATCCTGTCTCAGGAAGTGTTGTTCAGAATTGACACGGGCGCCAAGTGCAACACCCTAACATTGGACAGGTATCAGTTACTCATGCATGAAGGTGAGCTCAAATGTTCCAGTACTGTCCTACGCTCATACTCAAATCACAAACTGAAGCCTGTTGCTGCAGTTGACCTCCTGGCAAAATACAAAACTCAAGAAGTGAGTGCGGAGTTTGAAATTATAGATATTGCTCAGGAAAATGTGCTCAGTGGCGTTACAGCAGAGGCTCTGGGCTTGATTGTTCGTCTTCACTCTGTACAAAAGACTGACGAAGCAGACAAAATACACAATACTAATGAGTATTTTAGCTCTACCTCAACACTGAGTGTATCTTCAGGTTTGATCGAGTTTCCAGAGCTGACACGCACCACCGGAACACTGCCAGGTACATACACCATCAAGATTGATCCGGATGCCAGAGGTGTGGTCCATCCTGTCCGTCGCCAACCCGCTGCTCTTAAAGCAAAGATTATAGAGAAGCTGCATGAGATGGTGGAAGATGACTACATTGCAAAAGTTGACCAACCTACTGAGTGGGTGAGTTCAATGGTGGCTGTAGTACGCAATGGTAAAATAAGAATCTGTATTGATCCCAGTGACCTAAATAAGGTCATAAAGAGAGAGCACCACCCAATGCGCACTATAGAAGAAGTTGTGTCGGCGATGCCAGGTGCTAAAGTGTTTTCAGTTCTAGATGCCAAATCAGGATTTCTCCAGATAAAACTGGATGAGGCTTCGTCCCTCCTCACGACCTTCAACACACCAATGGGAAGATATAGATGGCTGAGGCTTCCCTTTGGACTGAAATGCGCCCCTGAAATATTTCAGCGCATCATGGATGAGATGCTTGAAGGTGTCACTGGAGCCATAAGTGTCATGGATGACATCCTTGTTGCGGCCCCCACAGAGGAGGAGCATGATGCAATATTGCGCAAAGTAGTTGAGAGAGCAACAAGCTACAACCTCAAGCTAAACTTTAACAAGTGTCACATCCGCCAACCAGCAGTCCCATATGTGGGTCATCTGATAACAGCTGACGGGCTCAAGCCAGACCCAGTTAAAATCAAAGCGGTGCAGCACATGTCACGGCCAACCGACAAAGACGGTGTTCGCCGTTTTCTGGGATTTGTCACCTACCTTTCAAAGTTCATACCGAACCTCAGCGAAGTGGATGCTCCACTACGTCAGCTTTTAAAGAAAGATGTGGAGTTCACATGGCAACCAGCTCAGCAGAAAGCCTTTGCCAGGCTTAAGGAGTTGTGCACACGTCCACCAGTGCTACAGTTTTTTGACCCTACAAAACCGGTGGAGATATTCTGTGATGCCAGTAGTAATGGATTAGGAGCTGTCCTCCTGCAGAATGGACAGCCCATAGCCTTCTCATCCAGGTCCTTGACTGATGCAGAAACGCGCTACGCGCAAATAGAGAAAGAGATGCTCTCTATTGTCCATGCCTGCGCAAAGTTCCACAACTACATATTGGGCACACATGTCACAGTGTACAATGACCACAAACCCCTCGAAGACATCTTCAAAAAATCACTGCTGTCGACCCCGATGCGCATCCAGAGAATGCGTCTTCGCTTACAGTGGTATGACCTGACGGTTAAGTACAGGAGAGGAAAAGACATGGAGTTGCCCGACACACTGTCTAGAGCACAACTTTCAGAGTGCACGCCAGAGATCGATGGCCTGGAATGTGTCTCCATGCTTAACTTTGTCTCAGTCAGCGACCAAAAATACACGGAACTGAAGGAGCGCACACGAGAGGAGTTAAACTGTCTCCTTCAGACAATTCAGAGTGGCTGGCCTGTCCACAGACGAGATGCGCCTGTGCCTGTACAGTCATACTGGGACTCAAGAAGTCAATTAGCTTCATCTGATGGACTCATTTACAAAGGATTACGCATCGTGGTCCCCCCCACAATGCGGGAGCACATGCTGAAACTCATTCACCAGTCTCATCTGGGGATGGTGAAAAGTAAACAGCGAGCACGTGAGGTGCTCTACTGGCCAGGCATGAGTGCGGAAATTGAGGAAGTAATCAGAAATTGCAGCAAATGTGCTGACTTTCAAAATAAACTGCCCAGGCACCCCCTCAAACCAACGGAAACACCAGAGTTGCCATTTGAAGAGGTGGCATCAGATCTGTTTGAGTTTAATGGGAAACAGTACATTGTGCTTGTAGATTACTACTCAAAGTTTATTGAAGTGGATGAGCTAAAGGACATAAGAAGCAGCACTGTCATAGAGACTTTGAAAGCTCAGTTTTCCAGGCATGGCATACCGTCCTTGCTTCGGTCAGATAATGGCCGTCAGTATTCTTCAGAAGAGTTTAAAAACTTCTGCGAAAGTTATGGAATAACACACAAAACGTCCTCACCACACACTCCACATTCGAATGGTGAAGCAGAGCGTGCAGTACAAACAGTGAAGAGGATGTGGAGTAAAGCAGCAGACAAACACCTAGCGCTAATGGACTACAGAACCACTCCACTTGAGTCAGTAGCCCTGTCACCTGCACAGCTGTTAATGGGCAGGAGGCTTCGCAACAAGCTACCAGCTGCTCGAGCCCTACTTACACCAGCAGCTTATGATCACCTCGAAGTGAAGCGCCTGCTAGACAACACGAAGTGCACTCAAAAGTTCTACTATGACTCCAAGAGAGCAGGAAACCATCCTGCTGCTCTCAAACCAGGTGATGAGATCAGGATGCAGCCGTATCCTGGCAGCAGCAAATGGTCCCCTGGTGTCGTTGTTAAGCCATACAGTGCTCCTCGGTCCTATGTGGTCGAGTGTGGAGGCAAGCAATACCGGCGGAACAGCCAGCATCTTCGTAGAAGCACAGCAGCAGCTAACAGTCCCCGTCACTATGTGTGTGATGATCAGTGGACTGAGCCCCCAAGTCTGTCTGAGGAGTCACATACTTCTCCTGAACTGCCCCGCTCAAACCCCAACACTCAAGTGTTACCAGAATCAAGCTCAAGTGTTGCCCCTTCCGCTCAAGTTCAGCTGCAACGCACCACCAGGCTGGGCAGAGTTGTGAAGCCCCCTGATAGACTGAATCTGTAACTGACCACAGTTTGTTGTGTTTGCCAGTAAGCATTCCTCCCAGTTGTGTGAAAGAAGACACAGTGATTGTATTTCATTTCTGTTATTTCTTGCCGTTCACTTTAAATGATGGTGCTGCATACATTAGAGAATTTATGTTTGGTGTTTTGGTTATGGAATTTCAGCTAACAAATAAGCAGTACTGAGTTGATTTAAAGTTATAAAAAAAAAAAGGTCAAGTCTGTATAAGGTATTTATTTTTAGGAGGAGAGATGTAACATATTGTGTTCAGAAGCATCAGTGTCTGTAACTGCGCCTGCTGTAATCATCCTATGGAGTGACGTAGCTGTCACGTGGCTGGCACGAATGCGCGTGCGCAGCAGTAATAAAGACACAGTTTTCAGCTCCACATGTCTGGTTCTTGCAAGCAATACTTTACAGTGTGTAATGTATCTGTTTGTTTAAGATCTTCAAAGGTACAAAGGTCATAGTCTCCTGCAAATATTTCTGTGAAGGACTGGAGAGAAAGTGTGTCGATATAAAACACAGATGAACCTCCTGTAGTGAAGTCTTCTCTCTTTGTGTCATTAGTGTAAGATCAGGATCACATGTGTCCAGCTCTGTGTCTGTGAAGAGTGACTGGTCAAAGGAAGAAGGACCAAACTTCAGTGAAGAAACAACATCACAAACCAAACGGTATTTGATGTGTTTCTTATTTCTGTTTACACATAGACTGTGTCAGAATGTGTATCAGTGAATAATTATTATAAAACTTATAGTTCAAAAATTGATCAAAGTATTCTTTTTCTCTTTTCTAAAAATATATTTTGGTCATATTTGTCCTAAAAACACAGTATTTTGATTTATTTTATTTACTATCAGGCTTCAGTATGAAACATTAGATCCAGATTTACAGTCTCACAGGAACCACAAGAATTTTACAGACAGTCTCCTGCAGATCTTCCAGGTAATAAAACACATTTTCAAGAATATTTAATAATTATAAACAAATATGTTATTGAAATAAGAGTGTGACGGAGCTTTTATTTCTAATTTCTCTTTTTAAGAACCCATAAAATAAGAATGAAAACCTATTATTAATATAATTTTTATGAATATTTACAGCTAATTAACGTTTGTCTCAGCTTTATTTATTATGAATATTTTTAATTACTGAATAAATAATTTTGACCAAATAAAGATGATTTTTTTTTTTCTGTCATTGACTTTTTTTGTCTGTCTTTGTAGGATCTTGAGAGCAAAATAATCAAATTTCTGAAGAAAGAACTGGAAAAGTTTAAGAAAATATTACTAAAAGAGGACTTGCAAAACTTGGTAAAGGATTTTAATGAGAATAGATCCAGTATCAAAGAAGCAGCTCTTGATCTCACGCTCTACTTCCTGAGAGAGATGAAGCAAGATGAAGCTGCTGATACTCTAGAAGGTAAGAAACTCATGACCATCTGTCAGATTGTCATTTATAAATGTAGGAGAGAAAATAAGATTAAAAATATGTATTTTTGTTTCTGTTTAGATGAACTGATCTTCATTCATCAGCTAAAATGTAGCCTAAAGAAGAAGTATCAATGTGTGTTTGAAGGAATTGCAAAGCAAGGTGACTCCACACTTCTGAATAACATCTACACAGATCTCTATATCACCCAGGGTTGTAGTGAACAGGTCAATGCTGAACATGAGGTAAGACAGATTGAAGTTACTTCCAGGCGTCATGAATCACAGGAGATACAGGTTGAGTGCAAAAATTTATTTGAAGCACCTGAACAAGACAAGCAGATCAGAACTGTACTGACAAAAGGAGTTGCTGGCATCGGAAAATCAGTCTCTGTGCAGAAGTTTGTTCTGGATTGGGTCGAAGGAAAAGAAAATCAAGATATCCGCTTCATATTTCCTCTTCCATTTAGAGAGATGAACTTAAAGGAGCAAGAAAAACTAAGTTTGATGGACCTTATAACTCAGTTTTTCCCAGAGACAAAAGGACTGAACCTTACAAGAAGGAACCAAAACGTCCTGTTCATTCTTGATGGTTTGGATGAATGTCGACTTCCTGTAAACTTCGATGGTAATGACACATGGTCTGATGTATCATCACCAACCTCTCTGGACATTCTCCTAACAAACCTCATCAAGGGAAATCTGCTTCCTTCTGCTCTCATCTGGATCACCACCAGACCAGCAGCTGCCAGTAAGATTCCTCCTAACTGTATCGACCGGCTGACAGAGATACGCGGATTCAATGATGCACAAAAGGAGGAGTATTTCAGAAAAAGATTCACAGATGAGAATCAGGCCAAAGAAATCATTGATCATGTTAAACAGTCAAAGAGTCTCTTTATCATGTGCCACATCCCAGTCTTCTGCTGGATTTCAGCCACTGTTCTCCAGAACATTTTAGAGGAGAAAAGAAATAATGATGTGAAAAATAATCAGGATGAAGATGCCTCCAAAACACTGCAGGAATCAAATACTGAAGACACTCCCAAGACTCTGACACAAATGTACACACACTTCCTCAGATTTCAGATCCAGCAGAGCAGACGAAAGTATGATGGAGAATATACACCAGATGTTTCCTGGGATAAAGATGCCATCTTTTCACTGGGGAAACTGGCATTTCATCAGCTGGAAAGAAACAATGTGATCTTCTATGACACAGATCTGGAAGCCTGTGGTATTGACGTCTATAAGGCATCGGTGTACTCAGGCATGTGTACCCAGATCTTTAAGGAGGAAACAGGGATCGTTCTGGGTACCATGTACTGCTTCGTTCACTTGAGCATTCAAGAGTTTATTGCAGCCCTTTATGCACATCTGTTTCTAGACATCAACAAGAAATATGTGTTTGATCAAGACTCTACAGAACAGGAAAACAAAAATAAAACCATGTTTGATTTGCTGAAGACTACAGTGGGCAAGGTGCTTGAGAGTGGCAGTGGTTATCTGGACCTTTTCCTTCGCTTTCTTCTTGGAATGTCACTCCAATCCAAAAAAAACACAATTGATTTCCTCAAGACTGCAGTGGACAAGACACTCGAGAGTGATGATGGACATCTGGACCTTTTCCTTCGCTTCCTCCTTGGTTTGTCACTCCAGTCCAATCAGCAACTCTTACAGGGTCTGTTGACACAGGAAGACGCCAATGACCAGAGCAAAAAGGAAATAGTTCAGTACATAAAACAGAAAATTACAGGTAATCTGTCTCCAGAGAGATCCATCAATCTGTTCTACTGTCTGAATGAACTGAACGACCAAACTCTGGTGAAAGAGATTCAGACCCACCTTAGCAAAGGAAGTCTCTCATCTGCTGATCTTTCACCTGCCCAGTGGTCTGCTTTGGCCTTTGTGTTGTTGACATCAGAGGAGGAGCTGGAGGAGTTTGAGCTTCAGAAATTCAAGAAATCAGACGAGTGTCTCATTAGACTATCGGCAGTCATCAAAACCTCTAAAAGAGCTCTGTAAGTTATTTAATATATTTTGTCATGTTTTGTTCTCATATTAAAATTACACTTATCTACATTGATACATAGCAGGTTTGGACAACCCTGATCTGTAGTAATTATTAACCATATACCAATTATCAGTATATATCTCTTTTAGGGTTAAATCATAACACCTTTTTTATTTTTTTCCCTTAAAAATTGCAGACCTTTGGAATTAAAGTGCAGTGCAATGTTTTTTATTAGATTTACATGGGTTTTATGTAGAAATTTCTCTTTTCAGCAAAAGAAGCTGTTTAGTTAGCTGCAGAAGAAGCACATAATGTTGTTCCAGATAGTTATTTTTACTCAAATATGCAGTTCAGCTTCTTAAACTTCTGCTATAAAGGAGATATACTCTTGCATAACCTCCATGCATAAATCATTAACCTCCAGATTTTCCACCTCAAGACACTCATTAAGATAATAAGCAACACTTTTAAATGTATAACTCATTGCCATTAATGATATAAACATTCATTTACATATTTTATTACATTTTATTTCAAACATGCTAGTTTGATTTATCTAGGAATTTTTTATCAATAAAATTCTAATATACATGCAGTATATTTACTGCCCATGTAAAAATAATTGATATTTAATATTTAATTTATTTAATTATAATTTGTTTCTCTTGTAGGCTAAATGATTGTCACTTAACAGACAAAAGTTGTCCAGCTCTGGCTACAGTTCTTGGATCAGATACAAGTCTGAAAGAGCTGAACATGAGCAATAATGATCTGCAGGATTCAGGAGTGAAGCTGCTCTGCACTGGACTGAAGAATATAAATTGCAAATTAGAGATACTGAGGTAAGTTTTGTGACAAACCCTAGTGTTGGTTAGAATTCAGATCCATCTGTCAACATGGACCTAGATAATTTGCCACAGAATTGAGGGCAGAACTGCTTCAGCTCAGTGAAATTTAAGGCTTTAATTCTAGCATGAACTCTACATTCCAGGTCCTACCTCAGCATTTCAATGTGGTTTAAGAGTGGACTTATGTTGGGCCATTTCTAAGGCCAGTTTTAATATAATTGAAATCATGTAATGATTTTTAAATTATTTTACAATGTTCTCTGTGATGCACCTAGAATATTAGCGAGATTTTTACATAAAAAACATCACGATTTAGATATAATAGGCTATTTTGTATCCGGGATTTGACCCTCTCTGCAGTCTGTTTTTATAGGTGAGGCACATTCAAGACACTAAAGTGAATTCTCACTGCTATCATTGGCAGTTTTGCATATTAATACAAAACAATACAATACAATATTTATTTGTAAAGCACATTTAAAAACAACCGAAGTTGACCAAAGTGCTGTACAGAATAGAATAAAAATAAAAATGTTTAGGCTTTCCTGTAGCTCTCATAGTAGAGCATGGCGCTAGCAACGCCAATGTCATGGGTTTGATTCCCAGGGAAAGCAAGAGGAGATAAAATGTAAGAACTGTAACTTGAATGCAATGTAAGTCGCTTTGGATAAAAGCGTCTGCTAAATGCATAAATGTAAATGTAAAAAAAAATAATAAGATGAATAACACAAGTCTATCAAATTTAAAACACAACAATAACAAAATAGCTCAGTATTCAGTAAATCTGGAAAGAGAAGAAGGATCGTGGTTTTTTTTTTTTTTAAGATATGGCGTCACCAAAGCACATTTAAAACTGTTAGGGAAGGAACCAGTAAACAAACATTTGTTAACCAATAACAGACCAGGATCAACTGTGTCCATGATTTGTCTAAGGAAAAGAGATGGAATAATATACTGAGGACAGTTAGTTGGTTTTAGGTAGAGATGCACCAATTGACCGGCCAGTGATCGAAATCGGCCGATTTTTCACATGACCGGCCCGAATCGGTGACTGGTCGATCAGTCTATTGTTTTGCCGATTCTGAGCCGATCCTTTTATTGCCAGCGGCGCAGGCAATGACATCACAGCCCCCCACACACTCACAGTTGCGTGTAAACACGTCGTTTCACTTGAGAATTATTCTAATTTTAATTGCATTCAGTGTTAACGGTGAGTGATAATGTATTTATGTCATGCCAGATGAGGCTCGCACAGCCTGAGTGAGTATGCGAGAGAGGCAGCACACACAAAGTAACTCACAGAAATTTATAGATGCATACTGTGGTAGCAAAAAAAGATATTTAAAATTAGAAGTTAAAATTAAGCGAAATAGTATACAAAATATTGACTGTTTTTACTCAATTTCGCTGACGAAAATAGTTCCGATCAAAGCCACAGCAGAACTGCTGTGTCTCCGAGCAACACACGGCGGTGTTTCTTTACTGAATGAATCCACGTTTTTGAATGACTGGAGTGAGTCAATGATTCAGTGGCCCATTCATAAGGACAGTCACTTGCCTCGTTTCTGAATGAATCAGCCGTTTGAATGCATCGGCTGAATGAATTAATAAATGACTCGCTCATTAAAACAGACACTTGCTGCCATCTGCTGGTGGTTTAGTCATATTTAAAAGTATCATTGCAGTTTTTCAACATTTATTTGTATGTTTAAAAAAATATGCAAAACATTAACCTTATAAAATTATTAATTTAATAATAATTTAAGGTTAGGGGGAAAATTACAATTTATAAACATAGTGGGAAATTACATCTGTTTTGTTACATACTGCAACTCATTTTAAGTTAACTATTTCTTCCTCTTTCCAGTCACAGAGCACTTTATTTTGAGACTTAAGTGAGAGAAAATCTGTAACTTAGTCCAGATTGGGGGAATTGTAATGTTTAATAATTTATTTTATTATGCAAATAATTTTTGCATTGAAATTTCCATAGATTTTTGTTTGTATATGCTGTCAATTATAGTTCTTAGAAAGAAAATCGGAATCTGCAAAAATCGGTATCGGCAGGTCACAAAAAAATCGGAATCGGCCAAGAAAATTGCAATCGGTGCATCTCTAGTTTTAGGTAGGTTTAGGCCCGATACTTAGCTCCTGTACTCGTACTCGTTAAAATGCCCCGATACCAAACGCCGATACCACACGGCATGTGATAAGTGCCATATTCAGACAAAGGAACACCGACAACTGGCAGCAGAATGGAGTTATTATAGATTAAGGATGTCTACGAAGTATATATGCAATTAATTTAATGTTAAACATTCAGTATTAACACCTGTATAGCTGATGTGGGTGAGCTGATGGGCTAAGAAAAGCACGCTGAGTAGATTGAGTGCGTGGCACTATAAACGTAATTTATTTTCAACTTTAAGCATATACGACTTTCTGGCGAAAGTGAAACTAGCAGTCTGTTTGAATTGCGCTAGGCTGTACTGTACTTATCCCTCTCATTCTGCACCAGTACAAATACGTGCACGTATTGTGTGTTTTGCTTGCCTCATGAGTGATTCTGCATTATATGAGTGGCTTTGGAATATAAATCGCAGCACATTTCAGATGAAAAAATGCAACTTATTTCTGAAAATATCACATTTAGGAGGCTTATAACGAGTGGTTCCCTGCATTATTACAGCAAAACGTGTGATTACAGAACTAAATCGCTGCAATGGAGCAGCTCTAATGCTATTAAATCTAATGCTATTAAGATGATGTACCATAGAGCAAAGAAATTAACAGTGAAAGTATTCAGTTGTACACTAAATAGCACAGTAAACGGACAAGGAACAAAATTAATTTACTTTATAGATTAATATTGTAAAGGTTATTTCTGGAATAGCTCATTAATCTGTTAATTAATGTTACATTTTAATTTCTGTTCTAGGCTTTCAGACTGCAGTATCACTGAAGAAGGTTATAAAGCTCTGGCTTCAGCTCTGAGATCAAACCCTTCACACCTGATAGAGCTGGATCTCACAGGAAATGATCCTGGACAATCAGGAGTGAAGCAGCTCAGTGATTTACTACAGGATCCAAACTGTCAACTCAAGACACTGAGGTGAGACGTGATCAAATAGTACAAAATAAATATGTAGGTGAACTTTTTCTTTTTATACTTATAAGATATGTTGAACAACCTGTTGCTGCATCAAAGTTAACAAAGAAAAAAAACTTGTGCTTTTAAGCAATATTTTCTATGTTGTCCATTGTATAAAAGGTGAGAACTGAATTGAATCCTGCTTCATCTTCTCTTCTGCAGGTTTTTGGGTCCTGCTGCAGATGAAGCCTGTCAGTATGTGACTGGAATTGTGGGTAAAAACCCGTTACTCCTGAGAGAGCTGAATCTGAGTGGACATAAACTAGGAGACACAGGAGTGAATCAGATCGCTGCTCTACTGCAGGATAAACACTGTCAACTCAACACACTGCTGTGAGTGTTTGACATGCATTAATACTAACATTATTGAATGGGAATTAACTAGGAAAAGTACATATTTGTTGTCTGTTGGAAAATCCACATGCAGATTGGAAAAACTGAAGTGTTTTTTTATTTATTTTTATTTACATTTCTACATGTTAAAATGCATTTGTAAATGTCTACAGGGCTCGCAAAATTTCCAAATACCTGGTAACCCTTCGGGCAGGTACTCTTCAGATTTTAGTAGCCCGAAAATTTATTTAACTAGCCCAAATAAAATAAAAAAATTAAAAAAAAATAACAACTTTTTTTAAATATAGAGAATCAGATAGGAGTGTAACTGTCAATCAAATGTATTATTAAATTATATTAAAACAAATTAATATTACTGTGCAATTGTTTCGATTTTTATAAGGCACATTAACTGCCTTTAACTGATTTTGAATAAATTCTGTTAAGTTTAACTATATCTTTGTAATGTAGAAATATTAAATGATTGCCAAAATTAAATAAGCTACTTTCTTAAATATGAAGCTACAAATGCCAGTAGGTGGCAGCAAGTGACTGTCTAAATGAGTGAGTTGAATCCTTAAATCAGCCGATTCGTTTAAAATGCTAATTAGTTTAACTTTGCAAACGACTGTACTTTGAATAATTTACTGGTCCGTGTAACACTGAGGAACAAAACACTGTGCTGCTCAGAGATGCAGCGGTTCTGCTGTTTGTTCTGTTTATAAAATGGAAATTTGTGTCTGAAAGTTACTCAGTAACTTGTTTATTGTACATTTGTGATTTGTGCAGATATTCAGAAAAGCAGGATTATTATTTGTGTGATACACTAACTCCTATAGCAGGGATCCTCAAATCTGGCTCGTGAGATCCACTTTCCTGCAAAGTTTAGCTCGAACCCTAATCAAACACACCTGAGCATGCTGATCAATGTCTTCAGGATCAGTAGAAAATCACAGGTAGGTGTGTTTGATCAGGGTTGGAGTTAAACTCTGCAGGAAAGTAGATCTCGTGAGCAAGATTTGAGGATCCCTGTCCTAATAGCATATATGTTATTAAAAACAGAAACTCATTAAATGGCTATGTATATTTTTTTAACATCATTTTGATGACATTTCCGCCCCACTATGTGTGATGGCAGTAAGATGGGAGAGAGCGCTCAAAACTCTTCAGATCGCATAAAGTAGTGAAACATTAATATAATACAGAATCATCCTCTGTACAGAAACGAGGCGAGAACATATGAGAATTTATCTTTATATTTCTATATGTGTGCTCTTTGGGGGTAAAGAAAATTTGACATTTTTCTCTGTTCTGACCAATGCAGTCAATGATGACTCTTTTTTTCTCTCTTTTGTAAAGTCACAGAAATACAATTGTGGAATGAAACTTGCATTTGTTGTAGTTTGCGTTCACCAATATAGAGCTTTACCAGCTATACTGTGAAAAGGGTCATTCAGGCCAAAATCCTGTAGTGCATATTTTTCATTTTCTTCAGTCTAGAACATGTACTTGTGTGACAAGCTGTGTTATAAGGAAGAATAACATCTTTTTTAATAGACTTTCAGACTGCAGTATCACTGAAGAAGGTTATAAAGCTCTGGCTTCAGCTCTGAGATCAAACCCTTCACACCTGATAGAGCTGGATCTCACAGGAAATGATCCTGGACAATCAGGAGTGAAGCAGCTCAGTGATTTACTACAGGATGGACTCTGTTCATTAAAGACCATCAGGTGAAAAAAAACCTTCAAATATTTCAAAATGAACCACAGATGTGAAATCAGCTGTATGAAAATGGATAGAAGGGTCAAATGCACCGTTGTTGAATAGGACATGAACTGGAATTAAATAGCAGTTCAGAGAAATTCAACAGACACACAACAGAATTAGTGGCAATAATAATGTAAAAGTATAAATGATCTGAAATCCTTATCTGCTTCCTGTAGGTTTTTGAAAAGTCCTGCTGCAGAGGAAGCGTGTGAGTATCTCACTGGAGTTCTGGGTAAAAGTCCATTACTACTGAAGGAACTGGATCTGAGTGAAGATAAATTAGGAGATCTGGATTGGGAGAAACTCTCTGCTCTTTTGATGGACTCTCACAGCAAACTGGAGAAAATAATGTGAGTGAACATGATTTATACATTGAAACCTCTTTGATTATTCATTATTAAAGACTGTCAGTAACATGTGAGATCAGATATGAAGAGTTGTTGTTCTGATGTGTGTTGAATATGTGCTGAATAATAATAATCAAGCATTGCATTAGTTTAGGCAGGCCACGTCAGTCAAGCTCACATCAGCTGATAGTCAGCTGTTCCTGATGTGTACCAATCCAGTCTCGACACTTATCACAGCAGTCCATTTAACTCCATTCTGTCAGCATCTCTTCTATCGCATCGCTGCTCACAATCAAACTCCCTCCTCCAACCCCAGCTCTACCCAACTGAACCTGTAATCTAATCTGACCTTTGTTTCTTTTCATATACACTTCACTACATTGCAAATATTCTCTACCATGTATTTGTATTTTCTACAATCATGTAAATTGTGAATTGTAATTAGGTAGGCATATACTGGATCTGTTCTGTAGCCCTGCTCTCCCCGCTCTGTTCAAGCATGGCTGCATGGACAGGCGTGTGGAGTTTTGCCCAGAACAGAACCATACCACCAACACTAACTGTATGCAATATAATTGTAATAAATATACTTGACGAAAGTGGTCCTGACTGAAATGCTGTTTTTGTGTTCAGGCTGAATAATTGTGAGCTGACAGAGAAAAGCTGTTCAGTTCTAGCTACTGTTCTCTCCTCCAAAACCATCCTGAAAGAGATGAACCTGAACAACAGTCGTCTGCTGGACTCAGGAGTCAAAGAGATCTGTGAGGGACTGAAGAATCCTGTGTGTGAGCTGAAGAGACTGAAGTGAGTACATTTCACCAGCAGCTACACTCAACACCACAGCGATGAGATCAATATTGCACATTGGCTGATGATGGGAATATTATATATGATACAGAATGTCTTTATGACCACATCAAACATTAGACTTTTAGACGCGCACTCCACTTCGTCTCAGCACCAGGTGCGAGTCAAATGAGCGTGGAAACACTACTGTGCTCGCAGTGTGTGCTCTTCAGTTGCATTGCAATTTTCATATCAAAGCGTGACAGAAACTATGAGCATCCAATGTGTAGTTACAGTTGAAGTCAAAAGTTTCCATACACCGTGCAGAATCTGCAAAATGTTCATTATTTTACCAAAATAAGAGGGATCGATCAAAATGCATGTTATTGTTTTTTTAGTACTGACCTGAATAAGATTTCACATAAAATGTTTATATATAGTCCACAAGAGAAAATAGGGTGAATTTGGGTAATCTGGGACATTTTTAGCAATTTTGATTTCTGCGATTTATTTCAATATCTATCTAACACATGAGATCAACACATTAGACTTTTCTGAAATCCCTAAGATGTTTTCTAACCACACAAGAAGAAAGAATGTAGATATTATACCCAGAGAAGACATGCCACATCTATTAGTGTTTTTGTGACAAAAAAAAAAATAATCTACTTGAATTTGATAATCTGGGACAGGTCACTTTGTAATCTGGGACACATGTATTAGGCCTAAAAAAGCCTATATTCACCATACTTTATGCATGCCAAACACAATATCACCAATTTTAAAAGAGCATTATGAAAAAAATGACAAGTACAGAAATCTCAATAAGAAAATGTATATTCCAATATCAGGAAAATAATTTCTATCTCTACACAGGATTAACGATCTACTGTGTTAATTAATTTAAATTAATTTAAAACTATTAAAATTGTTTAACATTGTATTAACATTTTAAAAAATTAACTAAAATTTAAGCAACAGCAAGCAACAATTTGATTAACGGAATATTGGTTTGGTTATTCAAGTTCTCCATTCTGTAAAATTGGGGCTACTCGGGGAACAATATTGAATAAATCACAAACATAATTTGACAACAATTAGGAACATTGTCTTATTTATGACAGATTTATGTCCTTAAAATAACACCCATTTCTCATTATGGCATGTATTAGCCCTTGTCAATAGATTTATAAAGTCCCTAAATGCATATTTCCCTCATTTGTAGACTGTCCCAGATTACCCAAAGCATGCTGTCCCACATTCTCAATCATATTTGATAATGTGGGACAGCAAAACAATATTTGAAAGTAAAAAAATTAAGTGCCCTGCCCCTTTCTGTGGAATCACCCCCATGAAGTCACGTGATTTCAGTCACATGACATCCATGCTAAAATTATAAGGTGTGTTCGACTTGAAGCACGGCTACAGACGGTGATCAACGAGAGTAGCCGCTTGCAGTCAGGGGCGGAGTTGAAAACGGATGTGTCAAGCTGGACACTTTCTGCTCCCGTCACGTGGTGTTTGCATACTCTATCAAAGATGAAGTGAATAAAATGCAATATTTGTCAAATACCCAGACGTTTCAGAAACTTTTTCATGAGCAACAGAAACACTTTTTATATACTGCTTAATACAGTGCCATCTGCTCAAGAATAAAGTTCAACGTAAACTATTTAAATACTAATAAAGTGGGGGTATGTATGCTTTCATCAGTGTAACATGATAAACGTGACTCAATATAACATTGCGCATACAGTAAAAAAGCTTTTACTGCTCTAAAAACAGATTTGTGAGCTGTATTGGATTTGAAGACGTTAGAAACACACGTCATTGTTGTCATGTGGTGAATTTGGCCAATCGTGAAACAGCTGTGTCGTCATCAGCGCTCTTGCAGTCGCTCTGGAGAAATTGCGCCGGCTGAGTCAGCCGTCTGCTCTCGAAACGATATCGCGGTACTTTGATGCCACACGTGACAGTGACGTGTGGTCGGCGCCGGTTCAAGTCGGACTAAATTTCTAACCGGCATGCACTGCTTCAAGTCAGCCGCCGATCGGTCTGCTAAGTGCTGCATGAAGTCGAACGCACCTATAGTAAAAGCCCTGCTGACTAAATTTTGTTAGAACAGGAAATAAACACACTGGATGTCCCAGATTACCCGAATTCACCCTAATAGGTTCATTTAAAAAAAATTACCCCTTTCAAAATTTTACATCCCCTTGATTCTTAATACTGTGTTGTTGCCTGAACGATCCAAACCTTTGTTCTTTTGTTTTTTGTTTAGTAGATAGTTGTTCATGAGTGCCTTGTTTGTCCTGAACAGTTAAACTGCCTGCTGTACTTCAGAAAAATCCTTCAGGCCCCACAAATTATATGGTTTTCCAGCATTTTTGTGTATTTGAACCCTTTCCAACAATGACTGTATGATTTTGAGATCCATCTTTTCACACTGAGGACAACTGAGGGACTCATATGTTACTATTACAGAAGGTTCAAATACTTACTGATGCTCCAGAAGGAAAAACCATGTATTAAGAGCCGGGGGTGAAAACCTTTCAGAATATAGCAGCCAAAAACCTAATAACCAGCTGCTGTGATGTCTGTTAATCAAAGATCAGAAGAAAAAAGTGGAAATCAATAACTTTTGTAGCTTGAAGGACTCATCTGTTCATTTAGAATTTAGTGTTTGATAACTTGTATTCAATTTCTTTATATTTCCTACTTGCTGAAGGGCACAAATATGAAATACATACTCGGAATTCGTGCTCTGCATTTAACCCATCCAACGTGCACACACACAGCAGTGAACACACACACATACCGTGAACACACACCTCAGTCGTGGTATTGAGGGTGGAGAGAGCGCTGGACATTCACTCCCTCCACCTACAATCCCTGCCAGCCCGAGACTCGAACCCGCCACCTTTGGATTACGAGTCCGACTCTCTAACCATTAGGCCACGACTTCCCCACTAAAACTTGTGACTTCCCCACAAGTTTTTCTAGTGTGTTTGACTAGAAGCGACACGGTGCTGATTTGTCAGTGTTTGACATCCGCGAGAGCAATTCAAAAGCGTACGGAGCAGTCTTCTCTCTATATCGCGCAGTTTCGCTTACTTGACACAGACTGAAGCTCGCGTGACGCTCGCGGTCATTTCAGCGTCTGCCGTCTCACTAAATGAGGACATAAATACATGAACAACATCTCCAGAACTGCTCTGAGAGTCACTTCATGAGCATTTTACCATTTGATTTGAGTAAAACTAGCATCATATCATATACACACAGAACTGTAAAGGTATTCCCGGAAACCCGTCAAAATAAAAGTTTGGTTTAACTTGGAAGACACTGCGGTAGAAATAAATTAATATTGTTCAGCAGAGTGTACTGCTACTACTAGGCTACTATTAAAATTATTAAAACTCTTATTTTTTTAAGTAATTATCACAACATTTCTTCCATGTTTTAAATATTTTTATAGTAACATTTTGTTTGCCAAAATAAATAAATAAAGTTTTATTTTCAATCATTTAAAAGAAAAATGAAATTAATGTTTTATGCCTTCATTTGAAAACCAGATACAGAACACAGAATTTCTGAGGAAAAAGAAAACATTTCATAAGGCTGTTTTAAGAATAAATTTGAATAAACTAAGTAGTTTTTATGCATTCAAATAATTAGACATACTACAACACAGAATTTAATAACAATAAAACATATTCTGAAAGAAAATAAAATGATGGCGGGGTGGCGATGGCGCAGTGGATAAGACACATGCCTTTGGTGTGAGAGACCCGGGTTCGAATCCACTGTGAGACACCAATGTGTCCCTGAGCAAGACACTTAACCCCTAGTTGCTCCAGAGGCGTGCGACCTCTGACATATATAGCAATTGTAAGTCGCTTTGGATAAAAGCGTCAGCTAAATGAATAAATGTAAATGTAAAACACCCACTTATGAAAGTGGATAAAGATTTTAAATTTCTTGAAGTCTTTAACAACCTAGAATAAATGAATAGAAATGATGATTCTGTCTGAGCTATGCGTTTTAAAACGAGCACGCACTAGTGTAAACTGAAAACTATTTGAGCTTTATTAAAATTATTTGCACTGATTTATTGTGTTGGCTATATTTTGTTCCTTTGTGCAGTGGCTCAGGAGATGAGTCCTTGAGTCTGTATAAATGTCAGCAAGCTGAAAAAAAATAAAACCAAAGTTTTTTGAGATAATGTAATCTTGTTAAAACTGTGTTCATAAAATTGGTATTGAAAAAAGTATCGTTCAGGAACCGGTATCGAACTCAAGGTATCGGTATCGATATCTAACATTTTTTAACGATACCCAGCCCTACTGACAGGACAGGATAGCTCTTTTTCTGAGGTGAGAGACTTTTAATTTCTTAAGTTACGAAAAATAACAATAGAATAATGACACTGACATCAAGCCTGACAACATCTCATTTGACTGCAGATACTGAATCTGATCAAAATAAGTCTCGCATCAGGAAAACATTTAGAAGTACGATTTTTGTTGTTGCTGTTGTTTCTTTGACTGTTCACTCCACAACCTACTCAAAACGGTTTTTATTTTTGTTTCTTCTTGTTTTTATTGTTTGTAGGCTCTCAAACTGCAGTATCACTGAAGAAGGTTATAAAGCTCTGGCTTCAGCTCTGAGATCAAACCCTTCACACCTGATAGAGCTGGATCTCACAGGAAATGATCCTGGACAATCAGGAGTGAAGCAGCTCAGTGATTTACTACAGGATCCAAACTGTCAACTCAAGACACTGAGGTGAGTGATATTTAAAATAATAATGTTTGTGAATAATGTATGTGACTGGAATTGTGGGTAAAAACCCGTTACTCCTGAGAGAGCTGAATCTGAGTGAACATGAACTAAGAGACACACGAGTGAATCAGATCCTGCACCTGCGAGTGTGAACTCTGTCAAAGGTTTAGGCAGGAGTTCACTGACTGCTCAAAGGATGCGTGCCCTATTGAACCTTTTTATGACACATCTGAAGTTAGGTAAAGTTGAGAATTGAGTATTTATAATGAATTTATAATCTATTTGAATGTGGTTTCAAACTGATGTTCAGGATGAGATGAGATAGATAAAGAAGTCGTCGATAACAACAAACATAAATAAATAGAGGCCCCCAAAGATGATGGTTTTAGTAAGACGGTCTATGCTGTTGGAAAATCTTGTTTAATTTAGTTCATTTTACCTAGTTTTGTTATTTCTTTTTTCATTCATATATGTTTCAACCCTCAACACAAACATAAACATACACTGCAAATGCAAACAGGTATCCACACACACACACACACACACACACACACACACACACACTCACATGTTGGTTTTTGTGGTTTATGGGGACTCTCCATAGGCGTAATGGTTTTTATACTGAACAAGCTGTGTGTGCTATTGCCCTACACCAACCCTACACCAAAACTTAGCCCTCACAGGAGACTGTGCATTTTTAGGTTTTCAAAAAAACACCATTTAATATGTTTTTTTAAGCCTTTCGGGGGGAGTCCGAGCTTCTGGCAATTTTCAGTAACTTTGGTGACTTAATTTCGGACCAATCAACCCGTGGCTGGAATGACGAAGCTTTCACTCCTAAAGGAATTCATCAAGAATCTACGCATTATACATGCAGCAAGACACTTTACTCAGCATCAACAAACCAGTGCAAGTAAACGCTTGTTAACTATTTAGATGCGCTTCTAGGCTTCGACCCTTTTGATTAAGGTGATGTAATTCTTTGATGGTTCTAACAGGTTGTGTTTAGCTGATGTGCAAATCCTGCCATTATGCTCTCTCTCTTGCACATGCGCGCTCTCTCTCTCTCTCTCACTTCCGGTGCGGGTGTTGTGTGTGAGTGGACGGAGTGTGAGCGTGGTGCAGAGTGGTGTGAGTGAATCTTTTCTTATTATTCTCTACGCTGTTTTGTTGAGTGTTGTTTTGTTTTTCTTCCTGTCCTCACTGTTATCTTACACCTAGGGCCGCGTGCTTGTGAAAGCATGTCGGCCCAGCAGGCACAGGGTTTGTGTTCACTCACGAGATGCCACGCAGTTAAGGTGACGTCTGTAGTGAGTGTGGAGGACTGTTGTTTGGCTGTTGGGGAAGTGATTGGACACTCAGGTGTTTTATCCGCTTCCCGCATGAATAACGCGATAGTGTTTTTTTTGGATAGTGTGGATAAAGCAAATGATTTGGTGGAGCAAGGAATTGTAATTAGAGGAGAATTTGTTTCAGTTCTCCCACTTTCTTTGCCTGCCAAAAAGGTTACTCTATCAAATGTGCCACCTTTTGTGAGTGATGAGATTTTAACGCAAGCTCTGTCACGTTATGGCAAGTTGGTGTCCCCGATAAAAAAGATACCGATCAGTAGCGAATCGCCTTTATTGAAACACATAGTTTCTTTTAGGCGTTTCGTCTACATGATCATCCCAGATGATACAGACCTAGATTTAACGCTTAATTTTCGGATTGATGATTTCAGCTACAACATTTTTGTTACTACTGGAAAGATTAAGTGTTTAAAATGCGGAAAAACAGGACATCTAATTCGAAACTGTTTGAATAAAAATACTGTCGGTGAAAATGAGAACGCGCAAGGTGTCGAGGATAACGGTGTAGTGGAATCTGCTGTAGCGGCGGCAGCTGTGACAGAGACCGGTGAAGACCCTCCAGAAGAGATGGAGGCAGAGCCGAGCTCATCTCGGAGCGGCCAGAATGATCTCAATCCTAATGATTCAACCAGCGAGTTTGGTTTCTTTGTCAGATAAGCAAAAAGAAAGTGCAATTGATGAACAGATTCAAGTTGCTGTTAATGAAAGTTGTGAGGAGACAATGGAGCAAGAACAGTTTCTTTTTAAGACTCCTCAAAAAAGAAAAATTAAAAATAAGTCACTAGATGTGAAAATAAGTAAAACCGATGGGTTACAAGAGAATGAAATGCAGGACACAGGGAGTGACAGTGATTCCTCTGAATGCAGTGTGAGTCTTTCACAAAGCGAACCCACTGCTCGTAGTTATGAACTTGAGGACATCAAATTGTTCCTCAGATCAAGAGAGGAGTGCAAGTACAAGAATATTTCCCGAATATGAAACAATTTGTTGAGAGAGCAAAAACTTTAATGGCTAGAGACTGCTTTACCAACAAAGAAGTTTATAGATTAAAAAAAATTGTGAGAAACATCAGCAATGTCCTAAATAATGAGACTGTCTGATATAAGATTCAGAAATAGCTTTCTCTTTTGGTTTTGTAGGATGTATCTTTTCTTTTTTTCTTTTTTTATAATGAGTGAGGTACATATTGCTTCTTTGAATGTTAATGGTGCAAAGAATTAAAAAAAAGAGGAAACATTTTTGAAGAAATGGAACAGAAAAATATAGATATAGCTTTTTTACAAGAAACACACAGTAGCTCAGATAATGCTGTCGACTGGACGAAAGAGTTCAGTGGAATACCTGTTTTAAGCCACAGTTCTACTGTAAGTGGTGGAGTTGCCATTTTGTTTAGTTGGAATTTTAAGCCAATTTCATACGATGTAAATTATTAAAAGTAGACTGTTAAAAGTTAGAGCTACTTACGAAACTTTTGTTTTGGTTTTCATTTGTATTTATGCTCCAACTGCACCCGTGGAAAGATTATTGTTTTTAGATACCCTTGGTTCAACTTTACAAAATTGCTGTACTGAGGAATTTTTGTTTTTAGGGGGTGATTTTAATTGTGCTGAGCTTGATATTGACAGAAATCATGTTGAACCCTACATTAGATTAGATTAGATTAGATTCAACTTTATTGTCATTGCACATGTAAGGTACAGGGCAACGAAATGCAGTTAGCATCTAACCAGAAGTGCAATAAGCAGAGGTACAGGATATACAGTGCCTACAATATGTTACATATGTACAGAATATACAGATAAGGCAGTAGTACTATGGACATAATTTACAAATTTTTAAATACTATCAGTATGATATACAGATGGGTGATATGAACATACTATACAGATGGATTGTACAGTAAATGTATGTACACTATGAGCAAAAACTATGAATATAATTACAAATGGATATGAATAAGCTATACATTAAGATATATAGATACTAGTGCAATGAACATTGAAAGTGCATAGAAATAAAAAATGATGACATGGCTTCACGTAAACATTTACTTCATTTCATTGAAAAGTATGATCTATGTAATGTTTGGAGAGCTCTGAATGGTAACGAGAGACAGTATACATGGGCTCACACACGTGATAATTGTTTATCTTTAGCCAGATTAGATAGGTTTTATGGTTTTAAGCACCATTTGAACGTTTAATAAGTGTTATATCACACCATTATCATTTTCTGATCATAATATGGTGAGTTGTAAATTTTTGTTGAATTCAGTGAAACCCAGAAGTGCATATTGGCATTTTAATATAAATCTTTTAAATTATAAATTTTTCTTTGAATCATCTAAGGCCTTTTGGGAGGTTTTCAAAAAGACAAAGTCTTCTTTTAAATCCCTACAACAATGGTGGGATTATGGGAAGGTGCAAATAAAACAGTTTGCACAGCAATACACTCAAAATGTCAAAACAGATTTAACTCGCTCGTTAGAAGTGCTTGAAAAACAAATAATGGATTTGCAGAAACTGACTCAGACTTCAAGTGATGTTAATTGTTTAGAAACCTTTTTAAGGAAAAAAGACAATGACAGCTTCAATGACAGCTTATTGAAGGGTGGGTTGCCGTTGAGCTGCCGAAGAGCAGTGTTTACTCTTCTCCCAAAAAAAGGAGATCTCACTGAGATAAAAAATTGGAGGCCAGTCTCACTTTTATGCAATGACTATAAGTTACTTTCAAAAACATTGGCAATCAGGTTGGCTAAGGTAATGGGATAGGTGATCCACCCGGATCAGTCTTACTTTGTACCTAGTAGGTCAGTTTTTGATAATATTTATTTTATTAGGGATATTATACAGGTTTCTAAGCTATTAAATATCAAATGTGGCTTGTTGTCTTTAGATCAAGAAAAAGCTTTTGATCGAGTGGAACATTCATATTTGTGGAATGCTTTGGAAGCCTTTGGTTTCCAGAATTTTTTTTTAAATATGCTAAAAATTCTTTATAGTGACATCGAGAGTGTAATTAAGATTAATGGTGGTTTATGTGCTCCATTCAAGGTTAACAGGGGGATTAGACAAGGATGTCCGTTGTCAGGTATGTTATATTCTATTGCTATTGAACCACTACTCCAACAAATTAGGAAAAGTTTGGATGGGTTAAAAGTGCCACATTGTGATTTTAATTTTTGTTTATCAGCTTATGCTGATGACGTTATAATAATAATCAATAAACAAGAGGATATACACTCACCTAAAGGATTATTAGGAACACCTGTTCAATTTCTCATTAATGCAATTATCTAATCAACCAATCACATGGCAGTTGCTTCAATGCATTTAGGGGTGTGGTCCTGGTCAAGACAATCTCCTGAACTCCAAACTGAATGTCAGAATGGGAAAGAAAGGTGATTTAAGCAATTTTGAGTGTGGCATGGTTGTTGGTGCCAGACGGGGCGGTCTGAGTATTTCACAATCTGCTCAGTTACTGGGATTTTCACGCACAAGCATTTCTAGGGTTTACAAAGAATGGTGTGAAAAGGGAAAAACATCCAGTATGCGGCAGTCCTGTGGGCGAAAATGCCTTGTTGATGCTAGAGGTCAGAGGAGAATGGGCCGACTGATTCATACTGATAGAAGAGCAACTTTGACTGAAATAACCACTCGTTACAACCGAGGTATGCAGCAAAGCATTTGTGAAGCCACAACACGCACAACCTTGAGGCGGATGGACTACAACAGCAGAAGACCCCACCGGGTACCACTCATCTCCAGTACAAATAGGAAAAAGAGGCTACAATTTGCACGAGCTCACCAAAATTGGACGGTTGAAGACTGGAAAAATGTTGCCTGGTCTGATGAGTCTCGATTTCTGTTGAGACATTCAGATGGTAGAGTCAGAATTTGGCGTAAACAGAATGAGAACATGGATCCATCATGCCTTGTTACCACTGTGCAGGCTGGTGGTGGTGGTGTAATGGTGTGGGGGATGTTTTCTTGGCACACTTTAGGCCCCTTAGTGCCAATTGGGCATCGTTTAAATGCCACAGCCTCCCTGAGCATTGTTTCTGACCATGTCCATCCCTTTATGACCACCATGTACCCATCCTCTGATGGCTACTTCCAGCAGGATAATGCACCATGTCACAAAGCTCGAATCATTTCAAATTGGTTTCTTGTGTCAAATTGGTTTCTTCAATGAGTTCACTGTACTAAAATGGCCCCCACAGTCACCAGATCTCAACCCAATAGAGCATCTTTGGGATGTGGTGGAACAGGAGCTTCGTGCCCTGGATGTGCATCCCACAAATCTCCATCAACTGCAAGATGCTATCCTATCAATATGGGCCAACATTTCTAAAGAATGCTTTCAGCACCTTGTTGAATCAATGCCACGTAGAATTAAGGCAGTTCTGAAGGCGAAAGGGGGTCAAACACAGTATTAGTATGGTGTTCCTAATAATCCTTTAGGTGAGTGTACATGTCTTATCGAAATTAATAGAGGAATTTGGAAAATGGTCTTCCGCAAAGGTTAATTGGAAAAAAAGTGATGCTTTGTTATTAGGAATTTGGAATGATGGAAAACCTACTCTACCCGAAGGTTTATGTTGGAGTAGATGGGGCATTAGATACCTGGGAGTGTTTTTAGGGGATGAAAGTGTTTCACAAAAAAACTGGGATGGAATGTTACAAAAAGTTAGAGGTCGGCTAGATAAATGGAAATGGCTTTTACCTAACATGTCTTTTAGAGGTAGAACACTTATTGTTAATAACTTGGTTGCCTCACTTTTATGGCATAGACTGACATGTATTGATCCCCCTGCAAAATTGTTGGCTGAAATTCAAGCGGTTTTTGTTGATTTATTTTGGGATAAACTTCATTGGATCCCACAGAGCATATTGTATCTACCTAAAGATGGCGGTGGTCAAGGCTTAATTCATTTACAGAGCAGGACTGCAACTTTTCGGCTACATTTTCTACAAAGATTTCTTGATGGACAGGTGAATGTAAGCTGGAGGGCTATCGGCTGCATTATATTACAGACTGTTGGAAATTTTGCTCTGGATAGATCCCTTTTTTTGATGGACTCAAAATGTTTGAACCTCTCACACCTACCTCCTTTTTATCAGAATGTTTTTAAAGTGTGGAGTTTGTTTCACATTCAAAATATGGAGAATTTTCATTCCATTTACCTGGTTATTAAGGGAGCCTTTGATCTGCAAGGCAAGATTGGACATTTCTTCCACTTTTTTTATTGGGATTCAGCAAGGTTCTGCAAAATTCAGGAGTTTTTGTTTTAGACCAGTTACTGTCTTTAACTGGGCCTCATTTTAAGGACACAGAGGCTGTAGCAAAAACACTGGGACTCCGATCGATTCACTCAATTAATTGGTTTTTAACTAAACTAATAGAGGCCTTCACAAGGGAAGAGAAGCTGATTCTGGAGGACTTTTTTTCAGGGAGTAATATTCCTGATAGTGAAGACCCTTTCCCATGTTTGACAATCCAACCGGTTTTTGAAGAATGTTCAGGTATTTTATTAAAACAAGGAGGATCCTTTTCTGTTGATTTTTCTTTCTTGTACAGGAAAGGAATTGTATAAAATGTGTGTTCTTGTCCTTAATAAGAAAAAACTTGACAAAAGAATTGATACCCCATGGCGTTCAGTCTTTAAATTATGTGATGATGTAAAACCTGAATGGAGAGTGTTATATAAGCCACCATTATCAAAGAGAACAGGAGATCTGCAATGGAGAATTCTTCATGGAGCCATTGCGGTTAATTCTTTTATTTCTATTTTGGATTCTAAGAATAACTCTGGTTGTCCTTTCTGTTTTGAAAAAGAAACAGTTTTTCATGCTTTTATGTACTGTTCTAGGCTTAAACCTTTATTTGTGATGATTCAAGAAATGTGTGACAAGTTTAATGAGAGTTTCTATCCTGAAACCTTTATTTTTGGTTTTAAGTATGCACAGAAAAAACGTATTGTGTTTCAATTACTGAATTTTATTCTTGGGCAAGCGAAATTGGGGATTTATACGAGTAGGAAAAGTAAACTAGAGCAAGGGTGTAATGATGATGTGGTTATGGCTTTTAGGTCTTTACTCAAAGTAAGGATACTGATTGACTTTAGTTATTATAATGTCATGAATGATATTTCCACTTTTAAAATGAAATGGTGCAGTCATGATGTGTTATGTACAATAGCTGAAGATGAATTATTTTTCTGTTTCTGAGTCTTAAAAAAAAAAAAATTCTATATATTTACTTTGTGAAAATGTAATTTGATGTGTTTTGGGCATTTTGTGAGTAAAGTGTTTTTCAAAAATCAAAAATCTCTCTCTCTCTCTCTCTCTCTCTCTCCATGCCTTCCTTCCATTGGCATCTATGTTTAATGTGTGCATGTTTGTGTTCAGTTCAATGTTGCATGTTCCCCTGTAGTGTAGTTTAATAAACATCCATATGTATTCACACTTGGTTGTCTGTGTCTGCAGCTCACAGAACGAGGTCACTTTAACGTTCCGGTTTTGTTACATGCTCTATGAGCGATGTATTAATAAGGAAATAATTTTTCGTGACCAGATAAATAATTTTCCTTAGAGTCAATAGACGATTGAAACTGTCCGTACTGCGGACGAACAAATAATTTCATTGTACTATTAATGCTACAGTTAATTACTGAAGATGAATATATAATTAATAACAACCCGTTACGATAAATTATGTTCATCTCACTTTGAGCTAATTTGCTACAGTTTGGTGGAGGACGCACGGGCAACGTTTTAAACCTGGTTCTGTGAGCAGACTCAGTAACAATGGTGTGTTTCTTATGTGTGTTTATTCAAACTATCCAACTGCGTCTTTTTGTGAATGAATGTGTAGGCTACACGCCCACGTTCCGTGCCTTAACAGTTCTCGAGATTCTCACTGAGAAACCAGCCACTATTAATGACTTAAGTTAACTGCAGTTTATAAATTAGACCCTATAAAACAACTAAACCTTTTTATAGTGTGTCTTAATGCTATTTTATCCGCCCTAAAGTGAGCGAAGAAAACCTCTTTTAGCACGAAGAAGATAGCAAGCGATGTTCCTCGCTTATCTTAAAATTAAGGCCTTATTATGTATTGCTAGATTGATGCCATTGTTCCAATGCCATACAACTAGACTATTACTCCCGTGGGTTTAATCATTAGCGTAGCTAACTAATGCATGCCCCCTCGCCCGATCACGGAGCAAAATTAATAATAGAATACTGCAGGTCAGTATCAGATTAATGATAACTGGGAGTCAAAGTCTTGATAAAGTAATTATTGCAACAACCGCATAAGCCCCGTATATCTGGCGAAGAAACCCCATATCAGCAGCGCGTATAAATAGTGTTATATTAAGTTTAACTGATCCTGGGTGAAGAATCCTCACTTTCAGTTTTGAACCGCATAAGCCCCATATATCTGACTAGTACCTCTCAGATCGGCAGCGCATATAAATAGTGTTATATTAAGGTTAACTGATCTTGGGCGAAGAATCCCCACTTTCAGTTTTGAACAGCATAAGCCCCATATCTGACTAGAACCTCTCAGGTTCTGACTAGAACCTCTCAGATCGGCAGCACATAGAGTTTTAGATTAAATCTATTTAATATTGGGCAAAGAAAACTCCCACTTTCGGGGTTTTGTTTTAAACCGCGTAAGTCTCTCCTGAACAGATAAAATCTCTTCAGGATAGCGGCTTCAGTTTAGCTGTGTGATGAGAAAAAAATCTCACTACAGTTTTTGATACGTCGTCTGTTTATTGTTGCGTATCATTGCATTCATATTAATCCTTGATGTGATGTAATTGATGGTCGATTTAATGGTGTAATATTTTGCCATTGTATGTGAAGTGAACGCGCTTTGTAAGTTATGAATGAAGTGTGAACGACAGCCTGAGCGTGAGATTCCCATACATGTTTACATCTGGCTCACATGCTCCGTGCACACCGGCTTTTAAGCGTGCATCGATTTCTTAGCAACGTCTGACCCTGGAAGGCAATAGCGAGGCCTTTCCGGTTGAAACTCGAGACGACGCACACGTCACAGACTAATGTAAACAGACCACTGCATGTAGCCGAAGCTACTGCGCTAACGACCCTACATGGATAGAAGCTAAAGCCCCTACCTCAGCTGTTAGCATCTGACTAACACTTAGAGACAGTGTGTGTAAAGTGTAACAGTTCCCTTCCTCACTCTACACTTTCTTTCTGTTCCATCTTCTGTTGGGCTATCAATTACTTTGGTCTCCCCCACATGCGTTTGTTTGTTTGTGTATTTTTTTTTTTACTTTGTTAATTGCAGCAATTATTTATTTATTTTATTTGGGCTTATTTTATTTAATCTACTCCAGTCTGTAGTTAAGTCTAGCTACACCTATTGAGTAAAATTTAATTTACTTAGATTTTAAATCTATTTAAAACAATTTCCCATTTACTTTCCTAAGCAATTAGTACATTTTAACTTGGTTTCTAATTTTCAATTCTACTTAGTTACCCTTTTCCTCTCCTTCCCCTATAGGCATAGGCATACGCATAGACAATGCTAGCCACCGCGGTGCACAATGAAATCTATTAGTGACCCACCGCCACCGGCATCAAGCTGCTTCATGTATCCTAGACGCTTAATCTTTCTGGTGTCCCCTCTCAATGTTCCCTGTTAGGTAGCATGCCCCCTGGGGCTTGGGCAGTGAGCTGACGAATCATCCATGGGAGCTCTCGGTGACTGGACTCCTCTGCCTGACCTACCCGACATGTACTGGGGGGGCGCCTCGGATACCTTTTACCCTGTACAACACGCAACACGACATCAGCAATGGGGTACCTCAAGTGTTGTATCGACCATACTGACTGACAAATAAGGGCAATTTTGGTTAATTACCCTGTGAAGTTACACGGTGGTCCACCCTCTTGAGAGGAGCGAACTCATCCATAGCTCGAGGCCCAAAAGGGGGGTCCGTGTAACTTGGGACCCACAGGCGAAACCCAATTTTGGCTGTGCCAGCTAGTTGTTGGCCCTCCTTCACTTGAGTGATGCAACATTGTGCCAAGTCATTTGCTGTTTGAGTGATTGCTACCAGGTGTCATGGATGCAAGTGATCAGGAGCCCCTGCAGTTGCGTGCTCGGGAGAGTCAAGGGGGATGGCCCAGCCATTGGGGTTCACCCGGGTGACCTCAGCTCACCACCAAGCCTAACAATACCTAAGATATAGCCATTCACTCAATATGAAACTTGAAGAGGACTAGAGAGCCTCTCTGCTTTAGTGTGCTCAGTCTGCCCAGCTATCTTTCTCATCACCTCCCTAGGCAGTACAACCCTGGAGAACCCCGCTCTGCAGTCCTTGTCAAAGCCCCTAGAGGTACTAGTAAGCCCGTGATTTCCAACTATCCTTTCTTAGGTTTGAACTTTGATTTATTTTATTAATTTCGGTTATGTTTGTTTTGGTTGTTTTTGTGGGCCTGGAGACCAAACCTGTTTGAACCATCAGAAAATACTTGGTAATAACGTTGATAAACCGAATATCCTAAGTCATTAAATTACCCCCCTAGGTTATCACCCATCAACAGCGTTACTCATAGTTTTGGGTGCTCACTCACACCAATTATCCTCTCCTGCCTTATCAGCCACGATATTTAAGTGTTTAGTTTGCGTCACTAACCGATCACACCAGTTAACCACGCAACACATAGCCCAAATATTTTAGCTCACTAAATCTGTACGGACTTGCATTGGGTATTGTTGTGCTTTTCCCTCTCTACCTGTGTTCCACCTGTGTCCAGATCATCCAGCCCTGCCACCCACCTGATCAGCCAAAGACCCCAACAAGCTGGCTAGAGACAATACGACTGTCAACCTAAATACTGCAGAAGGCCACCACACTTGCCTGCCTGCAAAACATGAACTGTTATGCTTGAACTCTGCCCAATGTGACCACATGAAACTATCCGATCAGGAACACCTTTAGCCTGCACGAGCAGTCTGAAACTGTCAAAGCGGATAACAAAGCTTTCCTGTAGCTCAAATAGTAGAGCATGGCGCTAGCAACGCTAAGATCATGGGTTCGATTCCCAGGGAAAGCAAGAGCTGATAAAATGTAAAAACTATAACTTGAATGCAATGTAAGTCGCTTTGGATAAAAGCGTCTGCTAAATGCGTAAATGTAACAAAGACTACAAGAAGCCTGCTACAGCTAGATCTGAGTCTACGGCAGACGACAGAACAGGCCACAAGGGAGGAAGGCTTCATCTCCAGAACCTTACCTCCTCCCGAAATCCGCATCACATTGTGGATCACCACCCAAGTGCCATGACCTTCCCCTGCACAGTGACCACCTGACATCTGCAGAACGCCGCCCATATGGCCTACAGAGAACACAGCGCTGCCTCCATAGAGACTGTTAAAATCCTGCCTATCTCTGCACAGTACCCAGAACTGACTCTGGAGAGCACACGGGCCAGCAACAGAGATCCTGAGGACATAAAAGAAACTGATCCTGAGAGTGGCCTCCCCAGCCGGGGAAACAGGATATATCAGACTAACTACGAGTGGCATCAGAAACCAACAACCCACCAGAAAGCCCTCCTACTAAGAGAAATGCCCAGATCTTGGCAAACGGTCTCTCACCACAGAGACATCCATCCTAACGCCAGATGGTCATGTCACCCAAACAGCACATCAGCCGACAGCTGATCACCCACGACAGGCCAAAATACACACACGGCCAACTCCCCTGCGCCTGACCATCAGCTCAATGAGACTGTACACCCTGTGTACATAACCCAAATGGATAAAGGCTCTCTTTTCACCAACATGGGCCTGCCACATGGTTTTGAGCCCAATGGACTTTAGGCATTCATAGAATTGGCCTCAAGTGCGGGAACGTTCACATTTCCAGCCAGCCAACTCATCTGAAGTGCAATGCCAGGTCACAAAGATCAGGCCTGACATCTCAGCTGGTCGCGAGAATACAGTCTCAAGGTCAGACCAGCCCACGGCCCAGACTCCTCCTGCTCTTACATCTTGAAAGGCACATCACTGTGATAGATGCGTCATCAGAAAGGCAACACAGTTCCCAACCAGCAGGAACAATAGCCATGATGGTGCCGGTCCCAAGCACCAGACAGAGCACTGAGCAACAAACCTGAAATCTCACCAGCAGAAACCATCTTGACACGTCCCATCTCTTCTCAGAGCTGAATAGTGTGGCTACACCTGAGACAGTAGAGATCTTGAGTATTCTAAAGAAGCTCATTCAGAGGAGGCCCCGTAAAGGAGAAGAAAAATGGACAGGTCAGACTCCTTATAAGTGTGAGAACTGAAATGGATGGCCGCCCAAAATGCCCACCAGCTGTACACTCACCCAGATCTCTGCTAACCAGCCACATTGCCAAGTAATGGCATCACCCAGCCACTTCAGCTGATGGCTGCACATCCAGGATGATCCAACACCTGTCAGCACACCGGTCACCGCACAAACCCGGTACTAGGACTCCTGAGGTACCCAATTGAAAAGAAGGGAAACCAGGAAACAGCATGTTGGAAAACAAGGCGAGACTTAGAGCTCTGGTGACACTGGAGTAAATCCAAATTTTATGTCACTTTCAACTTTTTGGCAGACCCCAAGCTGATGCTCAGAAACAGAACTGAACTCTTAAGACCCAAAGGTGTGCACTGAACATGCAGCAATGCATGCATACCACCTTCTCAGTGATAAAGAGCTGCTGGGTCACATTGACACTTTGCTGAAATTGAGACAGCCGAAACCCCGGGCTGAAGTGCGAGAACCCCTGCCACTCCAGCTAGACAGGTCACCGAGGTCATGGGAAAATCTCACAGCCAGCCATGAGGACATGACCTGAAGCCTCACATGCTTCCAGGCACTCACTAAGCACACACCAGACCGGCCTTCGCAAGCAAGTGCACATCTTTCCTATGAGACCTTGCAACCCCCTAAGGAAGCCCTGTAAAGTGCAAGAACTGCCAACCAGACCACACCAGGCGTTTACTCTAGTAAAAATATGAGACTGCAGTACCAGCATACTCAAAAGGGGAATGAACAGCGACAGTGTGACACACAGACAGCGTGGCCAAACCCTCAACCACACACCTTCAAAGGAAGGGAGGGAACCTGGTCCCACTCTGAGCCACACCCCCTTTTCTGAGAGACATCCTGCATCTGCCGACAACTGCTAGTGCCTAAGCTGCTCATCACAGGAGGCAATGATGCAGAGCTAATGTCAACTATGTGGACTCACTCAGGACCACATTACATCATCAAACTCAAATGGCATCTGCACTCTACACCATGCCTGATTTACTCTCATCCCAAGGAGTTTCATCTGACAGCTGGATTCACCAACTACTGCCTTAGTCCTGGTCTACACCAACAAATGGCCAGAACTAAAGGGGGTCGCCCACTTCAGCAGAACACTGCTCCCAAAGGAGCACTAACTACTCAGATGACAAAAGAACCCTGCTCTGCACTTCATGAACCACCCAGCGATTCTCCAGTTCAATAGAACATGGAAAGTGATCACAAAGACATGCCGCCCACCTGTAACGGCCCTCAACAGCCAAAGCAGCGGTACAGAGGACCAACGCACCCAAAGCCACACGGTCAGTGGCCTTTTGAGGATGCAATAGTGAGGCACAGTGTGCCCAGAGCAGGTGTTTGTGGGTTAACAGCAAATCTCTCCCACAGCAACACTTCGAGCTGGACTCCCAGTCATCACAGTACAAGTGACAGCCATCCTGATCACCCTTTAAATTGCATCGGCCCACAAGAACTGCATCAGAGAACTCCTCAGTTACACAGACTCAAATTATGCCAAGCTCAGCTTCACAGACCACCTCCCCCTTGGCTAGGAAGAAGATGAGTTTGCCACAATGAACAAGAAGCCAGTCAAACACCAACACCCGTCTGAGGCGTGCAACAACCAAGACCCACCCACCCACCCATGACATGGCAGCCGTAACCAACAGGAGACCAACTTTTACTTCCAGGGTACCCACCTCGCTGCCCTGGCGCTAACCTAATGACTATCAATGGATGACATTGCCTAAACAAACCTCTGACTGATCAAGGACACTTATTCTTGGCCACCTTCCTAACCCCTCCAACCACTCTATCACATCGGCTCAACTGGCTGCTGTGCCAGCCCTCAAACTGCTGCATGACATCAAACAGACATCACAGAACTCTTCCCTTCTAGCAAAAGAAGAAAGACCCTCCATGCAAACCCTCCACTGCAAACGAGACGACTCTTAAAGACCTTGACAAACTGGCTAAAATGTCACCCAGTTTGACCGAATGCTGCAGAAGGCCAAAATATCCAGAAGTGGAAACTCACGTGACTGACAGAGACAGGTAACACCACCTCAGACCCACATCCAGTCCTGAGAGTCAACGTGGCGCAAAGGTCTATGAACAGGTGCACGGCTGCACTTCCTCAGACCTTCGAACGGAACCACCGGAGAAGAGCGACCCAGGCGGAGACAATGCTGAACATGACTAAGGTTATCACCCAAGCTGAGGATCCAAAGGCTGAGGAAAATTAGAAACCACCTGTCATCCGTCCTTTGTGATCCACCTGCCATCTGACCGTCATGATCCACCAGCCATTTGACCATCAGGATCCACTGTTGTCTGAAGATGTCTCCAGGTGAACATCTTCAGCCAAAAGGGGGGATATTCTGTAGCATCTGCTTATGATCCTTGATGGTCATTGGGACTTTATATCTTAAGAGACCCCTTTTAGCCTTTGGACATTTGCACATAATTCACAGACCTGGCCCCACATTCGACCTTTATATGGGTGCTAAATTGCCAATGGTCTTTCCCCACTATCAAAAGATGCTAAGCAGGTCACCTCTCTGGTCTCCCTATCACATTTCAAACACATTCCGAAAAGGAGTGAATAACCCCCCTGTGCCAGGCACCAACGACCTGACTAGACCAGTGGTCTCCACAACTTCAAATACACATCACACACACACACACACACATAAAGACATTTGCTTTATTTAGTCCATAATAAAGCAGTTATAAATGTATCTGGTATATGCACATGTTGTTTGTATGTTTCCTTATTATATTAGCCGAGTGGCCACTCGTTATTTGTAAGCTCTAAATACTCATATTCAGGTGTATGAATGTATCTGTGGTTTAATATCTGCTAGATGTCTCTTTCTTGATATCAAAATGATCTGCTCTTTATTTCTCAAACGATGATGTACACTGTGACCTTGTAAAATGAATCATAATATCCTTACGGTACTGTGGGAAGAATTACACAGATCGAGCAGAACAGTCATAAAACATGCAAATGATGTGTCAAGTGAGACAAAGAAACATTTTCCCGCTGAAACTATGTGCCTTGTTATTGGTCAGACTGAACAAAAAATGGGTATAACCGGGCCAGATAAAACATCGCTCACACCCAAAAAGGGAGTTCTTCTTTTTTACCTTGAGAGACACACACCACCATGGAAACCTGCGACTCCCCTTTCGGGGGGAGTCCGAGCTTCTGGCAATTTTGAATTCAGTAACTTTGGTGACTTAATTTCGGACCAATCAACCTGTGGCTGGAATGACGAAGCTTTCACTCCTAAAGGAATTCATCAAGAATCTACGCATTATACATGCAGCAAGACACTTTACTCAGCATCAACAAAGTAACCGCTTGTTAACTATTTAGATGCGCTTCTAGGCTTCGACCCTTTTGATTAAGGTGATGTAATTCTTTGATGGTTCTAACAGGTTGTGTTTAGCTGATGTGCAAATCCTGCCATTATGCTCTCTCTCTTACGCATGCGCTCTCTCTCTCTCTCTCTCTCTCTCTCTCTCTCTCCATGCCTTCCGTGCGTGGCCATCTATGTTTAATGTGTGTATGTTTGTGTTCAGTTCAATGTTGCATGTTCCCCTGTAGTGTAGTTTAATAAACATCCATATGTATTCACACTTGGTTGTCTGTGTCTGCAGCTCAAAGAAACGAGGTCACTTTAACGTTCCGGTTTTGTTACATGCTCTATGAGCGATGTATTAATAAGGAAATAATTTTTCGTGACCAGATAAATCATTTTCCTTAGAGTCAATAGACGATTGAAACTGTCCGTACTGCGGACGAACAAATCATTTTATTGTACTATTAATGCTACAGTTAATTACTGAAGATGAATATATAATTGATAACAACCCATTATGATAAATTATGTTCATCTCACTTTGAGCTAATTTGCTACACAAAAAACCCCCCCAAAATAACTAATTTATTCAACAATTTGTCTCCTCTGCATCAGCGTAGCACCATTTTGGAGAATATCCGCTGGATGCAAGTGCGAACGCTCTTCTATGCCACATAGATATGCTGTTTTCCTTCAAATCAAAGCGTAAATACATGTAGAAGACGTATCCGTGCGACACAGCGAACTGTTGAATAAATTCGTTATTTTTGTTTTTGTTTTGCATACAAAAAGTATTCTCGTCGCTTCATAAAATTCATATTGATCCACTAATGGCAGATGGACCATTGTGATGATGTCTTTCATACTTATCTGGGCCTTGACCGAAGACAAACAAAGCTTTTACGGGGGCAGTGTTAATTTTAACAGGCATTTTTTATTTAGTCTTAGCCTTTATCTTGAGATGAAAATGCTTAATGGTCTTTGCCACATTTTAGTCATTCGAGTCTTTCATTAGTTTTAGTCTTAGTCGACGAAAAGTCATTGCATTTTTGTCAAGTTTTAGTCATTACTTTTAGTCAAACTGCAGTTACCAACATTTATTTTGGTAGCTATTTTATATGTAGTCTTCAAACTTAAATAGTCATTAATTCTTCTCTCTTTAGACCAAATCAATTAAGCTTATGAGAAATTTGAATCAAGGATTAAATTGGGAAAAACTTGAATAAATGATGACAATTTTCATTTTTGGGTGAACTATCCCTTTAACAGTAGTGAAAAGGGAGCAACTTATACAAATTATAGTTGTTCATATAAAATATATAATATATTAATTTATAATTTTTGAAAAAGAAGCAGAATCGTTCCGGTTATTTTAACTGTAACCTTGTTCCCTGAGAAAGCGGGAACAAAGTTACAGTTAAGTAACCGGAACGTTCCCTTTCGAAAGCTACAATCGATGCTGCGCTGCTCAGCGCATTGGGAACGAGAATACCCACGCCGCCGTGCTTGGAAATGTCTGGACCCCACGGTTGTGCAGGTGTGCCCACAAGAACGTAAGAAGGCCTCAGCCCGGAGTGGCATGAACATCCAAACTATAAAATCTTATGAATGTGTGCGGAGAGGACCAACCTGCCGCATCACAAACTTGTTGTAAGGGGGCACCCCTTGCCAAAGCACTAGAGGAGGCGACCCCCCTGGTGGAGTGAGCCCTAAGACCTATAGGCGAAGCTTGACCGCGCGCCTCATAAGCAAGAGCAATAGCATCCCTGACCCAATGAGACATGGTCTGCTTGGTGGCAGCTGCTCCTCTGTTACTACCACCATAACAGACGAACAGTTGCTCTGACTTACGCCACTGGCTAGTGCGGTGGATGTAAGCCTGAAGAGCACGGACTGGACACAGTCTATGAGATTTCTCCTGCTCCGGCGTTGTGAACGGTAGAGGGCAGAAGGCCTCTAGAATGACTGGATGTACAGCCGAAAATGGAACCTTAGGCAGGTAATCAGGATGTGGATGCAAAATAACTTTCACCATTCCTGGGGCAAAATCTAAGCAGGATGGAGAGATAGACAGAGCCTGCATATCCCCAATTCTCTTCAAGGAAGTTATTGCCATGAGAAAACCCAATTTTTAGAGTCAGAAGTTTATCAGATGCTGATTCTATAGGTTCAAAGGGGGTTTCAACCAGACCCTCGAGAACTGTAGCTAAGTCCCATGAAGGGATCTTGGTTTTTACTAGAGGCCTCAGTCACCTGGCCCCCCGAAGGAAGCGAGAGAGCAGAGGATGTCTCCCGAGTGGCGCCCCGTCTACCAAGGCGTGGCAAGCCGAAAGAGCGGCCACATAAACCTTAAGAGTAGCAGGGCATGTGCCTGTTGATAATTTATCCTGCATGAAGTCCAGAACTGAAGCAACCTGGCAGTTGACTGGATCTACATTGTGTAAAACACACCACCTTTCAAAAACACACCATTTATTGGCATAACTTTGTCTAGTGGAGGAAGCTCTAGCACTCCGAATGGTGTCAATAACGGCAGGCGAAAGCCCAGTGTACCTCAGTTGGTTCCCATCAGGGGCCAAACGTGAAGATTCCACAGGTCGGGCCTGGGATGGAATATCGTGCCCTCCGCCTGAGACAGAAGGTCCCTCCTCTCCGGAATCGCCCATGGCGAGCCGTCGAGGAGAGATATTATCTCCGAGAACCACACTCTGTTCGGCCAACGTGGCACTATCAGCAAGAGGCAAGACCCTTGTTGGCGAACTCTGGCTAGAACTCCCGGGAGCAGAGAAACTGGAGGAAACGCATACAGGCGCACCTTGGGCCATGTGTGCGCCATCGCATCCAGAACCAGTGGAGCTGGGTGACTCAGAGAGAAGTAGAGGGGACATTGCGCGGTCTGTAGTGAGGCGAAGAGGTCCATCTCCGCTTTGTAAAATTTGGTCCAAATCTGTTTCACTACTTCCGGGTGGAGTTTCCATTCCCCCGTCGGTAGTGTCTGCCTGGACAGTAAATCTGCTCCCACATTCAAATGCCCTGGAATGTATACTGCCCTGAGTGACAGGAACTTGTCCTGGGCCCAGAGAAAAATCTGCCTCACTATTCTGTTCAGATTGCATGAGCGCAGACCTCCCTGGTGATTTATATAAGAGACTGCTGCTGTGTTGTCCACCCGCACTAGGACATGACAGCCCCTCAATTGATGGAGAAAATATTTCAGAGCCAGAAATACGGCCATCAGCTCGAGGCAATTGATGTGCCAATCGAGCTGATGGCCCTCCCATTCCCCTTGAGCTGGACGGCCATCTAAGACCGCTCCCCAGCCCATCAGGGAGGCATCCGTCGTTAGCAGTCTGCAACGACACGGCGCCCCTAGAGTGGGACCCAAGGCGAGGAACCAGGGTCTGAGCCACAGAGATAGTGTACGAAGCCCACGGCGCGTCACTTTTATTTGCCTTTGAGGATTGGCTCTTGGATGAAATCCTCTGGCTTTCAGCCACAACTGAAACGGTCTCATGTGCAACAGTCCCAGAGGAATCACCGTGGATGTTGAAGCCATGTAACCTAACATCTTTTGGTACTGACGTACAGTGCGATCTTGGTCTAGCCTGACTTTGCTCATGGTCTGCTGAATGGTCTCGATACGAGCGGGAGATAGTTGTGCCCGCATCGTGATCGAATCCCAAACGATCCCGAGATAAGTCGCTCTCTGGGCAGGAGAAAGAACACTTTTCTTGGTGTTGAGTCTCAAACCTAGAGAAACTAGATGAGCTAACACGATCACGAATCTCTGTGTTGGAGCGCCATATCTCGCGATTGTGCTAATATTAACCAATCGTCGATGTTATTCAAAATGCGAATGCCCTGGAGTCGTAATGGAGCCAGTGCTGCATCCATACATTTTGTGTATGTGCGGGATGACAAGGCTAGGCCGAATGGAAGAACCCGAAATTGGTACGCTTCGCCCCCGAAAGCGAACCTCAGGAATTTCCTGTGTTGTGGCAATATTTCTATGTGAAAATATGCGTCCTTCAGATCGATCGTGACGAACCAATCGTGATGTTGAATTTGCGTCACGACCGTCTTGGCGGTTAACATCTTGAATTCGAGCGCTTTGACTGCACGGTTTAAGCCTCGAAGATCCAAGATTGGACGCACCCCCCCATCCTTTTTGGGAACCAGGAAGTATCTGCTGTAATAGCCCGACTCTCTCTCTGGAAGAGGAACATGTTCTATGGCCTCTTTGCTCAGAAGAGTTTGCAGCTCTTGTGACAGTACGTGCATCAGCTCCGGTTTCACGGAAGTGAAAACCACACCGTTGAAACGCGGAGGACGACGAATAAAATGGATTCTGTATCCTATCTTGCTTAATACCCACGCAGAAATGCCTGGCAGAAGTTTCCATGCGTGTGTATCCAGCTCAGACATGGGACGCTTACTAATTTGTTGGCTCATTTCTCTTCTTTTACTTTTTAAACTCTTTGTTGTAACGTGAGAGAAAAAGATTTTGCAAACCTGCCAGAATGTTTCTTCGATGCACACATGCACAGAATGGTCTGAAGACAAAAGACCTGATGATACACCTGTGGCTCATCTATTTATAGCCTAGATATGCGAACGCCCCTCATCCGATTGCAATCCAATAACATTTTGAAAGACAAGACAGTTAACATAGCCTATATAGGATGTATTTTGAATGTCCGGTAGTCCTCAAATAACATTATAGTCCCATCTGGTCTTGTTAACGAACGTCTCGTTTTAGTCACAGAAAAAAATGTTTGTTAACGAATATTTTTCGTAGTCGTCTTTGTTGACGAAATTAACACTGCATGGGGTTAAGTGATTAATGACAACATTTTCATTTTGGGGTGGAGTAACCCTTTAATATGTTCTCATACTCCTTGGCAGTCAAATGTGACCAAACACCTTAACCTGTTACCGTTCACCAGAGCGACCTCGCACTGAACGCTCTTTGTTTGCATGTGTCATTGTTTTCTAATAGAATAAATGAAACGGGACAAAGTTAATCTTGACAAACTATATATCATTCTGAGGGTCTAAGCCTCAAGCATCGACGACAGATCGCTGTTTTTCGATGGAAAGCTTATAAGGAATGAGTGGCACAAATTTGCTACATTTGTGTAAGCAGTACACATCCAAACATGCAGAGTAAAAAAGCCGTACGTACCTTTATCATTGTAATAACGAGCCACAAACGCGTCCACTGCTGAAATCCCAGTTTAGTTAGAGAGGTAAGGGTCCACAGAACAACATCCCAGCGAGCACTTTTAGTCCAGCGAAACAATAACGTTGTAATAAGGATGAATATTCCTTTGTTTACGTTTCATTTCTTCAGAGAGTTATTGTTCGCGTCCGTTATGGAATAAATTATGCTCAAAAACAGCGTCTTGGTGGTAAAAAAACAACACGGTGTTGCAGCATACGGTTTTACAAACATAATGAGACCGTCTACGGAAAAAAAAGTCTCAGAAAAGCGGAATATAGATTATTTGAATTTGGCGCTCCCTCCTGCCGGCAGTGACGCACACTGTCATCTGAGCGGGGCGTAACTTAGCGATCTGCTTTATCCATAAAAAACTGTTTTTTTTTTTTCTTCTACATTTTTTATATGTGTGTGTGTGTATTGTGTGGGGAATGTGGCCGTATCTGCATGATTATAATATGTATGGATGGACATCAGCGTGTTTATTAGCGACTCTATGACGGCTATCATTGTGATTCATTGATCAGCTATTATTGATTATATGGCCCATCTGTTTGATTATAATCTGAATGGAAGCACATCAGCGTGTGTTTACTGACTCTATGACCATGTCTGGCAATATCACTTCACGTCTGGCAGTGATATTTATCATTGTAATAACGAATAACGAAGAATACTTCAGTATACATACTATATACAAAGCATTTTTTTCTATTTTTTTTCCTTTTTTATTACTCAAATAATTATTTTTGTATTTTTTAGTGCTCAAATAAGTCTGTCTATTATTTTATAATTGAAAAACTATGCAGGAACATGTATAATGACTAAAATAGCTTGTATAATTCTGCAATCCATTTGGTGGTTATTTTTCCTCAAACAGGGGGGTGGGGGGACTATAAATAGTTTCAGAAAAAATATTGCAGGAATCTAATTTTTCATGGTATCTTCTTCAAATTTGAAATATGAACTCATGAGACACATGGCTTTCGATCCATTACTTTTCTGGATTGCTCCAGGACTTATTTCATGTATTTGTATATGAAATAAAAAAACATTCAGTGTGGAAAAATATTTTTCAAGGCACGTCAGTGCCTATAACTTTTTATCTTTTTGAGCATTATCAACTCTGGATGATAGATAGTAAAGCCCAGAGTCTCTTCTTTCCAAAGATACCTAATTTGTTTGTGTAAGCACACTTTGTCACAAACTGTTACCATTTTAATTTAGGTAGGTTATTTTCACCTGCGAGGCCACAAATGGGGGTGAAGGTTAACAGGTTAAGCAGAGCCGATCCTCCCTATACGCAAAATACGCAAGATGCGTAGGGCCCCCAAAACACCTGGGGGCCCCCTTGCTCTCAAAGATTTAATTTTAGTTTTGTTTTTGAATTTGGCCAGCGGTTATGAAAACATGAATGATTATTTCTTTTAATGCGGTGCGCTGTCGCCCTTTCTACGTAAAAATCAATAATAATAATAATATAACATGAATGTTGTACAATCTTGCTCGAGACTAAAAAAATGAGTTGAAAGCATACTGAAGATACTTTCCGCGAGCGTGATTCAAGACGGAGTGAAACACGGACAAATGCGTTTCATGCATTCGTTCATAACCACTCATACCCCGCTAAACCGACACAGTTTTGCGTAGGGCCCCCAGAAGTCTAGGATTGCCACTGACCTTATGTGTAACTTTTAACCAATAAAATAACTGTACTGCATTTTAGCTCAGTTCTGTTTAGTTAATTTGAAGAGACTTTGGTACTAAGTAATATGCACAATAATTATGATTCATGAATAACCATTTAAAATATAACATTTTCTATTATGCTTATTATTTATATTACAATTAGTGTAGTATTTAGGGTTAAAATATAGAAAATGTTTTTAAATTCCAGTGCACAGAGGCATTTGGTGGCCAGAAAGATAATATTCATATGTAATGACATGGTGTAACCACTAGATGGTTCTTTAATAAATACATTTATTTAGCTCTACTAGTTGCTCAAAACAGTATTGCTGGTCATAACTACTTAATTTTAGGTTTTGCCTTTTAATGTACATTTAGACATTATCAAACACTCAATTTTAATAAGTTAGATTTTTGCATTTAAAAAGGTTCATTACTGACAAGCAAATAATGAATTTAACCCAATAAAGAAGTTTAAATTATATATATATATATATATATAATAATAATAAAGGCAACAGAGTTACAGCGATATTACTCTGCAATATTGAGTGGGATATACATATGAAAGATGTTGCATTATTGCCTACCAGATAATACCTGAATGACAAGATGAATGCAGTGTCTTAAAATCCTGTAAAAGATAAGGATATTCAATGAATATAGTTTGCAGTGTTTTACAAATAACATACATATGCATAAAAAACTAATTTCTTTCAACCTGGCAAGCCGCGATGGCTGGCGTTGTTCATTGGTCAGGCATCGACCAATAAAATGTCTTCATTCACACCCCAGCCCCGGCTCTGCTCTCTCACGTCTGCATTCACAAGTGCACAAGTGAGTTTTGCAACAGGAATACCACAAAAGGAGTAGCAAAAGTCAAAGCGCCAGGATTTGATGTTGTACTGCCAGATCTGAGAGGTTGTAAGTGCTGACTTGACGTTGTACAGTGAAACTGAAATAAAGTGCAAAAGTAAATAATGTCGTACACATTTGTGTGTCATTTTCTTTATGAATGTCATTCTACACATTTGTAGCTATTAATTTGCCACTTCGACTTCAAAACACGGGTGTTTTGATCATTGTCCGTGTGTGCAAATCAAAAGATTCAGCTTTTCACATCAGAGCTGTGAGTGTAAATTTCAACTTACAAATATGAATATTAATATGACAAGTTCTCACCTTCAGATCAACAAGCTCTCGAGTTTAGCTTCTGGTTTATCTTCATAAAAAACAATCAGCAGTATTGGTATCAGTGATACTGGCCTTCAGTCATAAAAAATAAAAATACACTGTCTTTATGTTGTTTCTACATTAATTTGAAGATTGAATGTGAAATTATTGCATTGTAAAAAATTGTTTTTTTTTTTTAATCGTGATATACTGTGCTCCGCCGCATTTGCGTGTACACTTGACGCGCGCATGCTACAAGAACAGTATAATGTCTGACAGGACAGGATAGCTCTTTTTCTGAGGTGAGAGACTTTTAATTTCTTAAGTTACGAAAATAACAATAGAATAATGACACTGACATCAAGCCTGACAACATCTCATCTGACCGCAGATACTGAATCTGATCAAAATAAGTCTCGCATCAAGAAAACATTTAGAAGTACGATTTTTGTTGTTGCTGTTGCTTCTTTGACTGTTCACTCCACAACCTACTCAAAACGGTTTTTATTTTTGTTTCTTCTTGTTTTCATTGTTTGTAGGCTCTCAAACTGCAGTATCACTGAAGAAGGTTATAAAGCTCTGGCTTCAGCTCTGAGATCAAACCCTTCACACCTGATAGAGCTGGATCTCACAGGAAATGATCCTGGACAATCAGGAGTGAAGCAGCTCAGTGATTTACTACAGGATCCAAACTGTCAACTCAAGACACTGAGGTGAGTGATATTTAAAATAATAATGTTTGTGAATAATGTATGTGACTGGAATTGTGGGTAAAAACCCGTTACTCCTGAGAGAGCTGAATCTGAGTGGACATGAACTAGGAGACACACGAGTGAATCAGATCCTGCACCTGCGAGTGTGAACTCTGTCAAAGGTTTAGGCAGGAGTTCACTGACTGGTCAAAGGATGCGTGCCCTATTGAACCTTTTTATGACACATCTGACGTTAGGTAAAGTTGAGAATTGAGTATTTATAATGAATTTATAATCTATTCGAATGTGGTTTCAAACTGATGTTCAGGATGAGATGAGATAGATAAAGAAGTCGTCGATAACAACAAACATAAATAAATAGAGGCCCCCAAAGATGATGGTTTTAGTAAGACGGTCTATGCTGTTGGAAAATTTTGTGTAATTTAGTTCATTTTACATAGTTTTGTTATTTATTTTTTCATTCATATATGTTTCAACCCTCAACCCAAACATAAGCATACACTGCAAATGCAAACAGGTACACACACACTCTCTCTCTCACACACACACACACACACACACTCTCTCACACACACACACACATACACACTCTTGTTGGTTTTTGTGGTTTATGGGGACTCTCCATAGGCGTAATGGTTTTTATACTGAACAAACTGTGTGTGCTATTGCCCTACACCTAAACTTAGCCCTCACAGGAGACTTTGTGCACTTTGTGGCGGGGTGGAAGCAACACACGACAAGGAGAGCTCAAGTTATTACCCCGGAGGGTGGATTTATTAGATATCAAGTGCAGGGGAAGTGCAGTGCAGAGTGCTAGTGGTGCTCGTCGGGCTCTCTGGTGTGAATCCGTGGCGGGAAGGACCGGCTCTGTGCTCTGTGCAGGCTGGGTCGTTCAAAGGCTGGATTCTGTGGGAAAATGAAGAGAGCAGCGTGTTAGATCTCAGGCGGGTTGGAGATGAGACTCCCCGAGTGTGCGGCTCACACGGCTTATCTGGCCGCGGCCAAATTAGGGACAGGTGCGGTCGCTTCAGTCGTAATGGGCGAGCGCAGGTGTTCCTTGTGCGTTTCCAGGGCAACGCTGATAGATCGTCGGGACGCTCGTCACACTCCCCCCCCCTAAGCGTTGTCCTGGTCCTGGTGGAAACAAAAGGCATTACTAGGGGGAGAAATTGGGGTGGGTGGGGAGTGACCCCTGATAGACCTGCATAAGCTGTCCAGATCCGTGACAGTCCATCTGCGTTAGCGTTAGAGGCCCCGGCTCGATGACGGACTTCAAAGCAGAAGTCCTGGAGTGCGAGGAACCACCGTGTCACCCTGGCGTTAGTGTCTTTGGCTCTTGCCATCCACTGTAGGGGGGCGTGATCGATGTAGAGGGTGAACTTGCGGCCTAGGAGGTAGTATCGCAACTCTAAGACTGCCCACTTTATGGCCAGGGCCTCCTTCTCCACCGTGGCATAGTTCCGCTAAGCTGGGGTCAGCTTTCTGCTAATGAACAACACAGGGTGTTCCTCACCCTCCTGGACTTGTGACAGGACGGCTCCCAACCCTGTATCGGACGCGTCAGTTTGCAGCAGGAAGGGGCAGCCAAAGTCGGGGGCTCGCAGAACCGGATTCTCCGTGAGGGCCTGCTAGATCTCCTTGAATGCCTTCTCCTCTTTGTGCCCCCAGGGGACCTGTTCCGGCTGCCCCTTCCTGGTCAGGTCTGTCAGAGGGGCGGCTAGAGAGGAGAAGTTGGGGATAAAACAACAGTAATAACCCGCCAACCCTAAGAATGCTCGTACCTGGGTTTTCGTGCGGGGTCTTGGGGCGGAGCGGATGGCTTCTACCTTCTTATCCTGGGGGCGAATAAGCCCTCGTCCAACTTGGTAACCCAGGTACTTTGCTTCATGCATGGCCAGGTGGCATTTGGCTGGGTTGGCGGTGAGCCCAGCCCGTCGCAGCTCCATCAGCACCCTCCGCAGACGGTCTAGATGGTCCTCCCAACGCTCCGAGTGGATCACTACGTCGTCCAGGTAAGCGGCCGCATACTGCTGGTGAGGACGGAGGAGGATGTCCATCAGCCTTTGGAAAGTGGCCGGTGCTCCGTGCAGGCCGAAGGGGAGGGTCCGATATTGCCAGTGCCCATTTGGTGTCGTGAAGACCATCTCCGCCTTGGCTGCTTCGGTGAGGGGCACCTGCCAATATCCTTTGGTTAGGTCCAAGGTGGTGATATAGCGGGCTCTTCCAAGGCGGTCCAACAGCTCATCCACTCGGGGCATTGGGTACCCGTCGAACTCCGACACTCGTTGAGACGTCTGAAGTCATTGCAGAAGCGGAGGGTGCCGTCCGGCTTTGGTACCAGCACGATAGGGCTTGACCACGGGCTGCGGGACGGCTCAATTACCCCCAACTTCAGCATATGCTGGACCTCTTCCTCAACAGCACGCCGACGAGCCTCAGGGATTCGGTAGGGCCGTTGCTTTACCACCACCCCTGGGGGCGTCCTGATGTCGTGGTGGAGGACGTGGGTGCGTCCAGGCACCGGGGAGAACACATCCAAGAACTGACCGACCAGGTGCTGAACCTCAGCCTTTTGGGGGGCCGAGAGTTCCGTGTTGACATCGACGGGGCCGGGTTCCACAGCGGCCAGGGCGACCGTCTGTTCTCGGGTCCCCACCCACTTCTTAAGCAAATTGACGTGGTAGAGCTGTTCGGTGTGGCGGCGCCCAGGCTGGCGAACACGGTAGGTGACAGGTCCCACGCGCTCTACCACCGTATACGGCCCTTGCCAGGTGGCTAAGAATTTACAGGCCGAGGTGGGGACTAGCAGCATTACCCGGTCACCTATCTGGCACTCTCGGGCCTGAGCTGGCCGATCGTAATGGCGTTGTTGGGCCCGTTGAGCCTTGGCCATGTGTTCCCGCACTAACGGCATGACTCGGTCGATCCGCTGCCGCATCTCCGCGACGTGCTCGACGAGGGACCGGTGTGGGCTGGGCTGTTGGTGTTCCCAAGCTTCTTTGGCCACGTCCAACAGACCGCGGGTTTTCCGCCCGAAGAGGAGCTCAAACGGGGTGAAGCCGGTGGATCCCTGCGGTACCTCCCGTATCCCAAACAGGACGTATGGCAGCATTTGATCCCAGTCCCATTTATCGTCGGCTGCCACACGTCGTAACATCTGTTTTAGGGTTTGATTAAACCGCTCTACCAGGCCATCCGTCTGGGGGTGGTACACGGTGGTCCGCAGTTGCTTCACCCGGAGCAGGCGGCAGAGGTCAGCCATTAGGCGGGACATAAAGGGAGTTCCCTGGTCGGTCAGGATCTCTGTTGGTAGGCCAACCTGGCTAAACAGAAGGAACAGCTCGCGGGCGATATTCTTGGCGGTGGCTTTTCTCAACGGGACTGCTTCCGGGTACCGGGTGGCATAATCGACGATCACGAGGATGTGTTCGTGTCCCCGGGCCGACTTCGGCAAAGGCCCTACCAGATCCATCCCGATGCGCTCGAAGGGCACCTCGATGATGGGTAGCGGAATGAGGAGCGAGGGGGGAGGAGATCTCGGGGTCGTCTTCTGGCAGGTCGGGCAGGCTTGACAGAATCGCCGGACTTCGGCCTCCAGGCCAGGCCAATGAAAGCGGTCACGGATCCGTTAAGTTGTATTCAGCACTCCTAAGTGCCCCGCTGTGGGATGAGCTTGGGCCAGCTGTACAATCGCCTCTGTCTTGGAGCGGGGCACCACCAGGAGGCGCTTTTCCTCCCCCCTCCGCTGGGCGACGCAATAGAGCAGACCGTTCTCTACGACAAAGTGGGGAGAGGGATGCAGTTTAGGTTGGCAGTCCTTTCCTTCTAAGACCCGCACTTGCCACCAACAGTGTTTTAACCGGTCATCCTCTCTTTGGGCTCGTCCGAAGGAGCACCCACCCAGCACCTGTTGGTAGACATCAAAGAAGAGGTTAGTATCATGGGAGGGGGACTCACCTTCTCTCCCACTGTCGGTGGCCAAGAGAACGGGGCGGCGACGGGGTCCAGACTGTGGTCGCCGGCCGCGGCACCCCCCTCTGGTGTTGGCAGGCTGTGTGGTGGCCGTTAGCAGCGCATCGAATCCGGGCCAGTCCCTCCCCAACAGCACGTCAACGGGCAGCTTCTTTACGATGCCCACCTCAATGGGCCAGGAACCGGGAGCGGCAGAGATCGTTACTCTTCTGGTCGGCACTTCACGGGTATCACCATGGACACAGGCTATGGGCAGCCGTGTTTTTGCTTCGCTGCGCAACACACGACAAGGAGAGCTCAAGTTATTACCCCGGAGGGTGGATTTATTAGATATCAAGTGCAGGGGAAGTGCAGTGCAGAGTGCTAGTGGTGCTCGTCAGGCTCTCTGGTGTGAATCCGTGGCGGGAAGGACCGGCTCTGTGCTCTGTGCAGGCTGGGTCGTTCAAAGGCTGGATTCTGTGGGAAAATGAAGAGAGCAGCGTGTTAGATCTCAGGCGGGTTGGAGATGAGACTCCCCGAGTGTGCGGCTCACGCGGCTTATCTGGCCGCGGCCAAATTAGGGACAGGTGCGGTCGCTTCAGTCGTAATGGGCGAGCGCAGGTGTTCCTTGTGCGTTTCCAGGGCAACGCTGATAGATCGTCGGGACGCTCGTCACAACTTTTAGATTGTAACCACCCAGAGTTTGGTTATCATGTTTTCTGCTGTTTTCATTGTTTTTGTATGTCATACTACTCCTGTGCTCTAGGGGAACTAGGTAGCCTGCTCCTCAGTATTTAGCCAGGTAAGAGGGGAGAAGTTAGTATGGTTTGGTGAAGGGAAGCATGGTTTGTCTCTCATGGTGCACCCAAGATGCACAGAGTCCAGACTGAGAAACTGTGGTTTTAAGCTCAGTCAAAAGGACTTTTTATATATATATATATATATATATATATATATATATATATATATATATATATATGCACATAAATTTGTCCACTTTATGGATACGATGCTGATGTGGTGCTTGGAACCGGTGGGCTCAGTTTCAGAGGACAGCGGTAACAAGGCTTTACATCATCGTTTGGTGGTTTGGATTCTTTTGGATTAACTGTCCCTTTGGATTGCTCTACTTACCGCACACTTCATCATTGCACGGGACAATTGACTCTGAGCTACAACTCATAGGGATTGCTCTACAAACTACATGGCAATGGTCATATAAGGTTTTTTTTCACGGCAATGCTGAACGTCAGTGCTAGTATTGTGTTTGTGTGTATTTGTTATTTTGCTTGCTATTTCGGTTTCTTTGGATGGGTTTTGTTTATATAAATATTTTTCCTGCTCTTTCAAATTTTGTGTTTGATTTATTTGTTTAAATACAAGTTTGGTCGGTGGGTCCCTCCCTCTAATTATCTTGTAGCTCGCCTCTCTAGGGTGTTCTTAGGGAGACCGTTACAGATTGGCGCCCGAACAGGGACCATCAGGCCAAAAAAAAATAAAAATCTTTAACTTGAGTTTTTTTTTCACAGTTTTATTGTCACATAGAGCCCCGATGTCGGGCTGGGATTTTGGAGAGGGGGAAGCCGTGGGCATGGACTCGTCGTGCATCCCAGGGGTCGCCGCTCTGCTCAACTGTCGCGCGGTGCCCTCCAGCGCGCGTTGCTCCTGGACCACCCTCCGGGGAAAAGGCGGCCCTCGCTCCCCGGCATCACGGCGTTGGTCCGCCTCCGCCAGTTCGATCGCCTCAACTAACTCCAAGGTGGTGGTTGGGTTCCGCATCCCCACAGCCTGGCGGAATGCAGGAGGCGATCGATGATTACGCGTTCCGTTACCTGAGCTGCCGTCGGGGCTCCCTCCAGGAGCCAATGCTGGGCGAGGCGTGTGAGGTCGGCCGCTTGTGTTCGGGCTGGGACTCGGGGCTGGTACACCCAGTCGTGAAACTGCTGGGCGGCACGTATCGGCGAAAGGCCTACGCGAGCCAGGATTTCCCGCTTCACATCCGCATATTGTTTCGCCGCGTTGGCGGGAAGGCTGACGAACACCCGCTGTGCTTCGCCGGTAAGAAGAGGAGCCAGCCCAACTCCACTCGCCCAATCCTCGGGATCCCAGCCTTCCACGACGGCCGTATTCTCGAACAGCTGGAGGTATGCCTTGACGTCATCGTGGGCGGACATCTTCGGCAGCAGCTGGGTTGCCTGCTTCCGTGGGTCAGGTAACGGAATGTGCTGGCGGGCGGCCATGCGAATCTCCGCGATCTCACGGTCAGTCTGGCTCTGCCGCGAAGCGAGATGTTCCACAATTTGCTGTTGGCGCAGACTGACCTCCGTGAGTTGCCGGAGAAGCTCTTCCATCTCTGAGGGAGGAGGTGCCGCCTGTGAGAAGAGGGAAAAAAACAGGTGTCGTGAGTATGATGGAGATCGCTTGTCGGTGTAAACTTCCACTAATTTGCCCGCATTCTCCACCAGTGTGGCGGGGTGGAAGCAACACACGACAAGGAGAGCTCAAGTTATTACCCCGGAGGGTGGATTTATTAGATATCAAGTGCAGGGGAAGTGCAGTGCAGAGTGCTAGTGGTGCTCGTCGGGCTCTCTGGTGTGAATCCGTGGCGGGAAGGACCGGCTCTGTGCTCTGTGCAGGCTGGGTAGTTCAAAGGCTGGATTCTGTGGGAAAATGAAGAGAGCAGATTTGGAGGCCTTAACTCCAAAACACATCTGGATGCCTACCCCATGCCTCAAATACAGGATATCCTAGAGAGTCTCCATGAATCCACCGTCTTCCGTACACTAGATTTAAAAAGTGGCTACTGGCAACTAGAAATGGATCAGGACAGCATTAAAAAAACGGCTTTTGTCACATCCGCAGGGTTATATGAATTTCTGTGTCTACCGTTCGGCCTGAAAAACGCTGCAGCATCCTTCCAGCGGTTGATGGAACAGGTACTACGTGGAGTGCGAGGAAAATGTTGCATGGTATACATTGATGATATCATTGTTTATTCAAAAACCATTCCAGAACATCTTCAGCATCTCCAACAAGTTTTTACTTGCCTCCATAAAGCGGGTCTTACCCTCAATCTGAAAAAATGCAACTTTATCCAGAAATCACTTTCATTCCTTGGACATATCATGACATCTGAAGGAATAAAAACTGACCCAGCCAAAATTTCAGCAGTTGAATCATTTCCCATACCCCAAACCATCAAAGACGTGCAAAGGTTCCTAGGTTTAGCAGGATGGTATCATCGTTTCATTCCCCAATTCTCTGAAAAAGCAGCCCCGTTACATGCCCTGAAACAGAGGAATGCTTCATGGGAATGGACGGAGCAATGTCAACAAGCTTTTAACACAATTAAACAAGATCTTGTACAAGCACCAGTTTTAATCACTCCTGACTTCTCTAAATCTTTCAGAGTACAAACCGATGCCAGTAATATTGGTGTGGGAGCTGTTCTCACCCAGGAAGTGGATGGAGAAGAACACGTCATCGCCTATGTGTCTCGTTTGCTGAGAGGAGCAGAGAAAGCTTATTCTGTTTCAGAAAAAGAGTGTCTGGCAGTAGTGTGGGCCGTCGAAAAATAGAGACAGTATCTGGAGGGACGGATGTTTGAAGTAATAACAGATCATGCAGCCTTGACCTGGGCATTTCAGCATCCGAAACCCTCCTCACGCCTCATACGATGGAACATAAGACTACAAGGTTTTCATTTCACGGTGAGATATAGGAAAGGCCAGTGTAATGTGGTACCAGACGTGCTATCAAGAAGTCTTAACACTCCTCAAGACACGTTACTCATCGCTACTGCAACCAAAAACATTTTACCACCATGTGACCTACCAGTCGACCTCTCACAAATTGCCACAGCTCAACAGCACGATGATGAGGTTCGAGACTTAGTCACTAAGGCAAGCAAAAAGACCCTTGATGTGGCCAGAGTTCACTATGTTCTTGAAAATGGCTTGCTATTTCGCAGTGTACCTGATGGTAAAAAAGGACAAAAACTTCAACTATTCATTCCCTCTGCCCTAAGACAACCATTCTTACAATATGCTCATGACAATCCACTGAGTGGTCATTTGGGAAAGCTCAAAACCTTATTTAGGGTCCTTGAGACAGTGTATTGGCCTAGCATCAGAGAAGATGTCTGGAAATGTTGTAAAGAGTGTCAAACCTGCCAAAAACACAAGCCATCTATGACCAAAACATCAGGTTTTCTACAAAGCACTCCTGTAGTTGAACCTGGATTCATGTTGGGAGTAGATCTCATGGGTCCCTTCCCGAAGAGCATTAAACAACAAGAGTATCTTTTAGTTGTTGTTGATTATTTCACCAAATGGGTAGAGTTGTTTCCTTTGAGGACTGCCAAAGCACCTCATATTGCAAAGATTTTAATAGATGAAGTCTTTACCAGATGGGGAACTCCAGCTCATCTTGTATCAGATAGAGGTACACAGTTTACCTCTCATCTTATTGCCCTAGTATGTAAACAATGGGGGGGTAGTTAAAAAATTAACCACCGCCTACCACCCTCAGACAAATCTAACGGAACGTTTCAACAGAAACTTGAAAACAATGATTGCGTCCTATATGGGGGCTCAACACCGACAGTGGGATAAGTGGTTGGCTGAATTCAGGTATGCCATTAACTCTGCCTGGCATGAGAGCACGGGATTTACACCTGCAGAAGTAGCATTAGGACGTAAATTGAAAGGACCGATGGAAAGAGCCCTTCAACCGTTGCCTGACCCTGACAGCCCAGCCTACCCTATATTGGAAAGGCAGAAGGAACTCTTTAGTCTGGTGAGGGAGAATGTAAAGCGAGCTCAGACTAAACAGAAAAAATACTACGACCAACATCACAAACCTGCTCAATTCCAAGTTGGAGACGTACGTACGTACGTGGAGTACGAACTCATCCCCTGTCTAGAGCAGATGACGGTTTTATGGCAAAACTGTCCCCTAGGTGGAAAGGTCCCGCCAAGATTGTAAAGAAATTGGGCCCAGTTAATTATCAAGTCTCTCTTGTGTCTAATCCAGATACTTTTGATACATATCATGTTCAACACCTGAAGCTTTGTCATGGGTATGTCAAATCTTCCACTGAGGGAGGAGGTATGTAACCACCCAGAGTTTGGTTATCATGTTTTCTGCTGTTTTCGTTGTTTTTGTATGTCATACTACTCCTGTGCTCTAGGGGAACTAGGTAGCCTGCTCCTCAGTATTTAGCCAGGTAAGAGGGGAGAAGTTAGTATGGTTTGGTGAAGGGAAGCATGGTTTGTCTCTCATGGTGCACCCAAGATGCACAGAGTCCAGACTGAGAAACTGTGGTTTTAAGCTCAGTCAAAAGGACTTTTTATATATATATATATATATATATGCACATAAATTTGTCCACTTTATGGATACGATGCTGATGTGGTGCTTGGAACCGGTGGGCTCAGTTTCAGAGGACAGCGGTAACAAGGCTTTACATCATCGTTTGGTGGTTTGGATTCTTTTGGATTAACTGTCCCTTTGGATTACTCTACTTACCGCACACTTCATCATTGCACGGGACAATTGACTCTGAGCTACAACTCATAGGGATTGCTCTACAAACTACATGGCAATGGTCATATAAGGTTTTTTTTTTCACGGCAATGCTGAACGTCAGTGCTAGTATTGTGTTTGTGTGTATTTGTTATTTTGCTTGCTATTTCGGTTTCTTTGGATGGGTTTTGTTTATATAAATATTTTTCCTGCTCTTTCAAATTTTGTGTTTGATTTATTTGTTTAAATACAAGTTTGGTCGGTGGGTCCCTCCCTCTAATTATCTTGTAGCTCGCCTCTCTAGGGTGTTCTTAGGGAGACCGTTACAAGATTTTCAAAAAAACACCATTTAGTTTTTTAAGCCTTTTGAATTACGGGGACATAGGCAGTGTCCTCATAAACCACCTTGATATTGTAATACCTCTGTCATACCCAAATTTGTGTCCTCATAAATCACATAAACATGCACACTCATATACACACACACACAGTCAACACATGCACAAAAAATAAAAAAACACTCAACACAAACATACAAGCAAAACACAAACACTCAAAAAACAGTCCTACAGTTAAACATTTAGACTATGATGTCTCATACAAACCTTTTACAAATAAAAACCTTCTTAGAATCACCATGGTTTCTCTACAAGATGATGAAAAGCAGTGTGATTAGACAATGATATAACTTTTGTTTTAACAAATAAGTTTTTAGATCTTTCAAATCTAAAACCATGATGAGAATTATAGAAGCAGGCAAATTATCCTCTGATTAACGCAAGACACTTACAGAGATATTTCTTTATGAATCTGACTTATGAAGTAACTCTATAAGGTGCCACAAATGTCTCTCAGAATCTTTACAACAGTTTAGACTTTCTTTCTCACTTTAAAAATTGTATTATTAACCGCGGGTTTAAATGTAGCATTTTTTTCACAGTATAATGTTTTATTAAAATAAAAATAAACTGGTCTATATAGGTTTATTTGCCTAAGATTTGATCAAATAACTGATATAAGAAACATGCAAATATTTGATAAGTCCATCTTATCACACCACAAACTGACGTGTCTGATGGTTTGTGATGACATAAATATCTTACTGATACAGATGTGTTAAGGTGTTAAGTATCTGTAAAAATAGTGTAAAAAGACATCTTTTTTAGCTTTCATGTAGGATTTGTGTCCACGCTCAAGTGGTTTTTGTGTAACAGAATCCTGAGACAAATGAAAATAGAATGCGTGAAAGGCTTTTCTCCTTAAGATATTTGTAATGACAGACTGAAAGATTTATAAAACAATTGAGTGTATGTATTTCTCTTGTATATGTATACAGTAACCGGTGAATACACGAACCAGTATTACAGATTTTTCTTTATGAATCTGACCTATATTAGACTGAAAATGTGTTGTCATAAGGCTGTTGTGTGAGTGTTTCTAATACACCAGCCGAGGGAGTGATGTCAAATGAGACATTTTTCTCTGTTCTGACCAATGCAGTCAATGTTGACTCTTTTTCTCTCTCTTTTGTAAAGTCACAGAAATGCTATCATGGATTTTTCTTCTTGCAATTGTGGAAAATGATAATACAAAACTTGCATTTGTTGTAGTTTGCGTTCACCAATATAGAGCTTTACCAGCTATACTGTGAAAAGGGTCATTCAGGCCAAAATCCTGTAGTGCATATTTTTCATTTTCTTCAGTCTAGAACATGTACTTGTGTGACAAGCTGTGTTATAAGGAAGAATAACATCTTTTTTTAATAGACTTTCAGACTGCAGTATCACTGAAGAAGGTTATAAAGCTCTGGCTTCAGCTCTGAGATCAAACCCTTCACACCTGATAGAGCTGGATCTCACAGGAAATGATCCTGGACAATCAGGAGTGAAGCAGCTCAGTGATTTACTACAGGATGGACTCTGTTCATTAAAGACCATCAGGTGAAAAAAACCTTAAAATATTTCAAAATGAACCACAGATGTGAAATCAGCTGTATGAAAATGGATAGAAGGGTCAAATGCACCGTTGTTGAATAGGACATGAACTGGAATTAAATAGCAGTTCAGAGAAATTCAACAGACACACAACAGAATTAGTGGCAAACATAATGTAAAAATATATCTGAAATCCTTATCTGCTTCCTGTAGGTTTTTGAAGAGTCCTGCTGCAGAGGAAGCGTGTGAGTATCTCACTGGAGTTCTGGGTAAAAGTCCATTACTACTGAAGGAACTGGATCTGAGTGAAGATAAATTAGGAGATCTGGATTGGGAGAAACTATCTGCTCTTTTGATGGACTCTCACAGCAAACTGGAGAAAATAATGTGAGTGAACATGATTTATACATTGAAACCTCTTTGATTATTCATTATTAAAGACTGTCAGTAACATGTGAGATCAGATATGAAGAGCTGTTGTTCTGATGTGTGTTGAATATGTGCTGAATAATAATAATCATGCATTGCATTAGTTTAGGCAGGCCACGTCAGTCAAGCTCACATCAGCTGATAGTCAGCTGTTCCTGATGTGTACTAATCCAGTCTCGACACTTATCACAGCAGTCCATTTAACTCCATTCTTTCAGCATCTCTTCTATCGCATCGCTGCTCACAAATCAAACTCCCTCCTCCAACCCCAGCTCCACCCAACTGAACCTGTAATCTAATCTGACCTTTGTTTCTTTTCGTATACACTTCACTACTTTGCAAATATTCTCTATCATGTATTTGTATTTTCTACAATCATGTAAATTGTGAATTGTAATTAGGTAGGCATATACTGGATCTGTTCTGTAGCCCTGCTCTCCCCGCTCTGTTCAAGCATGGCTGCATGGACAGGCGTGTGGAGTTTTGCCCAGAACAGAACCATACCACCAACACTAACTGTATGCAATATAACTGTAATAAATATACTTGACGAAAGTGGTCCTGTCTGAAATGCTGTTTTTGTGTTCAGGCTGAATAATTGTGAGCTGACAGAGAAAAGCTGTTCAGTTCTAGCTACTGTTCTCTCCTCCAAAACCATCCTGAAAGAGATGAACCTGAACAACAGTCGTCTGCTGGACTCAGGAGTCAAAGAGATCTGTGAGGGACTGAAGAATCCTGTGTGTGAGCTGAAGAGACTGAAGTGAGTACATTTCACCAGCAGCTACACTCAACACCATCTAAGTTCAGTACTAGGTTTCTAATTTTTTTCAGATTTTAGTACTTTCGTTTTATTTGACAGCAATGAGATCAATATTCCATATTGGCTAATGATGGGAATATTATATATGTAAAAAAAAAAAATTACACTCACCGGCCACTTTATTAGGTACACCTGTAAAATTGCTTGGCAACACAAATTGCTAATCAGCCAATCACATGGCAGCAACTCAATACATTTAAGCATCTAGATGTGGTGAAGACGACTCGCTGAAGTTCAAACCGAGCATAAGAAAGGGGATTTAAGTGACTTTGAACGTGGAATGGTTGTTGGTGCCAGACAGGCTGGTCTGAGTATTTCAAAAAATGCTGATCTACTGGGATTTTCTCACACAGCCATCTCTAGGGTTTACAGAGAATGGTCCGAAAAAGACAAAATATCCAGTGAGCAGCAGTTGTGTAGACAAAAATGCCTTGTTGATGTCAGAGGTCAGAGGAGAATGGGCAGACTGGTTAGAGATGATAGAAAGGCAACAGTAACTCAAATAACCACTCGTTACAACCAAGGTATGCAGAATACCATCTCTGAATGCACAACACGTCAAACCCTGAAGCAGATGGGCTACAGTAGCAGAAGACCACAATGGGTGCCGCTCCTGTCAGCTAAGAACAGAAAACGGAGGCTACAATTCGCACAGGCTCACCAAAATTGGACAATAGAAGATTGGAAAAACGTTGCCTGGTCTGATGAGTCTCCATTTCTGCTGCGACATTCAGATGTTAGGGTCAGAATTTGGCTTAAAGAACATGAAAGCATGAATCCATTCTGCCTTGTCTCAACGGTTCAGACTGGTGGTGGTGGTGGTGTAATGGTGTGGGGGATGTTTTCTTGGCACACTTAGGGCCCCTTAGTACCAATTGAGCATTGTTTAAATGCCACAGCCTACCTGAGTATTGTTGCTGACCATGTCCATCCCTTTATGACTACAGTGTACCCATCTTCTGATGGCTACTTCCAGCAGGATAATGCACCATGTCACAAAGCTCAAATCATCTCAGACTGGTTTCTTGAACATGACAATGAGTTCACTTTACTCAAATGGCCTCCACAGTCACCAGATCTCAATCCAATAGAGCACCTTTGGGATGTGGTGGAACGGGATATTCGGATCATGGATGTGCATCCCACAAATCTGTAGCAACTGCGTGATGCTATCATGTCAAAATGTTTCCAACACCTTGTTGAATCTATGCCACGAAGAATTAAGGCAGTTCTGAAGGCCAAAGGGGGTCCAACCCGGTACTAGCAAGGTGTACCTAATAAAGTGGCAAATGAGTGTGTGTGTGTGTGTATATATATATATATATATTTGTCCTCTTATGCCAGATTCTTAAATTTAATCAATAAATTCAATCCGTTATGCCCCGTCTAGGGTAAAGGCGCAACATGAAAGAGTACAACACAAAAAAAGTTTTGAAAAAATGAATGAACAGTATTTTGATGAGAACAATGGTTTAAAGATGCAAGTGGAATAATGGCTATTAACAAATCAAATTAAATAACTATCAACAACATCCATAGATGGATTTTGAATAAATTTTGTTAAGTTTAACTATATATTTGTAATGTAGAAATATTAAATGATTGCAAAAATGAAATAATAAGCTACTTTCTTAAATATGAAGCTACAACTGCCAGTAGGTGGCAGCAAGTGACTGTCTAAATGAGTGAGTTGATACCTTAAATCAGCCGATTCGTTTAAAATGCTAATTCGTTTAACTTTGCCAACGACTGTACTTTGAATAATTTACTGGTCCGTGTAACACTGAGGAACAAAACACTGTGCTCTTTGGGGCTAAAGTCTTGATGGAACTGTTTAAAGTAGCCATGTGATCATAAATTAATCGGCGCAGATGCAATTCAATATGAGTGACCTTCTATGTGAAATAATCATAAATGCTAATTTATGCTGTTTGATTATGGCCTCGAAGTTCTTAGTTGGAAGCTGTTAGCCCCGGCTGACCTGTTCAGTCCTTGCGTCCGCAGTGGAAATGTTTCTAATCATTTCTGACTGGTATTTAACTGAACAAATCAAACAAACATATGTCCGACCATGGTTGTGTAATTTTACGATTGAACCACAGTGGTGACAGCGAGGTCATGACCCTTTACACAACCTGTGATGATGCGTTTCCAAAGTTATTAGCATCATAAAACTTATTTTATATATTTTCATGTAAACAAAAAAAAACATGTATTTTTAACACTGCACTTTGTGTTCCCTTGGCATTAAATGACAGAAAACATGTTAATGCTGTTGTGTGAGTGTTTCTAATACACCAGCCGAGGGAGTGATGTCAAATGAGACATTTTTCTCTGATCTGACCAATGCAGTCAATGATGACTCTTTTTCTCTCTTTTGTAAAGTCACAGAAATACTATCATGGATTTTTCTTCTTGCATTTGTGGAAAATGAAAATGCAAAACTTGTATTTGTTGTAGTTTGCGTTCACCAATATAGAACTTTACCAGCTATATTGTGAAAAGGGTCATTCAGACCAAAATCCTGTAGTGCATATTTTTCATTTTCTTCAGTCTAGAACATGTACTTGTGTGACAAGCTGTGTTATAAGGAAGAATAACATCTTTTTTTAATAGACTTTCAGACTGCAGTATCACTGAAGAAGGTTATAAAGCTCTGGCTTCAGCTCTGAGATCAAACCCTTCACACCTGATAGAGCTGGATCTCACAGGAAATGATCCTGGACAATCAGGAGTGAAGCAGCTCAGTGATTTACTACAGGATGGACTCTGTTCATTAAAGACCATCAGGTGAAAAAAAACCTTCAAATATTTCAAAATGAACCACAGATGTGAAATCAGCTGTATGAAAATGGATAGAAGGGTCAAATGCACCGTTGTTGAATAGGACATGAACTGGAATTAAATAGCAGTTCAGAGAAATTCAACAGACACACAACAGAATTAGTGGCAATAATAATGTAAAAGTATAAATGATCTGAAATCCTTATCTGCTTCCTGTAGGTTTTTGAAGAGTCCTGCTGCAGAGGAAGCGTGTGAGTATCTCACTGGAGTTCTGGGTAAAAGTCCATTACTACTGAAGGAACTGGATCTGAGTGAAGATAAATTAGGAGATCTGGATTGGGAGAAACTCTCTGCTCTTTTGATGGACTCTCACAGCAAACTGGAGAAAATAATGTGAGTGAACATGATTTATACATTGAAACCTCTTTGATTATTCATTATTAAAGACTGTCAGTAACATGTGTGATCAGATATGAAGAGCTGTTGTTCTGATGTGTGTTGAATATGTGCTGAATAATAATAATCAAGCATTGCATTAGTTTAGGCAGGCCACGTCAGTCAAGCTCACATCAGCTGATAGTCAGCTGTTCCTGATGTGTACCAATCCAGTCTCGACACTTATCACAGCAGTCCATTTAACTCCATTCTGTCAGCATCTCTTCTATCGCATCGCTGCTCACAATCAAACTCCCTCCTCCAACCCCAGCTCCACCCAACTGAACCTGTAATCTAATCTGACTTTTGTTTCTTTTCGTATACACTTCACTACATTGCAAATATTCTCTACCATGTATTTGTATTTTCTACAATCATGTAAATTGTGAATTGTAATTACGTAGGCATATACTGGATCTGTTCTGTAGCCCTGCTCTCCCCGCTCTGTTCAAGCATGGCTGCATGGACAGGCGTGTGGAGTTTTGCCCAGAACAGAACCATACCACCAACACTAACTGTATGCAATATAACTGTAATAAATATACTTGACGAAAGTGGTCCTGACTGAAATGCTGTTTTTGTGTTCAGGCTGAATAATTGTGAGCTGACAGAGAAAAGCTGTTCAGTTCTAGCTACTGTTCTCTCCTCCAAAACCATCCTGAAAGAGATGAACCTGAACAACAGTTGTCTGCTGGACTCAGGAGTCAAAGAGATCTGTGAGGGACTGAAGAATCCTGTGTGTGAGCTGAAGAGACTGAAGTGAGTACATTTCACCAGCAGCTACTCTCAACACCATCTAAGTTCAGTACTAGGTTTCTAAGTTTTTTCTGATTTTAGTACTTTTATTTTATTTGACAGCAATGAGATCAATATTCAACTTTGGTTGATGATTGGAATATTATATATGTAAAAAAAAATTATATCTTTGTCATATCTGTGTCCTCTTATGCCAGATTCTTAAATGTAATCAATAAATTCAATCCGTTATGCCCCGTCTAGGGTAAAGGCGCAACATGAAAGATTACAACACAAAAAAGTTTTGAAAAAATGAATGAACAGTATTTTGATGAAAACAATGGTTTAAAGATGCAAGTGGAATAATGGCTATTAACAAATCAAATTAAATAACTATCAACAACATCCATATATGGATTTTGAATAAATTCTGTTAAGTTTAACTATATCTTTGTAATGTAGAAATATTAAATGATTGCAAAAATGAAATAATTAGCTACTTTCTTAAATATGAAACTACAAATGCCAGTAGGTGGCAGCAAGTGACTGTCTAAATGAGTGAGTTGAATCCTTAAATCAGCCGATTCGTTTAAAATGCTAATTTGTTTAACTTTGCAAACGACTGTACTTTGAATAATTTACTGGTCCGTGTAACACTGAGGAACAAAGCACTGTGCTGCTCAGAGATGCAGCGGTTCTGCTGTTTGTTCTGTTTATAAAATGGAAATTTGTGTCTGAAAGTTACTCAGTAACTTGTTTATTGTACATTTGTGATTTGTGCAGATATTCAGAAAAGCAGGATTATTATTTGTGTGATACACTAACTCCTATAGCAGGGATCCTCAAATCTGGCTCGTGAGATCCACTTTCCTGCAAAGTTTAGCTCGAACCCTAATCAAACACGTCTGAGCATGCTGATCAATGTCTTCAGGATCAGTAGAAAATCACAGGTAGGTGTGTTTGATCAGGGTTGGAGTTAAACTCGGCAGGAAAGTACAGGTCCTTCTCAAAAAATTAGCATATTGTGATAAAGTTCATTATTTTCTGTAATGTACTGATAAACATTAGACTTTCATATATTTTAGATTCATTACAACACAACTGAAGTAGTTCAAGCCTTTTATTGTTTTAATATTGATGATTTTGGCATACAGCTCATGAAAACCCAAAATTCCCATCTCAAAAATTTAGCATATTTCATCCGACCAATAAAAGAAAAGTGTTTTTAATACAAAAAAAAAAACTCAACCTTCAAATAATTATGTTCAGTTATGCACTCAATACTTGGTCGGGAATCCTTTTGCAGAAATGACTGCTTCAATGCGGCGTGGCATGGAGGCAATCAGCCTGTGGCACTGCTGAGGTGTTATGGAGGCCCAGGATGCTTCGATAGCGGCCTTAAGCTCATCCAGAGTGTTGGGTCTTGCGTCTCTCAACTTTCTCTTCACAATATCCCACAGATTCTCTATGGGGTTCAGGTCAGGAGAGTTGGCAGGCCAATTGAGCACAGTAATACCATGGTCAGTAAACCATTTACCAGTGGTTTTGGCACTGTGAGCAGGTGCCAGGTCGTGCTGAAAAATGAAATCTTCATCTCCATAAAGCTTTTCAGCAGATGGAAGCATGAAGTGCTCCAAAATCTCCTGATAGCTAGCTGCATTGACCCTGCCCTTGATAAAACACAGTGGACCAACACCAGCATCACTGACTGTGGGTACTTGACACTGGACTTCAGGCATTTTGGTATTTCCCTCTCCCCAGTCTTCCTCCAGACTCTGGCACCTTGATTTCCGAATGACATGCAAAATTTGCTTTCATCCGAAAAAAGTACTTTGGACCACTGAGCAACAGTCCAGTGCTGCTTCTCTGTAGCCCAGGTCAGGCGCTTCTGCCGCTGTTTCTGGTTCAAAAGTGGCTTGACCTGGGGAATGCGGCACCTGTAGCCCATTTCCTGCACACGCCTGTACACGGTGGCTCTGGATGTTTCTACTCCAGACTCAGTCCACTGCTTCCGCAGGTCCCCCAAGGTCTGGAATCGGTCCTTCTCCACAATCTTCCTCAGGGTCCGGTCACCTCTTCTCGTTGTGCTGCGTTTTCTGCCACACTTTTTCCTTCCCACAGACTTCCCACTGAGGTGCCTTGATACAGCACTCTGGGAACAGCCTATTCGTTCAGAAATTTCTTTCTGTGTCTTACCCTCTTGCTTGAGGGTGTCAATGATGGCCTTCTGGACAGCAGTCAGGTCGGCAGTCTTACCCATGATTGCGGTTTTGAGTAATGAACCAGGCTGGGAGTTTTTAAAAGCCTCAGGAATCTTTTGCAGGTGTTTAGAGTTAATTAGTTGATTCAGATGATTAGGTTAATAGCTCGTTTAGAGAACCTTTTCATGATATGCTAATTTTTTGAGATAGGAATTTTGGGTTTTCATGAGCTGTATGCCAAAATCATCAATATTAAAACAATAAAAGGCTTGAACTACTTCAGTTGTGTTGTAATGAATCTAAAATATATGAAAGTCTAATGTTTATCAGTACATTACAGAAAATAATGAACTTTATCACAATATGCTAATTTTTTGAGAAGGACCTGTAGATCTCGTGAGCCAGATTTGAGGATCCCTGTCATAATAGCATATATGTTATTAAAAACAGAAACTCATTAAATGGCTATTTATATTTTTTTAACATCATTTTGATGACATTTCCGCCCCACTATGTGTGATGGCAGTGAGATGGGAGAGAGCTCTCAAAACTCTTCAGATCGCATAAAGTAGTGAAACATTAATATAATACAGAATCATCCTCTGTACAGAAACGAGGCGAGAACATATGAGAATTTATCTTTATATTTCTATATGTGTGCTCTTTGGGGCTAAAGTCTTGATGGAACTGTTTAAAGTAGCCATGTGATCATAAATTAATCGGCGCAGATACAATTCAATATGAGTGACCTTCTATGTGAAATAAACATAAATGCTAGTTTATGGTGTTTGATTATGGCCTCGAAGTTCTTAGTTGGAAGCTGTTAGCCCCGGCTGACCTGTTCAGTCCTTGCGTCCGCAGTGGAAATGCTTCTAATCATTTCTGACTGGTATTTAACTGAACAAATCAAACAAACATATGTCCGGCCATGGTTGTGTAATTTTATGATTGAACCACAGTGGTGACAGCGAGGTCATGACCCTTTACACAACCTGTGATGATGCGTTTCCAAAGTTATTAGCATCATAAAACTTATTTTATATATTTTCATGTCAAGAAAAACCTTGTATTTTTAACACTGCACTTTGTGTTCCCTTGGCATTAAATGACAGAAAACTAGTTAACGCTGTTGTGTGAGTGTTTCTAATACACCAGCCGAGGGAGTGATGTCAAATGAGACATTTTTCTCTGTTCTGACCAATGCAGTCAATGTTGACTCTTTTATTCTCTCTTTTGTAAAGTCACAGAAATACTATCATGGATTTTTCTTTTTGCAATTGTAGAAAATGATAATACAAAACTTGTATTTGTTGTAGTTTGCGTTCACCAATATAGAGCTTTACCAGCTATACTGTGAAAAGGGTCATTCAGGCCAAAATCCTGTAGTGCATATTTTTCATTTTCTTCAGTCTAGAACATGTACTTGTGTGACAAGCTGTGTTATAAGGAAGAATAACATCTTTTTAATAGACTTTCAGACTGCAGTATCACTGAAGAAGGTTATAAAGCTCTGGCTTCAGCTCTGAGATCAAACCCTTCACACCTGATAGAGCTGGATCTCACAGGAAATGATCCTGGACAATCAGGAGTGAAGCAGCTCAGTGATTTACTACAGGATGGACTCTGTTCATTAAAGACCATCAGGTGAAAAAAATCTTCAAATATTTCAAAATGAACCACAGATGTGAAATCAGCTGTATGAAAATGGATAGAAGGGTCAAATGCATCGTTGTTGAATAGGACATGAACTGGAATTAAATAGCAGTTCAGAGAAATTCAACAGACACACAACAGAATTAGTGGCAATAATAATGTAAAAATATAAATGATCTGAAATCCTTATCTGCTTCCTGTAGGTTTTTGAAGAGTCCTGCTGCAGAGGAAGCGTGTGAGTATCTCACTGGAGTTCTGGGTAAAAGTCCATTACTACTGAAGGAACTGGATCTGAGTGAAGATAAATTAGGAGATCTGGATGGGGAGAAACTCTCTGCTCTTTTGATGGACTCTCACAGCAAACTGGAGAAAATAATGTGAGTGAACATGATTTATACATTGAAACCTCTATGATTATTCATTATTAAAGACTGTCAGTAACATGTGTGATCAGGGGTGTATTCCAGAAAGCACAGTTAATTTATCGTCAGCTAAACCCTGAACTTTGGGTTGATTAATCCCAAACCTTGCTTACTCGAGGTATGCGGTTCCAAAAACGCGTCCGGGAATAAGTTCATTCAACTCAGAGTATGTTCCTGGTTAAGACTCAAGACATTCTCAACAGAGCGACGAATCGACGAGTCACTATGGAAACGGACGCTAAGAAAAAGCACACCATGCTGTTTCTTTCTTTCTTCTTTTGTTCATTGGTTATTTACATGCTTAGTGCATATCGCCACCTAATTGATGGTTGTGTAATAATTTTTTTCCCCCGTTTAATCTTTAATCCTTGAGAATATGACTTATATTTATTGTTTGATGCTAATTATATATTAAGTCATATCAGATGTATTTGTATTATAGAAATACATTATAGAAAATGCCAATCCATGTGTGAGATGCAGTGTTAATTTTGGCAGGCATTTTTGATTTAGCCTTAGTCTTTATCTTGAGACGAAAATGCTTAATAGTCTTAGTCACATTTTAGTCATTTGAGTCTATCATAGTTTTAGTCTAGTTTTAGTCGACGAAAAGTCATTGAATTTTTGTCAACTTTTAGTCATTACTTTTAGTCAAACTGCAGTTACCAACATTTATTTTGGAAGCTATTTTATATGTAGTCTTCAAAACTTCTCTCTTTAGACCAAAACAATTAAGCTTAGTTATGAGAAATTTGAATCAAGGATTGAATTTGGAAAAACTGGAATAAATTTTCATTTTTTGGTAGAAATATAAATTAAACTCATTTTTCAGATACAGTAGGTTTACTTAACAAGTATACATTTATTTAACATCTTTTGTTGGTTAACATTTATGACAGATAATTAGGAATGCTGTCCATTTAAGACAGAAGGTATGTATGTAATAGCCTACTGACATACATTCAGTTTTCACCCACCTGTTTAAGCTCACTTAAACCATAACGAACTGTATTTCCGTGAGATACTCTACATGAGAGACATTTGGACTGCTGTGTGTGTATTTGAGCACTGAGAACTGATCGCGCGCTGTATGAGAACTGAAGAAGTGGAGCGCGTGCGAGCGAGAGCACTTCTATCAGCGCGTTTCCGCCTATCACACCTTCACTGACTTTAAGTTAATCGACAATGAATTGTGACTCCCGGGAAAAACGGGACGTCTGGTCACCCACTCCCTAACCCTTCGGGTGCTGAGGCCATTGTTTCAGATCGCTAGTTCGCGTTTTGGTAGCCTATCAGTCCACTGCGGCTGCCATGAAAATGCACCTTATCCAATGACAGAGACGCACATTTTGAAAGACAAGGCAGTTAACTTAGCCTATAGGATGTATTTTGAATGTCCGGTAGTCCTTAAATAACATTTTAGTCCCATCTCGTCTTGTTAACGAAGACGCGCATACATTTCGTCATAGTTTTTATCATCAGATATTAGTTTTAGCTCGTCAACGTCTCGTCTTAGTCACAGAAAAAAGGTTTGTCAACGAATATTTTTCGTCTTCGTCAACGAAATTAACACTGGTGAGATGATAATATAAAATGTAATAAGCATATATAATATAATAAATTAAACATTACCTTGTCATAGTGTTTTATAATTTATACAAATAACTGTTATATATGCCAATAAAATAAATAAAATAACCATATTAGAATAATATATTACCTTATTTATTACTTATATTAGCGCTATATATATATATATATATATATGTTACGAATCCTGGCCATGCACTTCCGTTTACTCACCACCAGAGGTCACCCGCTCACCACATGGACTTTCACACTACACAGCACATTGGACTCCATTTCCCTCCATCCATTGCACTCACTAATCACTCACAGCTGTTCACATTGATCACGCCCACACCTGAGTACCATCTCACAATCCCAATCACACACACACACACACACACACACACACTATTTAAGCTTGGGACTTCTTCTGGCTCATCGCCGAGTATTGATTAGCCCAGCTATCTTACCAAGCGGTCCTTGTTTTCCATGTTGATTTCCTGTGTTCTGATTCCTGCCCGTTCTCCTGGATTATTCTCTCTGTCTTGCCCTGTTTGGATACTGTTTGCCGATCGTCGACCCACGCTTGCTCTAGGATTGCTCTTGTGTTTTGCCCTTGCCATACCTGTTTGCTGTGTACTGACCATGCCTGAATTTGACCATGTCTTCTAATAAAGCATTGCGAATGGATCCGCACATCTCACGTCTTGTCAACCCCGTAACTATATATATATATATATATATATATATATAAGGCTATATTATATAATCTAATATTATATAATGTTGTGCGCTACTGAAGGCCCACTGAAGGCTGGTGAGTATGTCACGCGTGCACTAATAGCACTGAAGTGAACTAACCCTGAACATAACCTGCTCCGGAGCAGGTTATCTTCAGAGAGCAAGTTACTATGGTTACTTACATACCCTAAAAGTAACCTCCAATTTTGGAACCGAAAGCCGAGTTTATCCGCTCGCTTATCCTCAAACTTACCCGGGTATGTCACATAACCTGCTTTCTGGAATACACCCTAGATACGAAGAGCTGTTGTTCTGATGTGTGTTGAATATGTGCTGAATAATAATAATCAAGCATTGCATTAGTTTAGGCAGGCCACGTCAGTCAAGCTCTCATCAGCTGATAGTCAGCTGTTCCTGATGTGTACCAATCCAGTCTCGACACTTATCACAGCAGTCCATTTAACTCCATTCTGTCAGCATCTCTTCTATCGCATCGCTGCTCACAAATCAAACTCCCTCCTCCAACCCCAGCTCCACCCAACTGAACCTGTAATCTAATCTGACTTTTGTTTCTTTTCGTATACACTTCACTACATTGCAAATATTCTCTACCATGTAATTGTATTTTCTACAATCATGTAAATTGTGAATTGTAATTAGGTAGGCATATACTGGATCTGTTCTGTACCCCTGCTCTCCCCGCTCTGTTCAAGCATGGCTGCATGGACAGGCGTGTGGAGTTTTGCCCAGAACAGAACCATACCACCAACACTAACTGTATGCAATATAATTGTAATAAATATACTTGACGAAAGTGGTCCTGTCTGAAATGCTGTTTTTGTGTTCAGGCTGAATAATTGTGAGCTGACAGAGAAAAGCTGTTCAGTTCTAGCTACTGTTCTCTCCTGCAAAACCATCCTGAAAGAGATGAACCTGAACAACAGTCGTCTGCTGGACTCAGGAGTCAAAGAGATCTGTGAGGGACTGAAGAATCCTGTGTGTGAGCTGAAGAGACTGAAGTGAGTACATTTCACCAGCAGCTACACTCAACACCATCTAAGTTCAGTACTAGGTTTCTAATTTTGATCTAAGTTTAGTACTAGGTTTCACATTTTTTTCTGATTTTAGTACTTTTGTTTTATTTGACAGCAATGAGATCAATATTCCATATTGGCTGATGATGGGAATATTATATATGTAAAAATATATAAATAATAATAAATAATATATAAAAAAATAAAAATTACACTCACCGGCCACTTTATTAGGTACACCTGTAAAATTGCTTGATAACACAAATTGCTAATCAGCCAATCACATGGCAGCAACTCAATACATTTAAGCATCTAGATGTGGTGAAGACGACTCGCTGAAGTTCAAACCGAGCATAAGAAAGGGGATTTAAGTGACTTTGAACGTGGAATGGTTGTTGGTGCCAGACAGGCTGGTATGAGTATTTCAAAAAATGCTGATCTACTGGGATTTTCTCACACAGCCATCTCTAGGGTTTACAGAGAATGGTCCGAAAAAGACAAAATATCCAGTGAGCAGCAGTTGTGTAGACAAAAATGCCTTGTTGATGTCAGAGGTCAGAGGAGAATGGGCAGACTGGTTAGAGATGATAGAAAGGCAACAGTAACTCAAATAACCGTTACAACCAAGGTATGCAGAATACCATCTCTGAACGCACAACACGTCAAACCCTGAAGCATATGGGCTACAGTAGCAGAAGACCACACCGGGTGCAGCACCTGTCAGCTAAGAATAGGAAACAGAGGCTACAATTCGCACAGGCTCACCAAAATTGGACAATAGAAGATTGGAAAAACGTTGCCTGGTCTGATGAGTCTCCATTTCTGCTGCGACATTCAGATGTTAGGGTCAGAATTTGGCTTAAAGAACATGAAAGCATGAATCCATTCTGCCTTGTCTCAACGGTTCAGACTGGTGGTGGTGGTGGTGTAATGGTGTGGGGGATGTTTTCTTGGCACACTTAGGGCCCCTTAGTACCAATTGAGCATTGTTTAAATGCCACAGCCTACCTGAGTATTGTTGCTGACCATGTCCATCCCTTTATGACTACAGTGTACCCATCTTCTGATGGCTACTTCCAGCAGGATAATGCACCATGTCACAAAGCTCAAATCATCTCAGACTGGTTTCTTGAACATGACAATGAGTTCACTTTACTCAAATGGCCTCCACAGTCACCAGATCTCAATCCAATAGAACACCTTTGGGATGTGGTGGAACGGGATATTCGGATCATGGATGTGCAACCGACAAATCTGTAGCAACTGCGTGATGCTATCATGTCAAAATGTTTCCAACACCTTGTTGAATCTATGCCACGAAGAATTAAGGCAGTTCTGAAGGCCAAAGGGGGTCCAACCCGGTACTAGCAAGGTGTACCTAATAAAGTGGCAAATGAGTGTGTGTGTGTGTATATATATATATATATATTTGTCATATCGGTGTCCTCTTATGCCAGATTCTTAAATTTAATCAATAAATTAAATCCGTTATGCCCCGTCTAGGGTAAAGGCGCAACATGAAAGAGTACAACACAAAAAAGTTTTGAAAAAATGAATGAACAGTATTTTGATGAAAACAATGGTTTAAAGATGCAAGTGGAATAATGGCTATTAACAAATCAAATTAAATAACTATCAACAACATCCATATATGGATTTTGAATAAATTCTGTTAAGTTTAACTATATCTTTGTAATGTAGAAATATTAAATGATTGCAAAAATTAAATAATTAGCTACTTTCTTAAATATGAAACTACAACTGCCAGTAGGTGGCAGCAAGTGACTGTCTAAATGAGTTGAGTTGAATCCTTAAATCAGCCGATTCGTTTAAAATGCTAATTTGTTTAACTTTGCAAACGACTGTACTTTGAATAATTTACTGGTCCGTGTAACACTGAGGAACAAAGCACTGTGCTGCTCAGAGATGCAGCGGTTCTGCTGTTTGTTCTGTTTATGAAATTGAAATTTGTGTCTGAAAGTTACTCAGTAACTTGTTTATTGTACATTTGTGATTTGTGCAGATATTCAGAAAAGCAGGATTATTATTTGTGTGATACACTAACTCCTATAGCAGGGATCCTCAAATCTGGCTCGTGAGATCCACTTTCCTGCAGAGTTTAGCTCTAACCCTAATCAAACACGTCTGAGCATGCTGATCAATGTCTTCAGGATCAGTAGAAAATCACAGGTAGGTGTGTTTGATCAGGGTTGGAGTTAAACTCTGCAGGAAAGTAGATCTCGTGAGCCAGATTTGAGGATCCCTGTCCTAATACCATATATGTTATTAAAAACAGAAACTCATTAAATGGCTATTTATATTTTTTTAACATCATTTTGATGACATTTCCGCCCCACTATGTGTGATGGCAGTGAGATGGGAGAGAGCTCTCAAAACTCTTCAGATCGCATAAAGTAGTGAAACATTAATATAATACAGAATCATCCTCTGTACAGAAACGAGGCGAGAACATATGAGAATTTATCTTTATATTTCTATATGTGTGCTCTTTGGGGCTAAAGTCTTGATGGAACTGTTTAAAGTAGCCATGTGATCATAAATTAATCGGCGCAGATGCAATTCAATATGAGTGACCTTCTATGTGAAATAATCATAAATGCTAGTTTATGGTGTTTGATTATGGCCTCGAAGTTCTTAGTTGGAAGCTGTTAGCCCCGGCTGACCTGTTCAGTCCTTGCGTCCGCAGTGGAAATGTTTCTAATAATTTCTGACTGGTATTTAACTGAACAAATCAAACAAACATATGTCCGACCATGGTTGTGTAATTTTATGATTGAACCACAGTGGTGACAGCGAGGTCATGACCCTTTACACAACCTGTGATGATGCGTTTCCAAAGTTATTAGCATCATAAAACTTATTTTATATATTTTCATGTCAAGAAAAAACTTGTATTTTTAACACTGCACTTTGTGTTCCCTTGGCATTAAATGACAGAAAACATGTTAATGCTGTTGTGTGAGTGTTTCTAATACACCAGCCGAGGGAGTGATGTCAAATGAGACATTTTTCTCTGTTCTGACCAATGCAGTCAATGATGACTCTTTTTCTCTCTCTTTTGTAAAGTCACAGAAATGCTATCATGGATTTTTCTTCTTGCAATTGTAGAAAATGAAAATGCAAAACTTGCATTTGTTGTAGTTTGCGTTCACCAATATAGAGCTTTACCAGCTATATTGTGAAAAGGGTCATTCAGTCCAAAATCCTGTAGTGCATATTTTTCATTTTCTTCAGTCTAGAACATGTACTTGTGTGACAAGCTGTGTTATAAGGAAGAATAACATCTTTTTTTAATAGACTTTCAGACTGCAGTATCACTGAAGAAGGTTATAAAGCTCTGGCTTCAGCTCTGAGATCAAACCCTTCACACCTGATAGAGCTGGATCTCACAGGAAATGATCCTGGACAATCAGGAGTGAAGCAGCTCAGTGATTTACTACAGGATGGACTCTGTTCATTAAAGACCATCAGGTGAAAAAAAACCTTCAAATATTTCAAAATGAACCACAGATGTGAAATCAGCTGTATGAAAATGGATAGAAGGGTCAAATGCATCGTTGTTGAATAGGACATGAACTGGAATTAAATAGCAGTTCAGAGAAATTCAACAGACACACAACCGAATTAGTGGCAAACATAATGTAAAAATATATCTGAAATCCTTATCTGCTTCCTGTAGGTTTTTGAAGAGTCCTGCTGCAGAGGAAGCGTGTGAGTATCTCACTGGAGTTCTGGGTAAAAGTCCATTACTACTGAAGGAACTGGATCTGAGTGAAGATAAATTAGGAGATCTGGATTGGGAGAAACTCTCTGCTCTTTTGATGGACTCTCACAGCAAACTGGAGAAAATAATGTGAGTGAACATGATTTATACATTGAAACCTCTTTGATTATTCATTATTAAAGACTGTCAGTAACATGTGAGATCAGATATGAAGAGTTGTTGTTCTGATGTGTGTTGAATATGTGCTGAATAATAATAATCAAGCATTGCATTAGTTTAGGCAGGCCACGTCAGTCAAGCTCACATCAGCTGATAGTCAGCTGTTCCTGATGTGTACTAATCCAGTCTCAACACTTATCACAGCAGTCCATTTAACTCCATTCTTTCAGCATCTCTTCTATCGCATCGCTGCTCACAATCAAACTCCCTCCTCCAACCCCAGCTCTACCCAACTGAACCTGTAATCTAATCTGACCTTTGTTTCTTTTCGTATTCACTTCACTACATTGCAAATATTCTCTACCATGTATTTGTATTTTCTACAATCATGTAAATTGTGAATTGTAATTACGTAGGCATATACTGGATCTGTTCTGTAGCCCTGCTCTCCCCGCTCTGTTCAAGCATGGCTGCATGGACAGGCGTGTGGAGTTTTGCCCAGAACAGAACCATACCACCAACACTAACTGTATGCAATATAATTGTAATAAATATACTTGACGAAAGTGGTCCTGACTGAAATGCTGTTTTTGTGTTCAGGCTGAATAATTGTGAGCTGACAGAGAAAAGCTGTTCAGTTCTAGCTACTGTTCTCTCCTCCAAAACCATCCTGAAAGAGATGAACCTGAACAACAGTCGTCTGCTGGACTCAGGAATCAAAGAGATCTGTGAGGGACTGAAGAATCCTGTGTGTGAGCTGAAGAGACTGAAGTGAGTACATTTCACCAGCAGCTACACTCAACACCACAGCGATGAGATCAATATTGCACATTGGCTGATGATGGGAATATTATATATGATACAGAATGTCTTTATGACCACATCAAACATTAGACTTTTAGACGCGCACTCCACTTCGTCTCAGCACCAGGTGCGAGTCAAATGAGCGTGGAAACACTACTGTGCTCGCAGTGTGTGCTCTTCAGTTGCATTGCAATTTTCATATCAAAGCGTGACAGAAACTATGAGCATCCAATGTGTAGTTACAGTTGAAGTCAAAAGTTTACATAAACCGTGCAGAATCTGCAAAATGTTCATTATTTTACCAAAATAAGAGGGATCGATCAAAATGCATGTTATTGTTTTTTAGTACTGACCTGAATAAGATTTCACATAAAAGGTTTAAATATAGTCCACAATAGAAAATAGGGTGAATTTGGGTAATCTGGGACATTTTTAGCAATTTTGACTTCTGCCATTTATTTCAATATCTAACACATGAGATCAACACATTAGACTTTTCTGAAATCCCTAAGATGTTTTCTAACCACACAAGAAGAAAGAAAGTAGATATTATACCCAGAGAAGACATGCCACATCTATTAGTGTTTTTGTGACAAAAAAAAAATGTACTTGAATTTGCTAATCTGGGACAGGTCACTTTGTAATCTGGGACATATGTATTAGGCCTAAAAAAGCCTATATTCACCATACTTTATGCATGCCAAACACAATATCACCAATTTTAAAAGAGCATTATGAAAAAAAATGACAAGTACAGAAATCTCAATAAGAAAATGTATATTCCAATATCAGGAAAATAAGTTCTATCTCTACACAGGATTAACGATCTACTGTGTTAATTAATTTAAAACTCTATTAAAATTGTTTAACATTGTATTAACATTTAAAAAAATCTACTAAAATTTAAGCAACAAGCAACAATTTGATTAACGGAATATTGGTTTGGTTATTCAAGTTCTCCATTCTGTAAAATTGGGGCTACTCGGGGAACAATACTGAATAAATCACAAACATAATTTGACAACAATTAGGAACATTGTCTTATTTATAGCAGATGTATGTCCTTAACATTAATCTAGTCAGAATCCTGTCACTGACCTTGTCATGTAATTCTCAGGGGAGCTTCTTGATTGACAAGTGCCCTGCCCCTTTCTGTGGAATCACCCCCATGAAGTCATGTGATTTCAGTCACATGACATCCATGCTAAAATTATAGTAAAAGCCCTGTTGACTAAATTTTGTTAGAACAGGAAATAAACACACTGGATTTCCCAGATTACCCGAATTCACCCTAATAGCTGAATTTTTTAAAATGCCGTTTTTTGTTTAGTGATAGTTGTTCATGAGTCCCTTGTTTGTCCTGATCAGTTAAACTGCCTGCTGTTCTTCAGAAAAATCCTTCAGGCCCCACAAATTATATGGTTTTCCAGCATTTTTGTGTATTTGATCCCTTTCCAACAATGATTGTATGATTTGGAGATCCATCTTTTCACACTGAGGACAACTTAAAAGTTATTTTAAGTAGTCTAATAAATGTTCAAATGAACAGCTCTTGTAATGTTGAATGGCTAGTCAGTGGTTAAATATTAGGGGGAAAAACTATGAAGGTAAACCAGTAGCAAAGCTCGAGAGATTGTTGATCTGAAGGTGAGAACTTGTCATATTAATATTCATATTTGTAAGTTGAAATTTACACTCACAGCTCTGATGTGAAAAGCTGAATCTTTTGATTTGCACACACGGACAATGATCAAAACACCGTGTTTTGAAGTCGAAGTGGCAAATTAATAGCTACAAATGTGTAGAATGATATTCACATAAAGAAAATGACACACAAATGTGTACGACATTATTTACTTTTGCACTTTACTTCAGTTTCACTGTACAACGTCAAGTCAGCACTTACAACCTCTCAGATCTGGCTGTACAATTTAAAATCCTGGCGCTTTGACTTTTGCTACTCCTTTTGCGGTATTCCTGTTGCAAAACTCACTTGTGCACTTGTGAATGCAGACGTGAGAGAGCAGACCCGGGGGGGGGGGGGGGGGGGGGGCTTTTATTGTGGCCAGCCTAAGGCACACCTGTGCAATAATCATGCTGTCTAATCAGCATCTTGATATGCTCCACCTGTGAGGTGAATGGATTATCTCGGCAAAGAAGTGCTCACTAACACAGATTTAGACAAATTTGTGAATATTAGAGAGAAATAGGCCGTTTGTGTACATAAAGTCTTAGATCTTTGAGTTCAGCTCATGAAAATGGGGGCAAAAATAACAGTGTAAATAAATGGACATTTGTAGAGGAAAAAGAAGCAGGCCTATCACTGATGAGTAACTGTTTTTACATATGGTGTACATGACTTTTCCATACCACGCCGTCACATCAGTTACCACCCCGTCACAGGGTCATTTTGTTAAAAATGTATAGAAAGGAAATTAAATGTTACATAAATTAATGCTGAATGATGTTCTTGTTGTGTGGACTAATCCAATAAATTTAAATCTATTAGTATTTTTTTAAGTGATTTTTTTTTTCAGTACAAACAATGAGGCGATTGAAATGTTGAATTAAATTTTTAAAGATTAAAAATCTAAGATTTTTTTTTATTAAATTACATGCTTTCTATTGATAGATTCTAAAAAAGGGATATTTTACTATTAGGAAAACATCATATTTAAAAAATCTATTTCTTGTTTTACGGCTCTAATGGTGTACATATTGTCCGTTACGGGGTGGTACAATAAAGGCACCCTTGCCTGAATAAAAAGGCCAATAATATTAAGGATTTTGTGCCTGAGGTGGGAAAATGTGTTTTTTGGAGGGTTAACATATCTTTCAAGCTTTAGCTTTTTTTTTAAAAAAGGTTTGTCTTTAGTGAAAATTTAGAAAGCTGCAAAGTGGAAACGACACCCGTTTCGTAGAATGACTCGGCTATGGTTTCCACGAAAAACGCGGACAGGATGACGGAGCCCATTCATAAAAACTGAATTTACTCTATAGCGCGGAATGCCACGGAATTCATAAATTGACGGATGAATAAAAGAAGGTCTGTCACTTAATTCGAATTGCGATATGAACTAGTGTATGTGAATATTAAAACGCAAAAAGACGGTTTAAATATTATATAATACTCTTGTATTACTTTTGTACAATGTAATGTATGTCTTTATATATTCCATTTACTGTCAAATTTAAATAAATCAATTAAATTATAAAAATAATTATTACAACCACATTAACCACTTAACTGTAGAAAAAAAATACAATTATTATCAAAACTTTTTTAAAGGAATATTCACACAATTTTTCTACCATGTTTTAATTGTAACAGTGAACCTCTGTTTGTTTGCCAAAACATAAAGGGGTTTCATTTTCATTTGATTAAAATAAATGTTTCATGCCTTCATTTGTTTATCAGAAAAAATAAAACAAGAATTTCTGGAAGAAAAAAAATTGTAGGGCGCTGTTGTTCAAATTGTTGAAATTGAGAGTTATTGTTTCACTGAAATAAATGTTTTTGTTATTACACAGAGAGTAAAGTACCGAAAAAAGGTACGGTCGGGTACCGGTACCGAATTTCAGGTCCTGATACCAGTACCGTACCGGTTAAAATGTGAACGGTACCCAGCCCTAGTCAGTGGTGTTTATATACATATGGGCATCAAAACTCACTCTGACAGAGGAGCTGTTAACTGGTCATGTTGAGCTGCCTTCAGATCACCACATTCAACAAATTCAGAATGTTTTTATTTGCTTTTCTGATTTGTGTTTTGATCTGTTTAGTAGTTCTGAATGGATCTGTATGTATTTATATACAGTCAGGTTAAGGCAACTGGTATAGTGTTCTGTTGGCGTCTCAGTATGGTCCTGTTTGCTATTGCAGCTTGACTTGTAGTTATAGAAAATACTCTCAACAAATGTGACATTTATTTTTTCCCCGGTTTTTGCTGTTGCACTGTATACATAAATTGTGAATTATGAAAATTACAACAAAAAAAACTTTCTTGAAACTTTCTTGCAGAAAATATAGCTTTGTGAGTATCATCCTCAAACTTAATCTAGAACTTGGTAAAATGATTATCTTTATTTAAAATGTTTCAAGTCTTAATGTTTTTCCCTTTGTTATACTGGGATGAATCATACTGGGATGTATGCTAAAATTGTTGAATGTGGCGCCCTACCTAGAAATATTTTCACCAGCCACCACCGACAGTATTGTTAGTTTAGTTTTTGATTATAGTTCATTTGATTATTTAAAACCTCTTTTCTGTAGACTCTCAAACTGCAGTATCACTGAAGAAGGTTATAAAGCTCTGGCTTCAGCTCTGAGATCAAACCCTTCACACCTGATAGAGCTGGATCTCACAGGAAATGATCCTGGACAATCAGGAGTGAAGCAGCTCAGTGATTTACTACAGGATCCAAACTGTCAACTCAAGACACTGAGGTGAGACGTGATCAAATAATACTAAATAAATGATACGTATGTGAATTATTTATATTACACATATATATTATATATTTCACTAATTCAATAAGATACAGATGCTGCTGTTGTTTTGATGATAAATGTCACCACAGTTTAGTTGTGTTAAAAGTTACAGGTTAATCAGACATTTTGGGTCACTAGATGTGCTGGTATTCAGTATTTTGGGGCCTCAATTAACATTTATGATTGTGTTATTGTGGACATTTCTTATGAAAAAATATTCAGTGTGACTTATTATCCTGATTGTTTAAGTGTTACTGAATGCACTGTACATTAATTTCCATCAAGCTCAGATACACAACACTGTAGATCTACTACAGCAGATCTATAACAGGCCACAAACATGTGATGTGTGTCAGGATAATTCAGCACACACACACACACACACACGTCTGAACCTGCAGTTCTCTCATAATGAGCAGAATTACTGTTGCATCAACACAGACATCAGTTAAATAAAACTATCCAGAGATGGTCTAAACCCAGATCATGTTCCCTGTTAGTGGATCAGCAATCCAGTGTTTGGTGAATTCTGCTACATAATAATAGGAAGAGCCGGCATCAAAAGATCAACTAAATATATGGCTATGAATGCTTAGCTGTCACAAGCTAGTTATCCCTTTGCTAACTCTCCTCATCTCCTGCTTAAAGCTAGAAATATCTTTGAGAATTTTTGAGAATTGAGAATCGTGATCTAGTGAGCTTTTGCCCATGAGTTTCTTTTAAAGAATTTACTTTGACTTTCTCAAAAATATTTGTATATTTAAATGTTCAATTGTTAAAACTTGAACTAGAGCTTTTCGTTACAAACGATGTTTGATGATCTTTAAATGTTTTGTGATGCAATACACATTGAATTGAATCCTGCTTCATCTTCTCTTCTGCAGGTTTTTGGGTCCTGCTGCAGATGAAGCCTGTCAGTATGTGACTGGAATTGTGGGTAAAAACCCGTTACTCCTGAGAGAGCTGAATCTGAGTGGACATAAACTAGGAGACACACGAGTGAATCAGATCGCTGCTCTACTGCAGGATAAACACTGTCAACTCAACACACTGCTGTGAGTATCTTACATCATTTCATGTGTCACATGACTAGTAATGTTACAGTAATCTATTTTAATTCTCATTTGAGTCCGACCCCACGCTATAAAGCTTAGAAGAGCCAAGATATTTTTTAATATAACTCTAATTATATTTGTCTGAAAGAAGAAATTCATATACATCAAGGATGGCTTGAGGATGAGCAAATCATGGGCTAATTTTCATTTTTGGGTGAACTATCCCTTTAAATGCTCAGGGGTTGGAGAAAATAATGTGAACACACTAGAAATAGCCAGTATTTTATTGTGTTTACCATCGTTTGTCTTTAATACAGCTTCCAACCTTCTTAGAATAGATTCATACAACTTTTGAATAGACTTCAGTTAAATGTTGTCTGTAACTTCTGCTGTGACTGCTGAATGTCTACTTGGTCCAGCCCTGTGGAGCCAATTTTGTGACTATATTCTTCTAACAAATCCAGTGTTTTGCAAATAAACAAATTCGCTTTGCAAAGAAAAACTCGACTTTCAATCAAACGCAAAGTGATTTGCAAAATACAAAACTCTATTTGAGAGAAAATGCAGAGGTATGGACAAATATATGTATTGTGTGTCACAACTGTGAGACTCATTTGCCTTTTTATGAGGAAACTTAGATTTTCTCATGCGTGCGAGCAGATTTTCTCACAAATGCAATTGAGCAACTTTCTTTTCCAAAAACAGTATCCAATACATTTGCATTTTAGTATTACGATGTATTGTGACCCGATATATAGTTATACCCCTGCATTGTTTTGAATGTTGAACAATTGTATCAACATTTATAGCCTATGTATTCTATATCCCGCCATCCAACAGAGGATAAGAATGGATCAGTTTTTTTAGGGAAAGACTGCCTAGTTAAATGTTTAGACATGTCACTACTGATTTTTGAATTTCTTACAGCACTTATTGTGAATTTCACTGACTCTGTAGTAGGGTCACTTTGTTAAAACATCTATATGGTTAATTATAGATATAGTAAGACAGAAACTCACCTGTTCCCCACTCATGTTGGTCTGAAAGGGTAAACTGGTGTTTCGGGTCTCAGGAGACTAGCGTAAATGAACCAACAGCGCTATCTGCTGCTTTTGGAAAAGAAAGTTGCTCAATTGGATTTGTGAGAAAATCTGCTTTGACGCGTGTGAGATAATCTGCCTGCACGCATTTGATCTTTTTTTTTTATTTATTTTTTATTTTGATGAACAGTTAAAAAAGTATTTAGTCAGCCACCAATTGTGCACGTTCTCCCACTTAAAAAGATGAGAGAGGCCTGTAATTTTCATCATAGCTATACCTCAACTATGAGAGACAAAATGAGAAAAAAAAAAATCAAGGAGATCACACTGTCTGATTTTTTAAGAATTTATTTGCAAATTATGGTGGAAAATAAGTATTTGGTCAATAACAAAAGTTAATCTCAATACTTTGTTTATACCCTTTGTTGGCAATGACAGAGGTCAAACGTTTTCTGTAAGTCTTCACAAGGTTTTCACACACTGTTGCTGGTATTTTGGCCCATTCCTCCATGCAGATCTCCTCTAGAGCAGTGATGTTTTGGGACTTTCAACTCCCTCCAAAGATGTTCTATGGGGTTGAGATCTGGAGACTGGCTAGGCCACTCCAGGACCTTGAAATGCTTCTTACGAAGCCACTCCTTCGTTGCTCGGGCGGTGTGTTTGGGATCATTGTCATGCTGAAAGACCCAGCCACGTTTCATCTTCAATGCCCTTGCTGATGGAAGGAGGAATTTCACTCAAAATCTCATGATACATGGCCCCATTCATTCTTTCCTTTACACGGATCAGTCGTCCTGGTCCCTTTGCAGAAAAACAGCCCCAAAGCATGATGTTTCCACCCCCATGCTTCACAGTAGGTATGGTGTTCTTTGGATGCAACTCAGCGTTCTTTCTCCTCCAAACACGACGAGTTCAGTTTTTACCAAAAAGTTATATTTTGGTTTCATCTGACCATATGACATTCTCCCAATCCTCTTTTGGATCATCCAAATGCTCTCTAGCAAACTTCAGACGGCCCGGACATGTACTGGCTTAATCAGGGGGACACATCTGGCACTGCAGGATTTGAGTCCCTGGCGGCGTAGTGTGTTACTGATGGTAGCCTTTGTTACTTTGGTCCCAGCTCTCTGCAGGTCATTCACTAGGTCCCCCCGTGTGGTTCTGGGATTTTTGCTCACCGTTCTTGTGATCATTTTGACCCCACGGGGTGAGATCTTGCGTGGAGCCCCAGATCGAGGGAGATTATCAGTGGTCTTGTATGTCTTCCATTTTCTAATAATTGCTCCCACAGTTGATTTCTTCACACCGAGCTGCTAGCCTATTGCAGATTCAGTCTTCCCAGCTTGGTGCAGGTCTACAATTTTGTTTCTGTGTCCTTCGACAGCTCTTTGGTCTTGGCCATATTGGAGTTTGGAGTGTGACTGTTTGAGGATGTGGACAGGTGTCTTTTATACTGATAACGAGTTCAAACAGGTGCCATTAATACAGGTAACGAGTGGAGGACAGAGGAGCCTCTTAAAGAAGAAGTTACAGGTCTGTGAGAGCCAGAGATCTTGCTTGTTTGTAGGTGACCAAATACTTATTTTACCGAAGAATTTACCAATTAATTAATTAAAATTCTTACATATTCGATCCACTTGGACCAAACTTTTCTGAATACATTCTTCTGAAGACGGAGGGAAAAAGTAATATTTTCCATAACATAAATATCATTCACAATATCCATCCATTCTTGTATTGTGGGGGGTTCAGGAACCAACCAGCACCTTGTAAGTGCTTTTTTACCAGCAATTGTTAGAATGTCAAATAGGTATTTTCAGGCCATCTTGTCTGGAGATTAGTATTTCCTAAATATAATGTGGAAAAGCGCAAAGGCAGTGTAGTGTTAAAAATTCCTTTCACTGCTTTATGAAGCTCCACCCAAAAGGGTTTTATCACTGGGCATTCCCAGAATATATGCCAGTGATTGGCTTCCCGAAACCCTCACTGTCTCCAACATTTTGGTGTCCCCTCCCTCAATATGTGCTTTCTGTTTCGGTGTAATAATAAATCTGATAAGACATTTCCACCCAAATTCCCACCATATGTGAGAATTAGCACATTTCCATGGGAATCTCCATATATCAAGCCATTCCTCATTCGATATTAAAAAAAATTACCTTCCTTTTCTCATTTTTCTTTAATATATTCTGTGGTGGAGTTTTTTTTTAATCCTAAAACCTTTGTAGAATTTAGAGATGACACCCTTATTTAAATCACCTTGGTAAGCACCTGTCAATATCTTCAATATTGGGTCATTGTTTTCAAAATGATTGCATAGCTGGAGATATCTATAAAAATCAGATTTCTCAAGGCAGCACTCTTTCTTCAAACTTTCAAAGTCTTTCAACTCTCCCTTTGCCTTAAGAGAACAGAATGTTGTTATTCCTTTTGAGACCCAAAATTTGAATCTGAATCTATAATCCATTCTATTCTTTCTCAAGGAAAGAGACGGCATTCCACCTGTGTGTATCTTTTTTAATTTTTATTAAAAGTGGGTTAAAATTTGCCTCTGCTATAGAGGGTGACACGGGATTGGATTTTCAAACCTCTCCCGTCCCACTCCCACAAAAACAAATCTCGTCCCGTCCCAATCCCATGAAAAAAAACGGAAGAATGACTCTCATTCCCTCCCACTCCCGTGTTGTTTTTTTGTTGTTTTTTTGTCTGAAATCTGTCATGCCACCTTGAATAAAAACCCAAAATGTAGTTTTTTGTTATATTGAACTAAAAGCTAGCTTTGCACAGTGTGCATTGCACACATTAAATTTCATGTAAATCATCCATGTATTTTTTTTTTCATTTAAAAGTAGACATTTCTCTCTATAGATATATTTTTCAAAGACAGAGTTTCAAAGTTTCTCGCTCAAGTTCACAGAGACCTAAAGTGCATCCTGTTTGCTTTAAAGTGCAATGTTTCGTTGTTATTCTGAGTGCACACAAATAAACGTAGAGTCTTTACAGATTTAAAAGATGTATTGGGCTACTTTTATCTGTATGACCAAAAATTACAGAGATTTTAAGAGCAAGTGAGCTCACCGCCGCCTGTCCTGCAGCGAGTGCACTATTCAGCTTCCACTCTCCACACAAACACTTCAATAGCACACATTTCTCTAGGTTAACATCATATTGAGCGGCCATGTAAAGTTGCTACTACATAGGCTACATCTTTCAGATGAAAAGCCATATTTGAGGTCGATGAATGATAGATGAGCGTTCGGATGTCCTGCCCGAGTGTATTACCAGTTACCACATAGACCAGCCGTTAACAATCTGTCTGTCACGGACTGCGTCATTCACTTAACCAGCCACACCAAAGCAAACAGGAGGAGAGCATAAAGAGACAGGGCAACTAGAATTGTGTTCAGAATTAAAATATACAGTTTATTTATATAAAAGGTATATTTGTGTATAAAGTTGGGTATCATTACTATTCCCGGTCCCGCCCACTTCCGCTGACATTTTTTCCTGTCCTGTCCCAATCACGTGATTCGTAGTGATTTTGTTTCCCTTCCCGCGGGATTCCCGTGATCCGTAGGATTCCCGAAAAAGTTTCAGCGTCTACTCTGCTAGTGTTGAAGTTTCTTTCTTTGAGTATATTCCTAAATATTTCAGCGAATTCTGATTCCAATTAAGGTTGAATTTATCTTTAATATATTTTGACGGTGTATATCACTGCAAAAAATGCTTTTCTTATTTAAATTTTTGTCTTGTTTCCAGCCAAAATATCTAAAAATTCTTAAATCAAGAAGGATTTTCTAGAGAAGTAAAAATGGTCTTGTTTTCAGAAAAAAATTAAGTGAGTTTTTGCTTAAAACAAGCAAAATAATCTGCCAGTGGGGTAAAAAGAATAAATAAATAAAAAATAATCTTGTTTTCTGTTTGACATAAGATTATTTTTCTTACCACATTGGCAGATTATTGTTGCTTGTTCAACAAGTTATCTAGAAAGTCAACCATGTCTGTTCCTTCTTTATCTTCGGGTATTCTGTAAATCCTTAAATTATCTCTATGAGCTCGGCCCTCCTGGTCTATGAGTCTGGCTTCCAGATTAGCTTGCCGCTGTGTTAGCTGCTTGATTAGCGTTGATGCTGCTTGAAGCACGGTTTCAGTTTCTTCAATTCTTTCCTCTACCTCCTCCAGTTTGTCGTTTGTTCTCTTCAGTTCTGGTTTAATGTCGGAAAGCTGCACCTTATTATCCCTTCTGAATTCTCGGAGTTTGCTGAGGATGCATCGCAGGCTAACTTCAGAACGGTCTTCGCCATGTGGATATGATGTCGGCGAGCTGCTTCTGCTACCTTGCCTTGGTTCAGGGTCATTTTCTACGACAGGTGCATCTCAGAAAATTAGAATATGGTGAAAAAGTAATTTTTTCTTGCAACTTATTTCAAAAAGTGAAACTTTCATATATTTTAGATTCATTGCATGTAAAGTAAAATATTTCAAAAGTTTCTTTGTTTTAATTTTGATGATTAGAGCTTACAGCTCATGAAAGTCAAAAATCAGTATCTCAAAATATTAGAATATTTACATTTGAGTGTCAATAAATGACCATCCATACAGTATAAATTCTGGGTATCTCTTGTTCTTTGAAACCACAATAATGGGAACACTGCTGACTTGGCAATGGTCCAGAAGACGATCATTGACACCCTCCATAAAGAGGTTAATTCACATTCAGGGTCATTACTGAAAGGTGTGGCTGTTCAAGGAGTGCTGTATTAAAGCATATCAAATGCAAAGTTGACTGGAAGGAAGAAATTCACTTTGCTACCATCTGGTAAGCGCTTCCGTAGCCTGATGACAAAAACTGAGAGACTGACAGGGGTAGACAATAAGGGAAATTTGCCACTGGCCCTCCGGGCCAGTGTCTTTTGAAGTTCACTGGCCCAGGTCAACGCATCAGGTATTGATCCCAATAATCACGAAAAAGAACAGTTTGCTTGAACAACATGAATAACATTTATTTTTTTTAAGGTAGGTTTAGTACAAAGTGCAGCAAAACTGTGCAAAAACATGAAACAAGTGCAAATAAACCTATTGCATAGGATTCATTCTCCGTAGTCACACAGCAATTCATTATATTATGTTCATACCATAGGTTTCATACACGTTAACTTTTCTCTAACTTACTTGTCTGCATATGTGGGCATTGATCTGCAGAGCTCACAGTAAACCTCTTTTTTTTTCTTGATCGTAGCCCAGCTAGGGGTGGGCGATATGGGAACAATATCATATCACGATTTGTTTTAGAAATATCACGATTCACGATTTTATCACGATTCTTTGTCAGCCAAACTAGAAAGACAAAGCCAAGGTAACAAAAAAAAAAAAAAAAGACATGGCAGATATTTAGGCCAAAGTGGGCGAAGATAAAAATCTTTGTCATCATTCTATCTTTCTTATTTTTTAATAAGAACAAAGATACAAATTACAAATACATATAATATACAAATAAAACAAACAGTGCTTTATTTTCAGGTACAATAGGTGTATTTAGCAGAGCATTCAATGAAATTGAATGAACAAATATAAAAATAAAACACTAGATAGACTGATTCCTAAAGCAACTGTATTAATGTTTTTCAGTCAAGAATAGTGAGTGATTTTTCTCTTTGCGTTTTGTTGTTTTGTCAACGTTAAATTAATAGTTCCCCCAAAAATAAATATTCTGTCATCTGTCTGTCAATTCTGTCATAATGTTTTATTTTTATACCATAATTTACTCAAAAGTTGTTTTAAACCTGAATGAGTTTCTTTCTTCTGCTGAACATAAATGCTATTTTGAAGAAGGTGGAAAACCAAACAGTTGCTGGTCCTCAGTGACTTCCATTGGATTTTTCTTTCCTGCTATCAAAGTCAATGTGGACCAGCAACTGTTTGGTTACCCTCATTCTTCAAAATATCTTATTTTGGGTTCAGCACAAGAAATTAATAGTGGTTTGGGACAACATGTGAGTGAGTAAATAATGACAGAAATTACATTTTAGGGTGAACTATCCCTTTAATGACAGTCGACAGCATGTTTAGTGTCCTGTCCCTTTAAGAGCTGCACGCATCTAATATACAGGCACGCATCCGTTTCTCTCTTAACTATTTACTTTCATTTTAGAGATAACCAACTCAGTCTGTAAACCTTGTGTGTTTTGACAGTATTAGCGCAAAAAATAAGTTAGTTGAGTAATCAGGCGCTGTTAGACAGGCTTTTTAGTGTCCGTGCTTCAGGTGTATCCGCTCAGTAAAAGCGCACGTCAGACCAGCGCACGAATGAAACATTTAACCAGCAAGGCTTGTGTGCAAATAATGTACTTTTGCGATTGCGAATAAGTGCAGTGTCCTGTCAGAGTAACTCTACTGCTATATGTCCTGTTGTACAGTAAATAGAGACGGAGGCACCAGAACTGTATTTGACATAATGTGTGCTGTAGCACGATACTACGATATTTCTTCAAAAGCAGATCGTGGAGACATTTTTATCATCCACGATCAAAAATCGTCATATCGCACACCCCTAAGCCCAGCCAATTCCAGCGGTCTCGCCACTGGAGCCGAAACTTTCTCTGCCTTTTCTTTTCGTATTCCCTTTCGCTTTCCCTCAATTCCTCTGGTGATTTTCTCTTCCTTGCCTTCTCTTTTTTACCCGGCGTTTGGCCGGGTGATGTGGGTTTCAGAAACATGTAGCCTAGCTTAATAGTAGCTATAGGTAGGTGCTGAGCAGCAGTGTGCAGTTTGTGCGCGTAACCGCGGGAGCGAGCAAGGTGGTGCAGGGATCACGTAACGTGTTAGCGGTGGTTACCGAGACGATTAAACAGAAATCAAAACACAGAACCACAGGTAATTGATGTGAAATTAGACTTTTTTTAATCGAGGCATTATTTTTACTGGCCCCACCGGGCTAGTGGTTGGAGCGATCTGGTGGCCCTGACAGTTTTAAAAGTACGTCCGGGCCACCGGGCCAATTATATTGTCGACCCCAGACTTAGGAGGAGCTTCTTCCCCCAGGCCATCAGGCTCCTAAACTCTAACTCTGTCATAACATCTCACGTCTCCATGTAAATATCACTATCAATAAGTTACTCATAATTTTTCAACCTTGTATTGCTGCTATTTAAATACCCTGTACAACAGTTTTGCACATTGTTTTGCAAATTCCTTCTTATATTACTATTTAAGTCAACAAACATACTAACCTACATACTATTTATATTTTTTATCTTTTTATTTTATTCTTTTATCTTTTCTACTTTTCTTTTTCTTAATATTTATGTACATTCTGTGTTTTGTATTCTATATAATTGCACTGTCCTTGGAGCGGACCTGACTGACAGTTCACTGCTGGGTATACTCTGTATAATTGTGTATGTGACAAATAAAAATCTTGAATCTTGAAATTGGGTAGGAAAATGTGCACAAACAACAGAGATGACCGCAAGCTTGAGAATACACTCTTAGAAGAAAAGGTTCTATATAGAACCTAAAAAGGTTCTATCAGGCGCTTCATATATGGAACCCCTAAAAGGTTCCATATAGAACCCTTTTTAAGGGTTCTTTGTTGCCAAGAAAAAGGTTCTATATAGAACCCTTTAGGGGTTCTCATCATGGGATCATTCTTTGGATTTAATTGTTGTTTTATTTTAATTAAATTTTAAGACTTTAACAGTTCATATAGCTAATTTATCACTAGAAATACGTCTCAGGTTACGTATGTAACCATGGTTCCCTGAGAGGGAACGAGACACTGCGTCCTCTAGAGGTCGCTATGGGGAACTCCATCTACTTGACCCATGTCTTAACCTGTTAACCTTCAACCCCATTTAGGGCCTCGCAGGTGAAAATAACCTACCTGAATTAAAATGGTAACAGTTTGTGACAAAGTGTGCTTACACAAACAAATTAGGTATCTTTGGAAAGAAGAGACTCTGGGCTTTACTATCTATCATCCAGAGTTGATAATGCTCAAAAAGATAAAAAGTTATAGACACTGACGTGCCTTGAAAAATATTTTTCCACACTGAATGTTTTTTTATTTCATATACAAATACATGAAATAAGTCCTGGAGCAATCCAGAAAAGTAATGGATCGAAAGCCATGTGTCTCATCAGTTCATATTTCAAATTTGAAGAAGATACCATGAAAAATGAGATTCCTGCAATATTTTTTCTGAAACTATTTATAGTCCCCCCACCCCCCTGTTTGAGGAAAAATAACCACCAAATGGATTACAGAATTATACAAGCTATTTTAGTCATTATACATGTTCCTGCATAGTTTTTCAATTATAAAATAATAGACAGATTTATTTGAGCACTAAAAAATACAAAAATAATTATTTGAGTAATAAAAAAGGAAAAAAAATAGAAAAAAATGCTTTGTATATAGTATGTATACTGAAGTATTCTTCGTTATTCGTTATTACAATGATAAATATCACTGCCAGACGTGAAGTGATATTGCCAGACATGGTCATAGAGTCAGTAAACACACGCTGATGTGCTTCCATTCAGATTATAATCAAACAGATGGGCCATATAATCAATAATAGCTGATCAATGAATCACAATGATAGCCGTCATAGAGTCGCTAATAAACACGCTGATGTGCGTCCATACAGATTATAATCATGCAGACACGGCCACATTCCCCACACAATACACACACACACATATATAAAAAATGTAGAAGAAAAAAAAAACAGTTTTTTATGGATAAAGCAGATCGCTAAGTTATGCCCCGCTCAGATGACAGCGTGCGTCACAGAAGCGTCACTGCCGGCAGGAGGGAGCGCCAAATTCAAATAATCTATATTCCGCTTTTCTGAGACTTTTTTTTCCGTAGACGGTCTCATTATGTTTGTAAGACCGTATTCTACAAAATCGTTTTGTTTTTTTACCACCAAGACGCTGTTTTTGAGCGTAATTTATTCCATAACGGACGCGAACAATAACTCTCTCAAGAAATGAAACGTAAACAAAGGAATATTCATCCTTATTACAACGTTATTGTTTCGCTGGACTAAAAGTGCTCGCTGGGATGTTTTTCTGTGGACCCTTACCTCTCTAACTAAACTGGGATTTCAGCAGTGGACGCGTTTGTGGCTCGTTATTACAATGATAAAGGTACGTACGGCTTTTTTACTCTGCGTGTTTGGATGTGTACTGCTTACACAAATGTAGCAAATTTGTGCCACTCATTCCTTATAAGCTTTCCATCGAAAAACAGCGATCTGTCGTCGATGCATGAGGCTTAGACCCTCAGAATGATATAAAGTTTGTAAAGATTAACTTTGTCCCGTTTCATTTATTCTATTAGAAAACAATGACACATGCAAACAAAGAGCGTTCAGTGCGAGGTCGCTCTGGTGCAGGCTAACAGGTTAAGCATATATACAAAAACACCAAATTTTGGCCGGCGACAGCCTATTTCCGGGAGAAAGCATCATCCATTTCTTCGTCTGAAGCGGCATCCGAAGCATGGCCTGAAGTCTAGAGGACGCAGTGTCTCGTTCCCTCTCAGGGAACCATGGTTACATACGTAACCTGAGACGTTCCCTTTCAAGGGAACTTCGAACTGCGTCCTCTAGAGGTCGCTATGGGGAACGATATACCCACGCCGCCATGCTGAGGGGAGTGCATGCTATTTCCACAAAGGCGAGCACTAAGCATCAACTCTACCAAAAAGAATAAGGGAGTTGTCCCTGGGATGAATTGACGGCTGTCAGTGACATTATCCCCTTTGGCCAAAGGCCTGAGTTGCATACCCCGGAACTCACATGATAGAGGCCGGACCTCCTGGACCCAGGGTAGAGCTCAAGGCTTGGAATCATAAAAGGGATTCCTTTAAGGGGATACTACCAAGCGCTTAGGATAGTAACTAAGCCTGGCCTGTCACCCAGGGGCTACTGCTTGCTCCTACAAGAGCTCGCTGAAGGAACTGTATCAACAGATCCTTGGTAGTAGCCCCTGTTCAAGTAGTATCACTGGGAATACATAGGTAGAGTGGGGCCCAAGGTGAAAATGGGCCTAACCGACTCAAAGAATGGGTACGAAGCCGCAGCGCGTAACCCATACCATACAGGATTTTAGAAAAGACCGCAAAATACTTGGTGAGCGATCTTACCACAGCGTGGCTTTCAGAAAGTGCACAAAGCCTAGCGTGCACACTTACCATAACATGGATTTGCAAATTTTATTCTCCAAATGCTCTGGAGGGAGCAGCATGCTCATAGGTGACCCTCTATAGCGAGCGGAGCAATGCCAGCTCAAACAACCGGGAGAGCTCGTGAGGGAGCAGCATGCTCATAGGTGACCCTTTAAATGAGGAGAGCAATGCTAGCTCTACCAAGACAGAGCTCTGGAGAGCAGAGAATTTAACTCTCAGCATGAGAGGGAACTTAGATGCTCAGAAGGGAGCGGCATGCTTATAGGTGACCCTCTATAAAGAGGGGAGCAGTGCCAGCTCGACCAACAAGGAGAGCTTGTGAGGGAGCAGCATGCTCAAAGGTGACCCTCTATAGTGAGGGGAGCAATGCTAGCTCTACCAAGAAAGAGCTCAGGAGAGCGGAGAACTTAACTCTCAGCATGAGAGGGAACTCAGACGCTCATAAGGGAGCGGCATGCTCAAAAGTGACATCATGAGAGGATACTCAGCACATACATAAGTAGAGTGGGACCCAAGGTGAGAACCGGGGCCTGACCGACTCAAAGAATGGGTACGAAGCCTCAGTGCGTAACCCATACCATACAGGATTTTAGAAAAGACCGCGAAACACTTGGTGTGCGATCTTACCACAGCGTGGCTTTTAGAAAGTGCACAGAGACTAGCGTGCGCACTTACCATAACATGGATTTGCAAATGTTATTCTCCAAATGCTCTGTAGGGAGCAGCATGCTCATAGGTGACCCTCAATATTGAGGGGAGCGATGCTAGCTCTACCAAGGCAGGGCTCTGAAGAGCGGAGAACTCAACTCTCAACATGAAAGGGGACTCAGACGCTCATAAGGGAGCGGCATGCCCGTATGTGACCCTCTTACAGAGAGGAGAGAAATGCCAGCTCGACCCACAAGGAGAGCAGCATGTTCATAGGTGACCCTCTATAATGAGGGGGAGCAATGCCAGTTCCACCAAGGCAGAGCTCTGGAGAGCGGAGAACTCAACTCTCAGCATGAGAGGATACTCAGCACATACATAAGTAGAGTGGGGCCTAAGGTGAAAACCGAGGCCTGACCGACTCAAAGAATGGGTACGAAGCCTCAGCGCGTAACCCATACCATACAGGATTTTAGAAAAGACCGCAAAACACTTGGTGTGCGAGCTTACCACAGCGTGGCTTTCAGAAAGTGCACAGAGACTAGCGTGTGCACTTACCATAACATGGATTTTAATAACGTTTCTCTCTATCAGATGCTCTCTGGGGGGAGCAGCATACTCATAGGTGACCCTCTCTCAAGAGAGGAGCAATGCCAGCTCGACCAACAAGAAGAGCTCGTGAGGGAGCAGCATGCTCATAAGAGACCCTCCATAGTGAGGGGAGCAATGCTAGCTCTACCAAGAAAGAGCTCAGGAGAGCGGAGAACTTAACTCTCAGCATGAGAGGGAACTCAGACGCTCATAAGGGAGCGGCATGCTCAAAAGTGACCCTCTAAAAGAGGGGAGCAATGCTATCTCGACCAGCAAAGAGAGCTCCTGAGGGAGCAGCATGCTCACAGGCGACCCTCTAAAATGAGGGGAGCAATGCTATCTCGACCAGCAAAGAGAGCTCCTGAGGGAGCAGCATGCTCACAGGCGACCCTCTAAAATGAGGGGAGCAATGCTAGCTCTACCAAGACAGAGAGGATACTCAGCACATATATATAAGTGGGGCCCAAGGTGAAAAATGGGCCTAACTGACTCAAAAAATGGGCACGAAGCCTCAGCGCGTAACCCATACCATACAGGATTTTAGAAAAGACCGCAAAACACTCGGTGTGTGCTCTTACCACAGCGTGGTTTTTAGAAAAGTGCACAGAGACTAGCGTGCGCACTTACCAAATATGGATTTTAGAAACCGTATTGTCAGATGCTCTCTGGAGGGAGCAGCATGTTCATAGATGACCCTCTAAAATGAGGGGAGCAATGCTAACTCTACCAAGAAAAAGCTCTGGAGAGCGGAGAACTTAACTCTCAACATGAGAGGGAACTCAGACGCTCAGAAGGGAGCGACACGCTCATAAGTGACCCTCTAAATAAGGGGAACGATGCCAGCTCAGCCAACAAAGAGAGCTCAAAAAGGGAGCAACATGCTCATAAATAACCCTCTAAAGTAAGGAGAGTAATGCTAGCTCGACCAACTATGAAAGCAACCTGACAAGGAGGCCTAAAGAAAGGCCTGACGTGCTGAGGTTTCTGAATAACAGAGCTCTGGGAGAGGAGACTCGACTCTCATATGAGAGGAAACTCAGACGCTCAGCAGGGAGCGGCATGCTCATAGGCAACCCTCTATAGCGAGGGGAGCAATGCCAGCTCAACTAACAGGGTAGAGCTCGGAGGGGACAGCAGCAACGAGGAGCAGGTTGTTAAGTAACAAAGCTCTGGGAGCGGAACTCTACTTACAGCAAAAGAGGGAACTCATACGAGAGCAGTATACTCAAGGTGACCCTCAACAGTGAGGGGAGCAAAAACTAGCTATACCATGATAAAGCTCTAGAGAGCGGAGAATCTACTCTCAGCATGAGAGCTCAGACACTCAGGAGGGAGCGGCATGCTCATAAATAACCCTCCACATTCTAGGCGAGGGGAGCAAAGCCAGCTCGACCTACAAACAGAGGGATAACTAACAACCCGAACAAGCTGCTGGAAAAAGTATCAGGGTAATAGGTAGCTGAACAGAAGGCAACAAGAGCTCAGGGAAACTGCTACTTAAAACCCTAATAAGGGTGGGCAGTTCTAAGCTAAACCTCATGCACCTATTATGGCCTCGTTTGAAGAACAAAAGGGCCAGACTTAGAAAATGCTGCTCCTCAGAGCCAAAGCATTGTACTCACCATCCATGGATCCCGCGCAGAAGAACAGTCCAGTGTAGGGGCTGAAATAAGGGTGCAGGAGGTGCTCATCTAACCTCAGTCAGGTGGTAGAAAACTGAGGTTGAAGGGGAATTAGAGAGGGGAAGATGAGGGCTTTAGATATACAGGCCCCCTGAGGGAAGGAGAGATGTTCAACTCTTACCCTGGCCTGGGCGAGAGCGTTGCAACGCCCCGCCCGGACCACCTCCCTCAGGTCTTGCTACCTCTCTTTGACCCGCGCCACCCTTGAAACCCTACCCACAGGCGGGGAAGGGCGCGAGTCGCGACACTAGCCTTCTGTGCCCATCTCTGATCCTCAGATCGGGATGGGCCAGGACCCCTGCGCTGTTTGGGCTCAAACCTGGACCTTCTCATTTAAATTAAGGTTTTAAAAGCCGCTGAACACGCCTTTGCCTCCCTAAACTTTTAAACCACCGACTCGACGAAGGTACCAAAAAGTACAGAAGGCGAAACCGGAGCATTGAGAAGAAAGCCCTTCTCTCTCTTCCCAATATCTGCCAGGTTCACCCACAGATGTCTCTCCGTTACCACCCTGGCCGCCATAGAACTGCCCATAGCAGAGGCGGCCTGCTTAGTGGCTCAAAGAGCCAAATCGGCGGTGCGGCACAGCTCAGCAACCTCGTCAGGTATATATATATATATATATATTTTTACAAACCTTTTATACCTTTTTTACAAACCTTTTATCCAGGTCTTTCAACAGATCAGCCTGGTATGCCTGAAACACTGCCATAGTGTGTTATGAGGCGACAGCCTGACCTGCTGCTGCGTATGCATTGCCATTCCAGCAGTTTTTTTTTCTCAGATGACGTCAGCAAAATCGCGTCATTGTCATCCAACAGCTCGCCCTCGCTCGCGACTGACGAGCGCGAGAAGGAAAACCCCTTCTATAACTCATTGGCGAGAACCACCTGCAAACCCCATGAGCCCATTTTCCTCCGTGCTTCAGCAGCGGAGAGTCCTGAACCGCGGGAAGCAGACGGCTGCCCCTCTTTCCTCGAAAAGAGAGACAGACGAGAGCAGAGCTTTTAGAAAAACGCTCGCAGTACGCGCAGCGCGCAAAGATCATGTGAGTCATCAAGCATCAGATAACGTGGATACGGATGCACACATCTCTTAAAGCCTTGCTAGTGCTCGCATTACAAAAGTAAACCATACTTATCTTGTAAGATGTACGCTTCAAACAAACAGTCATTGAAGACGAAGAAGAGGATGATGCTTTCTTGCGCCCTTTTACACTGTGGTCGCACCGGGAGTGACGTCATAGGCTGTCGCCGGCCAAAATTTGGTGAAACATTTACAACTGATGAGTAGTTTACACTTTAGATTAGGGGATGCAGAAAGCTTTGTAAATGATTTATAATGTTTATTGAGATAATAGTACAATGTTGACATTTCAATGATTTACTAGTAACTTTTAACCATTAAGGATGTGTTTAATTATTTCATGATGCTATTTATAAAGATAACTTATGACAGATTTATAAATCGTTAGCATATTACTTAATCATTTGTGAATGTATAGTTATGTTTTGTAAATGATTAGTTCATCATTAGCTAATTACTTGTAAATGACTTTTAAATGAATTAACAAAACATACACAAATTGTTAGCATATCACTTATTAATCGCTTATGAATGTTTTGTAAATGATTAGTTAATCATTAACTAATCACTTATAAATTACTTATAACTGGACGTTATTATAAATTGTTACCAAATACAGTATTTTATATTTTGAAAAAACACAAAATACATTTGAAATTGGCCATCTAGTGAAGTAACACTATTAAGGCCTGTTTACACCAAGAACAATAATTATAAAGATAACTATATTAGTGTATTCTAGCGTCTGTCACTAAATGCTCAAGCTCTTTGAAGCAGAAATGATTCCGATTGGCTGTCAATGTTTTTATCATTCATCATTTTTTGTGCTGTTATGGTTATAGTTGTTTTGTGCTATCTGCTATTCTCTTAGATTTAGGATGTACTCACACTAGGGGATCTGATCCGTGCTTGAGCATGATTGACCCCCAAAGTCCAGTTCATTTCACAAGTGTGTCTGCTCTGTACCTGTCACGAATCTGGTCAATGCTCTCCCGGTTAACCACCACCAGAGGTCACCCGCTCACCACATTGACTTTCACTCACAACACACTGGACTCCATTTCCCACAATGCATTGCACAGATCACAGCTGTCACCATTCACACATCACACACCTGATGCTCATTTCACAATCACCACCACACACCATATAATCCTGGGACTTGCTCTTGCTCAGGGCCGAGTATTGACCTGCGTATAGTGCTCACCTAGCGCTAGCTGCTTTACCGTGCCATTCCGTGTTTCTGTTTTGTTCCTGTAATTGTTGCGTTTATCACTCACCTAGCGATAGCACTTTACAGAGCCACTGTCTTAGCCTTAGTCTTGCCTTGTTTTCCTGCCGTGTCTGACCCTGCCCGTGTTTCCTGGATTTACCCTTAGCCTCTGCCGTTTGGACTCTGTTTGCTCCCCGTTTGGACTTATTGCTCTCGACTCTGGATTATCTCTCTGCCTTGCCCCTTTGGATATTTTTCGCTGATCGTTGACCCACGCTTGCTCCACGGATTGCTCTGTCTTGCCTCCACCATACCTGTTTGCCATTGTCTGACCCTGCCTGTTTTCTGACCATGTTTTTTAATAAAGCCTTGCATATGGATCCGCACGTCTCACGTCTCGTCAGCCCCGTAACAGAATACTCGGCCACACAAGGATCCAGCGGCTTTTCCAGAGGACATTGGCCAGGTATGGACACTGCACGACTGTTGTTAACCCTCGAGCAAGGTTTGAGACCGCTCGAGGAATACATACAGGAGTACTTGGACCTCGCCTATTTTTCTGACCTGCCGGACTATGCTCTAATAGATTTTTTTTGCGAGGGCATTAATCAGCCGCTCCGGTCAAAGTTAATCCGCGAGGGTCCCCGTGCGTCACTCAGTCAATTTATGGACTATGCTTTACTGTGTGTGGGCTCCTCTTTTACTGTGGGTGTCGCGGAGGAACACGACACCTCACTCACTCACAAAATGGCGGCAGCAACAGCACCCCTTCACGTCGTCGCCGTCAAGCCAGAGTCTGCTCACGTCATGCCTGCCAAGCCAGAGTCTGCTCACGTCATGCCTGCCAAGCCAGAGTCTGCTCACGTCATGCCTGCCAAGCCAGAGTCTGCTCACGTCATGCCTGCCAAGCCAGAGTCTGCTCACGTCACGCCTGCCAAGCCAGAGTCTGCTCACGTCACGCCGGTCAAGCCAGAGTCTGCTCACGTCACGCCGGTCAAGCCAGAGTCTGCTCACGTCAAGCCAGAGTCTGCTCACGTCACGCCGGTCAAGCCAGAGTCTGCTCACGTCAAGCCAGAGTCTGCTCACGTCACGCCGGTCAAGCCAGAGTCTGCTCACGTCAAGCCAGAGTCTGCTCACGTCGTCGCTGTCAAGCCAGAGTCTGCTCACGTCGTCGCTGTCAAGCCAGAGTCTGCTCACGTCGTCGCTGTCAAGCCAGATTCTGCTCACGTCGTCGCTGTCAAGCCAGAGTCTGCTCACGTCGTCGCTGTCAAGCCAGAGTCTGCTCACGTCGTCGCTGTCAAGCCAGAGTCTGCTCACGTCGTCGCTGTCAAGCCAGAGTCACACCACGTCACAGTGCTCCAGCCAGAGTCTGTCACACCCAAGGATTTAAGGTCAGTCCTTCAAGTTCTCTGTCTGATATCCAGTGTGATGGACCCACCACTGATGTCAGTGCGAGTAGCTGGCATTCCCAGGGCCTCAACCCTGTCTGTTACAGAGACTGTTCCCCTGACCTCAGTACTTCCCGTTATGGCGGTTGCCATTTTGAGTGTGTGGGCTGCACACTGTGTTCCTGAGGCCTCTCCTGTCCACGAGTCTGCTCCAGTGCCTCCAGAGGTGGCGGCTTCCGCTGCAGAACCTCCCGAAGTGGTGGCACCTGTCCCTCAACTCACTGTCTGCCCTGTCACGGCCATGGAGGCCGTTCCTGAACTCACTGTCTGCCCTGTCACGGCCATGGAGACCGTTCCTGAACTCACTGTCTGCCCTGTCACGGCCATGGAGACCGTTTCTGAGCTCACTGTCTGCCCTGTCACGGTCATGAAGGCCGCCCCTGAACTCACTGTCTGTCCTGTCACGGCTCAAGAGGCCGTCTGTGAGCTCTCGCCCTGTTCTGTCACGGCTAAAGAGGCCGTCTGTGAACCCTCGCCCTGTCCTGTCACGGCTAAAGAGGCCGTCTGTGAGCTCTCGCCCTGTTCTGTCACGGCTCAAGAGGCCGTCTGTGAGCTCTCGCCCTGTCCTGTCACGGCTAAAGAGGCCGTCTGTGAACCCTCGCCCTGTCCTGTCACGGCTAAAGAGGCCGTCTGTGAGCTCTCGCTCTGTCCTGTCACGGCTAAAGAGGCCGTCTGTGTACCCTCGCCCTGTCCTGTCACAGCTAAAAACGCAGTCTATGAATCCTCGTCCTGCCCTGCCACGCCCCCTGAGATCATGAATGCTGTCCCTGTATTGTCTGTCTCTGCTCTCCCTTTGTTGTCTGTCTCTGTTTCCCCCAGATCTCAGACTCTGCCATGGTTTCCTGCCCAGTCTGCTTCCTGGCGAGGGTTTTCTGCTCAGGTCTGGTGGTCCTCTGCCCCGCCATGGTGGTCTTCTGCTCGGGTCTGGTGGTCGTCTGCTCCGCCGTGGTGGTCTTCTACTCCGGTCTGGTGGGCTCCTGATCCGTCTACTCCGCCCTGGTGGGCTCTTGCTCGGGTCTGGTGGTCCTCTGCCCCGCCATGGTGGTCTTCTGCTCGGGTCTGGTGGTCTTCTGCTCCGCCGTGGGGGTCTTCTGCTCGGGTCTGGTGGTCGTCTGCTCCGCCGTGGTGGTCTTCTACTCCGGTCTGGTGGTCATCCACTACGCCCTGGTGGGCTCCTGGTCCGTCTGCTCCGCCCTGGTGGGCTCTTGCTCTGTCCTGGTCTCCGGTTCCGCCTGGGTGTCCTGCTCTGCCGGTTCTGCCTCAGTCCCCGGTCTTCCCACTTCCTCATGGACCTGGCCCTCCGTCCCTCCCCCTGTTCCGCCTCCGCTCCACCGCCCTCCTGGACTATATAAGAGCGTCTGGAAGCCGCTCCTTGGGGGGGGGGCTATGTCACGAATCTGGTCAATGCTCTCCCGGTTAACCACCACCAGAGGTCACCCGCTCACCACATTGACTTTCACTCACAACACACTGGACTCCATTTCCCACAATCCATTGCACAGATCACAGCTGTCACCATTCACACATCACACACCTGATGCTCATTTCACAATCACCACCACACACCATATAATCCTGGGACTTGCTCTTGCTCAGGGCCAAGTATTGACCTGCGTATAGTGCTCACCTAGCGCTAGCTGCTTTACCGTGCCATTCCGTGTTTCTGTTTTGTTCCTGTAATTGTTGCGTTTATCACTCACCTAGCGATAGCACTTTACAGAGCCACTGTCTTAGCCTTAGTCTTGCCTTGTTTTCCTGCCGTGTCTGACCCTGCCTTTGTTTCCTGGATTTACCCCTTTGCCTTGCCATTTGGACTCTGTTCGCTCCCCGTTTGGATTATTGCTCTCATCTCTGGATTATCTCTCTGCCTTGCCCCTTTGGATATTGTTCGCTGATCGTTGACCCACGCTTGCTCCACGGATTGCTCTGTCTTGCCTCCACCATACCTGTTTGCCATTGTCTGACCCTGCCTGTTTTCTGACCATGTTTTTTAATAAAGCCTTGCATATGGATCCGCACGTCTCACGTCTCGTCAGCCCCGTAACAGTACCGTGCCCAGTGTGGTTTGTTTAACCATGCCCTGGTCCGCTTGAAGAGGTGGCTCTGGTGCGGTACACATGAAGTGTGATCGCTAACCGCACCGGAGCATGGAACAGTTCATTTACTATTTTTGTATGTGCTATTGTTATCAATAGCTCCTGCCCACTAGAAGCTCCACAGATTTATTTGCATATCATGATGATATAGAAAAAGTTCAATCGATTTACACTTTATTTCATCGCCATAGCAAGCAGTAATGATTAAAGTTTAATGAACACATTTGACTAACTAGTTGATAAAACCAAAATCTGACCCAAAAAAATCTAAACAAACCCTAACAAGACTGACCAGTGCTAATGCTATATTCCCCTTGCTAGTGGTCTTTTTTTCAGGTATGCTTTACCCCACAAAAGCAAGATCACCTTGTTTTAATGTTAAAGTCATGCACATAGTGTTATGAAACACAAGGATGATGGAAACAAAGATGCAAGTAACCAGTTTATTGACAGACGGTGAAATGGCAGAAATGAACAGAAAGGATAAATGAAGTCTCTCGGATGGGTAGGTGGTGCAGGGACTTTGATGGTCAGCGTGGTGACGAATGGTGAAGAGTGATCCAACGTAGAACATCCAAAGACACGATAACCAAGACAAGACAAACCAGAGAGTCCAAGGACGACCACACGATGAAACAATCCACTGACATCAAACAACGATCTGACAAACAGGCGAGATTGCAGTGAGTTTAAGTAGCCAAGAGAAGATGAGCAGCAGCTGGAGAGGGTAATGAGAACAGGTGACGGGGATACGAAATAATGAGGGCTAAACCAAATCAGACAGATCGATGGGGGGAGACAATGGAAGAAACCAAATCAGAACAATGACAAATACCAGAAACACAAGGAGACATGTAACACACAGACCTACACAAGTACACGTGACATGAAGAACACAACGGATTCATAAACCGTGACACATATGCAATAACCATTTCAAGCATTTTGTATGATTTATTCACAGCAAAACAGCATGTATTTGACTGAAAATCCAGAAATCATCAACAAGCTAAAGATAGCACTGTGAACGAGATTGTTGTCAACAAATGGGATGTTTCAATTTATCCAAAATTAAATATCTTAAATATCTATGATTTGGGTTTTAATAAGATTTTCCCAGGAAACCTGGCGTCCTCCACGATTCCTATTCTTTCCAACAGAAAAGCACTTGAATGCGACAAGCTTGTAATCAGGACTTCTGAAATTGGAAGTAGGAAGTGTTGATAGCACACGAAGGCAGTATTATTCCTTATTTCCTTACAGGAATCCAGAAAATGTCATTCCCCAATTCTAGACGGAGTCTCTCAGCTGCAGCTCACATGAATGAAAGTGGCATGTCTGAACTAGTTGATACAGGAAACCAGCAGCAGTCTAATAAAGACTAAAAAACTTTTTATGTATTTTGAAAATACAAAAATACTAAGATTAAATGTATTTAAATATAAAATACATTTGATTTTTTTCAAAGGTATTTAAATACAAAATAGTATTTAAATAAATGTATTTGAAATACTGCCCATCGCTGTTTGTTTTTCTGTTTTGAAGACCAAATTGTGGAAAATTATCCAAAGGTATTTGGACACTCTTCGTCTGTTTTTTGTTTTATCAAGACATTGTGACTTTATTAAATAGTTTTCTTCTATCTTCTCTCTTTCTCTCAATGTAGGTTAAGCAGCTGTGAAATGACAGATGAAGGATGTTCTGCTGTGACTTCAGCTCTGAAATCAAACCCATCACACCTGAGAGAACTGAAGCTGAGCTGGAATAAACTAGGAGACTCTGGAGTGAAAAACCTCAGTGATCTACTGATGAACACACAATTCAAGCTGGAGAAACTACAGTTAGTATCATTATACTCTACAGCAGTTACAGTGAGATTAAAGATTACGGTTTACTTTCATAAAGTCACCATGAAATTAAACTTGACAGATATGATTTTTTATGGAATATTGCGGTGCTGAAATGATTTATCTGTGCACATAATGTATTTCTAATTTGTGCCCTCCTGATCTTTCTAAATAACTTTCCTTCTCCCTCACAACATCATCTCTTCTCTCCTTTGATGATGGAGCAGGAAAATCACCAGAGATCACAGGAATAACAAACGACAGCAATCCAATTATTATTCATTATCCAATTTTTGCATTCACTCAGACATACTGTACAATAAAAAATGACAATTGCAAAAAAAATAAAAAAAAATGTTTATTGATGATAAAGTACTCTTTAAACAATATTTTAGGTAAATTGTAATTCAGAAACAAAACTTTCTTGATTTCTCACATTTAAACTCAATTGTCACATTTTTAATGTTATTTTTAAGTAGTTCTATAGTTGATCCTATATCTTAATCTACTTTGTTAATCTTTTTTTCTTCTGTTTTTGTTTATGGTCATATAATAATATTTTTGGCAATGTACTAATTATTGCACTGTATGGTGTTAACACATGAATTACTCTCATATGAACTTGACACTTGTCTGATTCATTGTCTTTTCTCTTTCTGTCTTCAGTCTGTGGAGATGCAGCATTACAGAGAAAGAGTGTATCATCCTGACTTCAGCTCTGAAATCAAACCCATCACACCTGAGAGAACTGAACCTGAGTGGGAATGAACTCGGAGAATCTGGAGTGAAAAACCTCAGTGATCTACTGATGAACACACAATTCAAGCTGGAGAAACTACAGTTAGTATCATTATACTCTACAGCAGTTACAGTGAGATTATACATTTAAGTACTGAGTAATATTAATTAAGTACATGTACTTACTATATGGTTATGGTTAGGATTAGGGTTTGATTTAGGGTTACTTGCATGTAATTATGCATACATGAGAGAGTTGATCTTCACCGCTGGGAACAGCAGTACTGGCACACATTATACATATAAATACACACTTATCTCATTCCAACCCCTGCTGTTTAGCCATCGGAGAGCGGGTGCACACGTACTCTTGTGGCATTTCACACACTCTTCTCCCCATCTACAGTATACATACCCCGGATAAACCACACAGACACACTGTTGTTAGTTTGAAGTTTTATTGTTAGTTCATTTTGTCTCGTGTGTGTGTGTGTGTGTGTGTGTGTGTGTGTGTGCGCGAAGTAGTCGGACTCCCATGTTGCGCCGGCGAAACCAAACGATCGAGCGGCGGCCGCTTATGACGTCACAGCTGCGCCGCGTAATGCGATTGTAGTCTGACAAAACCGTTTTTGTGGAGGGGACTGTGTCGTCTTTTCTGTGGAGAGTAAATGTTGATGATTTGTGTTATTAATACGTGTTAATAATGGTGTATTAGTTTTTGTGTTTCATAATGTGATTGATGTTTTACATGAAGCTTATGATTTAAAAATGAGATTATAAGATTAAATACTTACCTGATAATGGTACCCTCCGGGTAGGGGGTGGAGCCTGGCCTATAAGAAGGGAGCCTGTTTTTCCGGACCTAAAACGTCCCACAGTAGATCTGCAAGGGTCCACTGCATCACAGATATGTTTAACAAGGACACCTTAAAATAAAGTGTTACCCAGTTTTGTTTAAAATAATTAAAGCTACAGTTTTTAATAACGAAAGAATATGTAGAAGTATGGTATTTGGGGTAACAAGCGCCCCTGCTGTCGGGGCTAAAGGCGCAGTAATTAACATGATAATTAATAGATGGCTGACTTTTTCGTTTGTTGACACGACATGATTAGATTCAGATGGTAAATATCATATATTATATTGGGTGTCCATATTAGAGATAAACACCATGTTTAGAATGAAACCATCATATTTAAAAACATGATATTAATCATATAATAAATATGATTTGTTGTTTCTACTGTAAATCTATATTAAATGGGATCTCCTTCAATGCTTTCAGAATCTTTACTTTTTTACATTTTGTTTCTGTATTTTAAAATATATATTTTTTTATATTAACAAAGTATAATAAACATGAAAGTATATTTATTGAACAAAAAATCTTTTATTTTTCAAAATTAGCGGAAAATAGTACAAACTTTGCTAAAGTGATTGTTTTGAACAACTATTAACTTAGACATTATTTAAAAAGCATTATTTTAGCTAATGTATATCAATACCGTGTGTCTTTTGCCCTGTGTGGGGGGTAAAAGCCCCCCTTCCCACCTCATACATTTATAAGATTTTAAACTAAATAAACCACTTGTATGATTTTTTTCACACCGAATATTTTGCTCCATTATTGTTCAATACAAACGTATATTTATTTTTTCTGCAATTATACATTTTAGGTGCAGTGAAAAGCACATTTTTTTCTGAAGGTGTGCCTTTAGCCCTGTTGTACCCTACTAAAGTTGAGCTAACCCAAACTAAATAATCATTTGTTCCCACATAAGATTTTGTTTGACAAATGTGACCCTGGAGCACAAAAGCAGTCTTAAGTCGCTGGGGTATATTTGTAGCAATAGCCAAAAATACAGTGTATGGGTCAACATTATTGATTTTTCTATTATGCCAAAAATCATTAGGATATTAAGTAAAGATCATGTTCCATGAAGATATTTTGTAAATTTCCTACCATAAATATATCAAAACTTAATTTTTGATTTGTAATATGCATTGCTAAGAACTTCATTTTAACAACTTTAAAGGTGATTTTCTCAATATATAGATTTTGTTGCACCCTCAGATTCCAGATTTTCAAATAGTTGTCTCTCAGCCAAATATTGTCCGATCCTAACAAACCATACATCAATGGAAATATTATTTATTCAGATGATGCATAAACCTCAATTTTGAAAAATTTACCCTTTTGTAAGGCTTGGGTCCCTGACCGAAGCACACACACCTATTTTCAAAAACATACCCAATTCCCAGACAGGCTGGCGTCTTCTGGAATTAACTGCCTAATCTCCTGAGACCATAAACCCGGGATATATGGAAGAGTAACATCTGGATGTATTTCGAGAATACAATTTTAAGCGCTTGGCTGGTTTTATCATAAATAAAGACTGCGTCGTCTGAAGGAAAAAAAGGTTCTAACACGGACTCCCTCAATACTCCCTGACGGTCACGCAGTAATTCAAGGGTGGTATCAGCTGAAGATGACGTTTTTACAGCCGACTCGAACCAAAGACAACTCCAGACTTTCCAAAAGAAGTGACATTATGACCTCGCGTTTCGCCCAAGAAAGGAACGCACCTTTTCTGTTGCGCTCTCTAAAACAGACAAAGAGAGAGCCACACCTTAAGGATATGTGTGTTTAAAAGGGAACAAAGTTTGTCATGATGTAATGAAGAGGAAGCAATCGCGGTTAAAAATGAAACAGTTTATTGTAGCGGGATGGAAACACAGACAGAGATGTTGCAGGGCTGAGTGACGCAGGAACCGGATGGGCTAAGCTGGAGGGTGGTGAGGTGAAGAGTCGGGTCCGTGTGGGTGATGAATAATCCAGGCAGACGAGGAACACAGAACAACCAACGCGGGACAACGACAGGAACATCAGACGGCAACGGCGAAGACACGATAACTGGACCAAAGCAAAGACAGCACGGGAAACATCCACAACGATCTGACAAAGGACAGGAAAAACAGATGAGTATTTAAGCGGTGTGGTGACGAGCTGCAGCTGGCCTCGTAACGAGGCACAGCTGCGTCGCTGATGATCGGTGACAGCTCGACCACACCCACACACACACACAACAAACGCACATGGTACAGGACGAGAAGGAAACAGTGAATGAGCGAACCGTGACAGTACCCCTTCCCCTAAGAACGCCTCCTGGCGTTCCCAGGTTCTCCTACCTGGCGATTGTAATCATCGATCAGGGAGTGATCCAGTATGTCTCTCGCAGGTACCCAACTTCTCTCCTCTGGACCGTAACCCTCCCAGTCCACCAAGTACTGGAATCCGCGTCCCCTCTGTCTAGAGTCCAGTATACGATTTACCGAATAAGTGGGTTCCCAGTCTACGAGTCGCGGCGGGGGGGAACCGGGACTGGCGGATTAAAAGGTGAATGAAACACGGGTTTGATTTTGGATACATGGAAGGCGGGGTGAATTCTCCTGTACACTGGAGGAAGTTTGAGGCGGACTGTCACCGGACTAATGATCTTGGTGACAGTGAACGGGCCAATGAATTTGGGAGCAAGCTTATTGGAGATGGAGCGGAGAGGAATGTTCTTAGAAGAAAGCCACACTTTTTGACCCACGACGTAGACGGGAAGCTTAGACCGGTGGCGATCGGCTTTAGCCTTGGTGCGCGATCCCACTTGGAGTAGAGTCTCACGGGCTCTCGTCCAAGTGCGATGACACCTCTGGACAAAGGCGTGAGCGGAGGGAACCGCGACCTCGGATTCCAGACTGGGAAAGATAGGTGGCTGGTAACCTAAACTACACTCAAACGGAGACAGGCCCGTGGGTAACACTGGTAATGCATTGTGGGCGTACTCCACCATAGACAGTTGCTGGCTCCAAGAGGAAGGATTCTTGGAGACTAGACATCGCAACACTCTCTCCAAATCTTGGTTGGCTCTCTTGGTCTGGCCATTGCTCTGGGGGTGAAACCCGGAGGAAAGACTGACAGTCGCCCCCAGCAGTCTACAGAACTCTTGCCAAAATTTGGACACAAATTGGGGACCCCTGTCGGAGACCACGTCTATCGGGAGGCCATGTAAGCGAAAGACGGGGTCTACGACAGTTACCGCTGTCTCCTTGGCTGAGGGTAATTTGGGCAAGGGGATGAAATGGGCCGCCTTCGAGAACCGGTCCACCACGGTCAAAACAACCGTGTTGCCCTGAGAGGGCGGGAGGGCGGTAACAAAATCTAGCGCAATGTGGGACCAGGGTCTCGAAGGGACAGGCAGCGGTTGGAGCAACCCATCCGGGGGTCGATTGGAAGTCTTACCGATGGCACAAACCGAGCAAGCCAACACAAAACTGTGAATGTCGCGAGCCATGCGAGGCCACCAGAATCGTTGCTTAACCAAAAAGCTGGTGCGATTAACTCCTGGATGACAAGCCACGTTGGAGCAATGCCCCCACTGGATAACGTCGGACCTTAATTCCTCTGGCACAAATAAACGGTTCGGTGGGCAAGCGGGCGGAGGCGTTACCCCTTCTAGGGCCGTCTTGACCCTCGATTCGACCTCCCATGTGAGTGTGGAGACGAAAAGAGTCTCGGGTAAAATACACTCGGGAGTAGACGGGCGTTCGGAATGGTCAAAAATACGAGATAAAGAGTCGGGTTTGATGTTCTTGGAACCCGGGCGGTACGAGAGAGAAAAATCAAAGCGACCGAAAAAAATTGCCCACCGAGCCTGCCTGGAATTCAATCTTTTGGCAGTTCTGATATATTCTAAGTTCTTATGATCGGTCCAGACGATAAAAGGTACCCCCGACCCCTCCAACCAGTGACGCCACTCCTCCAACGCTAACTTGACTGCCAACAACTCTCTGTTACCAATGTCATAATTGCGTTCGGCTGGCGATAAACGATGGGGAAAAAACGCGCAGGGATGCATCTTGTCGTCCGCGGAAGAACGCTGGGACAGAACTGCGCCTACCCCCACCTCTGATGCGTCGACCTCCACCACAAACTGACATGAGGGATCAGGGGCTATAAGGATGGGGGCTGAAACAAAGCGGCCCTTCAGTTTGGTAAACGCTGCCTCGGCAGCGTTAGACCACCTGAACGTAGTTCTGGGGGAGGTCAAAGCTGTCAGAGGCGCGGCTAGTTGGCTGAAATTGCGAATGAAACGCCGGTAGAAGTTGGCGAAGCCCAGAAACCTCTGTAGGGCCTTACGGGAATCTGGATTTGGCCACTCCACCACGGCCTTAACCTTGTCAGGGTCCATGCGCACTCCCTCGGACGACACAATGTACCCTAGAAACGGAACAGACTGTGCATGAAACGCGCATTTCTCCGCCTTGACAAAAAGCCCATTCTCTAGCAACCTCTGAAGCACTCGCCGGAAGTGCTGCAAGTGCTCCTGGAGAGATGAAGAAAAAATCAATATGTCATCCAGGTAAACATATATGAACTGATCAACCATATCTCGCAGCACGTCATTGACGAGTGCCTGGAAGACTGCTGGGGAGTTGGACAGCCCGAAGGGCATGACCAAGTATTCAAAGTGCCCCCTAGGGGTGTTAAAAGCAGTCTTCCACTCATCCCCCTTCCTGATGCGGACCAAATGATAAGCATTACGTAAATCCAATTTCGTGAAGACGGACGCTCCCTGCAACCTCTCGAAGGCTGAAGACATCAACGGCAAAGGATAGGTATTCTTTACCGTGATGTTGTTCAACCCTCGGTAATCAATGCAAGGGCGCAGGGATCCGTCCTTCTTCCCCACAAAAAAGAATCCCGCCCCCGCTGGAGAAGAGGAAGGGCGGATGAATCCGGAAGCTAGGGAATCAGAAATATATTTCTCCATAGCCTCCCTTTCTGGGACAGAAAGCGAATATAATTTGCCCTTAGGCGGAGACATACCTGGCAGTAAATCTATAGCACAGTCGTAGGGACGATGCGGAGGAAGAGAAGCTGCTCGAGACTTACTGAACACTTCCCTCAGGTCCTGATACTCCGAAGGCACGTTTGACAAATCCACTGCCTCCTCCTGAAAAACAGAAACAGACACAGATGGACAGGCAGACACAAGACAGGACTTATGACAATGATCACTCCAGGCTAAAATGGTGTTTAAGTTCCAGTCAATCTTGGGGTTATGGGAAATGAGCCAGGGGTGTCCGAGGACGATGGGGGCAAGAGGGGAGTCCATGATCATGAAAGAAATGCTTTCAGTGTGATTGCCTGAAGTGATTAATGTGACAGGTTCAGTGACAGTGGTAATGGTGGGCAGTTCCTGGCCACTGAGGGCGTGAACGGAAATACTGTGAGTGAGGGGTCTTGTGGGGATCTGAAGCTTGTGTGCAAGTGCAATATCCAAAAAGTTACCCTCAGCCCCGGAATCCAGAAGAGCTTGACAGTTGAAAAAATGGGTAGCCCATCTCAGTCTTACCGGCAGGAGGGTAGATGACGTGGGTGAGGTCTTTCCTGCGGAGATCCCACCCGATAGTAGCCTCACACTTACTATCGGGCTTGGTCTTTTACCGGGCATCTGTTCAAGAAGTGTCCTGCCCTACCACAATACAGACATAGTCCCTGGGATCTCCGCCTTTCCTTCTCCTCCCGGGAAAGCCGAGCCTGCCCTACCTGCATGGGTTCGTGATCGTAGACGGGACTGACCGCGTCCCCATCGCTACCCTGCTGACTCTCCGACCCACCAGGGACTCGGGTGGCCTGGACGCGTCGTTCGACCCTGGCGAGCCGTGCGTCCACCCTTAAGGCCAGGTTGATAAGTCCGTTGAGCGTGGTGGGGAGGTCCAGGGCGTAGATCTCTTTCTGGACGTGGTCAGCCAGCCCATGCAGGAACATGTCCCACTGCACCTCCTCGTTCCAGCGGCACTCCGCCGCCAGGGTGCGGAACTTGATAGAATAGTCAGACACAGATGATTCACCCTGGCGGAGATCGGCGAGCATTCTGGCCGCCTCTCTACCGGCGACGGCACGATCGAATACTCGCTTCATTTCCACCGATAGTGCCTGGAACGAGGTGCAGCACGGCTCTTGATTCTCCCACACCGCCGTTCCCCAGAGTGCCGCCCTTCCCGTAAGCAGAGCCAACACAAAAGCCACCTTGCTCCTCTCCGTGCAATAGGTGCGTGGCTGGAGGGTGAAGTGCATCGAGCACCGATTCAGAAAGGCTCTGCAAAACCTGGGTTCACCACCGTAATGTTCGGGAACGGGCAGGCGGGGCTCTGGTTGGAGGGGAACCTCCACAGGGATGAGGGGAACTGACGGTGTGGGTGACGCAGTGGGAACTCGTAGCTGCTGGAGTTGCTGGGTGAGCTCGGGACACCTGCGTCACTAGAACCTGAATAGCGCAACCCACACTATTCAGGCTCGCCTCCTGTGAATCCATCCGCTTACTGCTCCTGGCGATGAAGCTCTCCAGCGCCGTGGCAGTGGCACCCGCTGCTTCCATGGGGAGGTCAGATCGTTCTGTCATGATGTAATGAAGAGGAAGCAATCGCGGTTAAAAATGAAACAGTTTATTGTAGCGGGATGGAAACACAGACAGAGATGTTGCAGGGCTGAGTGACGCAGGAACCGGATGGGCTAAGCTGGAGGGTGGTGAGGTGAAGAGTCGGGTCCGTGTGGGTGATGAATAATCCAGGCAGACGAGGAACACAGAACAACCAACGCGGGACAACGACAGGAACATCAGACGGCAACGGCGAAGTACTGGACCAAAGCAAAGACAGCACGGGAAACATCCACAACGATCTGACAAAGGACAGGAAAAACAGATGAGTATTTAAGCGGTGTGGTGACGAGCTGCAGCTGGCCTCGTAACGAGGCACAGCTGCGTCGCTGATGATCGGTGACAGCTCGACCACACCCACACACACACACAACAAACGCACATGGTACAGGACGAGAAGGAAACAGTGAATGAGCGAACCGTGACAAAGTTATACTAGTTTCTGCTACTGAAACAAATTATACTCGAAAACGAAAACACTATAGACAATATAGTTATAACTCATATGAAGAATGTTTTTGTTTGTGACATTTATAAGCTTGTTGTGTTATTTTGAACTTATGGTAATCTTTTTCCAGAATGTATAACTTAACTGATCACTAGATGTTCAGTTCACATGCTTGATGTGGTTATTGAGAATTAAGGATTGTTTCATCTATGGCTTTAACCACGTAATGAATACAAAGGATATATGTATTTTTGTGCATATCAAAAATATAAGTGTTTGGTTTCGGATAAAAGCTGATATCACGGGTAACAATATGGTGAATGAGAATTATCTTTTCTCTGCAAGGTATGATCATAATATGAATAGGAATCTGCTGTCGATAAGTTCTTAATGTGATAAAATAAATGAATGGACAATGCATGCATAGAAAAACACGCAGCTGTGCAGGGAGGGGCTCCGCCCCACAGAAACACTTGCGATTGGATCAAACGCCCCACAGGAAGAATCAGATTGGATCAGGCGCCCGTGAGCGGATCCCAAAACGGCTCGTTAAAACCCAGATGCACAACCGTGAAAGTTCGGTTGTTGTTGAAAACTGAAAAGAGGAGCCCAGGCTCACTTGCTCGTCTCTTGTTCTGCTCACGCGCTGCAGAGCGCTTCTGGCCACTAACATCACGGTGGAGCATTGCAACTGAGACCAAGACTCAGTTAAACTTTGAGAGAAACTAACATCTGAAGCTAAGAACTAGAAAGACTTCCTGAGAGCGTCATCGAGTCAGCACGAAGCCAACCAACCACTGAAGAGTACCCCGTGACGACGACCTCCCAAGCCGCCAATCCGCGCACGGTCCGTCTCGGACCCGGAAAGAACTCACCTCGACTGAGAGCAAAGTTGAAGCTGAGACTTCTTCAACCAAGAAAAGACTGAGCTCGATCGGAAACAACTGAAAGCAAAAGACAGTAAGATAACATCTCTTAAATCGGCAGAAACTGGTGATATCTATCTGTTAAGAGTAAGGATAAAAGAGTTCCTGCGTGTGATTTCCCTCAGGTTGAAACGAGCATTAGAACCTAAGACTCTCTTCAGATCAAAACAACTCATTACCTGTATGTATGTCTGTTTAAATCGTCTGTTTTGTGTTGTCTAGTTAGTATTGTGTTAGAGTAGTAAATAAACTTTGATTATATTAAGAAATCTCTTGTCTGTGCTATGTGATTTTGCAAATCGTAATTATTTGCCAAAAGATTGCGTTACCTACGCTCCTGAGCTTGATAACTAAAGTTAACTATTTGGGTTGTTTTATCGTTGGCCAGCGAATAAGATAAACAAGTGGTTAAGAAATAACGTGCTGATATTAATACTTGCTGGACAAGTCGTTAATAAGGTATCGTTAACCTGGTATAAGTTGGACATTCTGATTAATAGCAATTAATCATATAAATCATATAATCATCTTAAGAGTGATTCCCTAAAAGCTAAAATAAAGATAATATGTGGGTTACAATATCCTACACTTTTGTCTTGTTTTGTGGTACAAAAAAAACTTTCTTTTAGTAAAATTAAATAAGCGTAATGACGTGTAATGAATTAATTTATTTTACTATGGCATTTGCTTATGGTGTATTTATTCACACAAACTTTACATGGATCTGATTCATTGTCTTTTCTCTTTCTGTCTTCAGTCTGTCTTATTGCAGTATCACAGAGAAACAGTGTCTCATCCTGACTTCAGCTCTGAAATCAAACCCATCACACCTGAGAGAACTGGAGCTGAGCAGGAATCAAATAAAAAACACAGGAGTGAATCTCTTATGTGACGTACTGAAGGATTCACGCTGTAAACTGGAGAGACTGAGGTCAGCAACATTCACATACAAGAATAAAATGATGAAAATCACTTCAATAGTTTAAAGCAAAACACTTTATACTCAATATCTCATGATGAGTCTAAGTTCACATTATATTTGTGTAAAATTCTTCAGCTTAATGATTTGTCTGTAAGATGATCTCTCTTCCTCTGTTTGTCTCTTTCTAGTCTTTATGACTGTGGCATTACAGATGTTTCTTCTTTAACTCAGTCTTTGACGAACACAAAAGCACTGCAGTTTCTAAAACAGCTTAATCTGAGTAATAATATGATTGGAGACTCAAAGCAGCAGCTCATTGATGTGCTACGAGACTCAAACTGTGAACTGATGTGAGTAAACTTCACTTTGTGATTTTAAAGAGATTCATTTACCTCTGATATGTGAATAAATATATACTTTCAAATATTTGTAAAAAGAGTTTATCAAATTATCATCAAGCTTTATTTCAAAGTGTTTGTGTCTGAATGAAATGTGAAGTTGATAAAAATGTTTAACACAAAGGAGGAAAGAGAACAGAAGCACACTGTCAGAGCTTTATACAGCAACAGCTGCTTTATTAATTACATCAGTAATAGTCAATCATTACAGTTTGAAATAGATTTGGTCAGATTGTAGGAAAACGTTGGTAAAATCAGAGCAGATTCCAGCTTCAGCTCACAGTCGTCCAGCATCACATGATCAATGTCTCTGTCTCTTGTGTGTTTTTACTTTGACAAGCAACACGTCGCTTTACTTTACACTTACTTTACTTTCAGTTATTTACTCACACCAATACAAACATGTTTAAACTATTACATCAGTAATAGTGAATCATTACAGTTGGCTTGAGAAAGATATCTTGAGAAAGCCAACTTACTGAAATGCTACGATGTTCACACAGCAGACGAAAAAGCGGGGAAAAAAGTCCTATTGACTTACAATGACGGAATGTTCGTGAATTTGAATCTCAACTGTCACTTTCTCACACACACACACACACACACACACTCTTGTTGGTTTGAACAAACTGTGTGTGCTATTGCCCTACACCAACCCTACACCTAAACTTAGCCCTCACAGGAGACTTTGTGCATTTTTAGATTTTCAAAAAAACACCATTTAGTATGTTTTTTAAGCCTTTTGAATTACGGGGACATAGGCAGTGTCCTCATAAACCACCTTCATATTGTAATACCTCTGTCATACCCATGTGATTATACAAATTTGTGTCCCCATAAACCACATAAACATTCTCTCTCACACACACACACACTCACACACATACACACACAAGCAGGCCCTTAGGAACCCCTTCTCTCTCTCTCTCTGTAACTCACACACACACACACACACACACACACACACACACACACAAGCAGGCCCTTAGGAACCCCTTCTCTCTCTCTCTCTCTCTCTCTTTCTCTAACTCACACACACACGCGCGCACACACACACACACACACAAGCAGGCCCTTAGGAGCCCCTTCTCAATTCAATTCAATTCAGTTCAATTCAATTCAATTCAATATTGCTTTATTGGCATGACTGTAAAAAATACAATATTGCCAAAGCTTGAAATATAATAACAATGAAAATATCAAAATAACAGAATTAAAACATTATAACAATATAAACTTAAATAAACATTTGAACAAATAAGAACTTGTGTGAACATTTCATACCACAGTGTTTAACATATAAACACACACAGGCTGAGGGTCACTGTGGTAGACAGTAGGGAAACACACTGAGGTCAGACATAATACATACATTACACACGTTCACCTGTTGTCTCTCAGACTGTAGCACAAACACACATACACGTTCACCTGCTGTCTCTCAGGCTGTGGCACACACACACACACACACACACACACACACACGTTCACCTGCTGTCTCTCAGGCTGTAGCACACACACACACACACACACACACACACGTTCACCTGCTGTCTCTCAGGCTGTGGCACACACACACACACACACACACACACACGTTCACCTGCTGTCTCTCAGGCTGTAGCACACACACACACACACACACACACACACACACACGTTCACCTGCTGTCTCTCAGGCTGTAGCACACACACACACACACACACACACGTTCACCTGCTGTCTCTCAGGCTGTGGCACACACACACACACACACACACGTTCACCTGCTGTCTCTCAGGCTGTAGCACACACACACACACACACACACACACACACACGTTCACCTGCTGTCTCTCAGGCTGTGGCACACACATACGTATCTCGCAGCCAGTGCTGCTGTCTGTCCCTCTCCGAGTATTATCTTTATTTGTTCCTCTTCAGTCATGGCTGTAAAGTTCTTCATGATGTTTGTGAATTTGTTGATGTATATGTCTCTGATTGATTTAAATTGGTAACAGTGAAGTAGGAAGTGTGTCTCTGTCTCGATCTCTCCTGTCTCACAGTGAACACACACTCTTTGCTCTCTGGGTAAGCAGCTCTTTCTGTGTCTGCCGGTCTCGATGGCTAGTCTGTGCTCACTGAGCCTGTACTTACTCTGGAGATATTCTTCTAATTCATATTTTAATTTTATAGTTCGATAGAGTTGTAATTTACTTTGTGTTTTGGTTTCGTGATCTCAATGTTCCAGATATATATGTTTAGATTGTTTGATAATCTGATTTATTTTGATGTTTGGGTGAGAAGCAGTGCTGGTCTGAGACTGCTTAGTGTTAGTAGAGTTAGTCAGGTTAGTAAGTCTCAGAAGCAGCTGACTGAGTGGACTCTTTTCTGGGTTCAGTTCTTGGGTTTGTAGTGCTTTAAAATGTAGCGATTCTCTAGGACTTGATTTTAGATGCATCCAGAATTTGAGCGTTTTGTAGATTTATAATCAATGGGAATCTATCTATCTATCTATCTATCTATCTATCTATCTATCTATCTATCTATCTATCTATCTATCTATCTATCTATCTATTTATCTATCTGTCTGTCTATCTATCTACCTGTCTGTTTGTCTGTCTGTCTGTCTGTCTATCTGACTATTTCTATCTATCTATCTATCTATCTATCTATCTATCTATCTATCTATCTATCTATCTATCTATCTATCTATCTATCTATCTATCTATCTATCTATCTATCTGTCTGTCTGTCTGTCTGTCTGTCTGTCTATCTATCTACCTGTCTGTTTGTCTGTCTGTCTGTCTATCTATCTGACTATTTCTATCTATCTATCTATCTATCTATCTATCTATCTATCTATCTATCTATCTATCTATCTATCTATCTATCTATCTATCTGTCTATTTCTATCTATCTATCTGACTATTTCTATCTATCTGTCTGTCTATCTGACTATTTCTATCTATCTATCTATCTATCTATCTATCTATCTATCTATCTATCTATCTATCTATCTATCTGTCTGTCTATCTGTCTATCTGACTATTTCTATCTATCTGACTATTTCTATCTATCTGTCTGTCTATCTGACTATTTCTATCTATCTATCTGTCTGTCTATCTGACTATTTCTATCTATCTATCTATCTATCTATCTATCTATCTATCTATCTATCTATCTATCTATCTATCTATCTATCTATCTATCTATCTGACTATTTCTATCTATCTGTCTGTCTATCTGACTATTTCTATCTATTTATCTATCTATCTATCTATCTATCTATCTATCTATCTATCTATCTATCTATCTATCTGACTATTTCTATCTATCTATCTATCTATCTATCTATCTATCTATCTATCTATCTATCTATCTATCTATCTATCTATCTATTTCTATCTATCTATCTATTATTAGGGTCCAATTTGTCTCCACTCTTGTGAATAGGGGTAATAAGTCCCTGGCTCCAGATGTTAGGAAAACAGCCTGAACTAAGTACAAGATTGAATAATTTGAGCACAGCTGTCTGAAGCTCAGGTGTGCTGTGTTTCAGCATTTCACCCAGAATGCTGTCAGGGCCACAAGATTTCTTACATTTTTGGCTTTTGAGTTTTTTCATCAATTCTTCATGTGTAATTGGGAAGTCGAGAGGGTTTTGATTATTTTTAATTATGTTTTCATAAGTTTGTAGACTTTGTTTGATCTGATCAGAATTGTTAATGAGTTGTTTTGGAGGGATTTCTTTATATAAATTTTCAAAATGTTTTGTCCAAATGTTTCCGTCTTGTATTGGTAGGTCTTGTGGTTTTGTTGTGCTCAGATTATTCCACATATCCCAGAACTGATTATGATTTATTGTAGTGTTGTCAAAAATATCGATATTTCGATAAATATCGATACTGAAATATCTGAACGGTACCAATATTAATTTCCCGAAGTATCGATACACCGATACTAGCCGAGCTGTCACTTTCACTTCTCTCCAAAGGCGCGTGGACAAGCACCACACGTGACCGCACTCGTCTCCTTCGCTCTGGTTAAATAGCAAAAGTGAAGTGAATAGAAAGATGACTGCTCTGGTTGTTAAAGAACACAGCAGGAGCGCTATCTGTAGGGATCTATGATCTCCGCGATGCAGAGAACGCCACGGAATCCAGTCATAAACACGGAATTTACAGTTTAATACGGAATGCCATGGAATTTGTCAAAGTGTGGATGAATTAATCAAAAGTAGGTCATTACACTTAAATCAAATCGCGATATGGACTAGTATCTGTAAATATTAGGCTGCAAAAGTGGATTTAAATATGAATCCTGCATGTTCTGCGCGTCTCTGTGTGAATGTGCTGCACGTGCGGTTTTGTTTACTAATGTGGCGCTTGCGGTCATTTCAGCGTCTGCCGTCTCAATGAGGACATAAATACATCAACAATATCTCCAGAACTGATCTGAAAGGCACTTTACGAGCATTTTACCATTTACTTTGAGTAAAACTAGCATAATATCATACACACACAGAACTTTAGAAGTATTCACGGCAACCCGTCAAAATAAAAGTTAGGTTTAACGTAGCCTATTAAAGACCGTGTGCCAGAAATAGGCTATATTACTATTATTTAGTAGAATGTACATCATACTACTACTTAGTACTACTGTTAATTTTTTTAAAGAAATAAATCACAAAATATTTAAATTTTAATAGTAAATCCCCTTCATTTGCCAAAAATGTAAATGTTTAATTTTCATTAATTCAAATATAAATGAATTAAAATTGTTTTATGCCTTCATCTGATATCCAGTAAAATTTAAATACACAACACAGAATTTCTGAGGGGGAAAACACATTTCATAAGGCTACTGTAAGAATAAATAAAAATAGTTTGTATGCATTCAAATAATAGACATGCTAAAACACTTTTATTGTTACCAAATTTGGTAACAATAAAACATAAGGTGAGAAAAAAATAAAACATTTCATACGGCCCTAAACGTGTCATTTTTGTTACACTTTTAATAAATTAAATGTTAAATTGTATAATTTTCATGATTTTAATGAATTAGACATGCTTTTAGATTAATAGCATTTAATTTGACCATTAAAAAGAGTCCAGAAAAATTCAAACGGAAAAAAACGGAATCCAGAAAAATTAAAATGGAAAAAAATGAATGTAGAAAAAAATTTTACGGAATTTGGGGAAAAATTAAACTGATTTCATAGGGCCCTATATCTGGAAATATTTTGGTTATGAAGCAAATGAGAATATCAACAAATAGAACTTTGGATTTTAATTAGTACATGTATTAGTAAACGTTAGTTTCAATTAACATTTAACTAAGATTAATAAAAGATTAATAAATAAATCAACAAATGCAGTACCTCAAGACATTTTTTGTTCATGTAAAATATACCGCATGTTCTCGACTTGTTACATTTATCTTTAAATTAAAAAAATTACCCCCTTAATATTGTGGCAGTTTTTTTCTCCGTGGTATCGAAAATGGTATCGAGTATCGATATTTTTCAAGGTATCGTATCGAAGTTAGAAATTCCAGTATCGTGACAACACTAATTTATTGAATGTTCTATTTCTTGTAAACTTTTGGTCAGATGGTGTTTCTTTTTTGCTCTGATAGTGTCTTTGTATTGTTTTAATCTTGAACAGTATTCAGTTCTTATGTCAGCGTTGTTTGGTTCTTTGTTTCATATTTGATAATTTTCTAAGTTCTTTTCTTAATGTTTTGCAGTCTGAGTCAAACCATTTTTCATCTTTTGATGTATTTTTACTAAAAAAAATTATTTTCTTTTTCAACTCAGTTTTGCAAGCTGCTTTTTTATATATGTAATTGATTTCATTTATAGCCAAATTAACACCATCTTTAGTTGTTTCAAATTTTTTGTTAATAAATGTAGTGATTAGATTTTTCATTTCTTCAGAATTGAGGGCTTGAATAAATTTGTCTGTGCTGTCTGAAGCCCATCTGTATCCTGGTTGGATTTGATACATTTGACAGGTTTCGGGTATGTTTTGTGTTAGTGAGTGATGTGTTTTAATATAAATGTTAATTTGTTATGGTCAGACAGTGGAGTTTGTTGTTTGACAGTGAATGCACTGAATGAGGAGGGGTCCATGTCAGTGATGGTATAGTCCACTACACTAGCTCCAAGACCTGAACAACACGTGAACCTCCCTAAAGAGTCCCCTCTGATGCTGCCATTAAGTATGTACAGGCCTGAGGCTCGGCAGAGCTGCACTAATTCTCTACCGTTTTTATTTACGGTTTGGTCAAGATTGTTTCTTGATGGGAGGTTTTTTGTGAGACTCAGGGGGTTTTGGCCAAAGACATGTTCATTGCCCTTTGGATCTATGTTATCAGGTTCAGATCCAGTTCTTGCGTTAAAGTCTCCACACAGTAGCACGTTTCCCTGGGCCTGGAAACGGCTGATCTCTGTGTGGATGTTGTTCAGATATTCATCATCATAGTAAGGGGATTCTGCTGGAGGAATGTAGATGGCACAAAGATAAGTGTCAGTGCTTGAAATGCCAATTCGATTGTTTAGTTTTAACCAGCAATGAAATTTACTTAGTGTAATAATAGAAATGTGTTTGGCCAGAGCTTCCCTGTACCACACCAAAATTCCTCCCGAGTCTCGTCCACGGTGGACTGTACTTAATTTAACTGAGGGTACAATTACTTCATAGTAGCCTGAGGGACAGTAGGTAAGTGCATCCTTTCGACACCAGGTTTCAGTGTCTATCTATCTATCTTCTGACTATTTCTATCTATCTAACTATTTCTATCTATCTGTCTGTCTATCTATCTTCTGACTATTTCTATCTATCTGACTATTTCTATCTATCTGTCTTTCTATCTGTCTTTCTGACTATTTCTATCTATCTATCTCTGTCTATCTGACTATTTCTATCTATCTATCTGTCTATCTATCTATCTGACTATCTATCTATCTGACTATTTCTATCTATCTATCTGTCTATCTATCTATCTATTTCTATCTATCTATCTGTCTATTTCTATCTATCTATCTATCTATATGTCTGTCTATCTGACTATTTCTATCTATCTATCTGTCTATCTATATATATATATATCTATTTCTATCTATCTATCTATTTCTATCTATCTATCTGTATATATCTATCTATCTGTCTATTTCTATCTATCTATCTATCTATATGTCTGTCTATCTGACTATTTCTATCTATCCATCTGTCTATCTATCTATCTGACTATTTCTATCTATCTGTCTATCTATCTATCTATTTCTATCTATCTATCTATCTGTCTATTTCTATCTATCTATCTATCTATCTATCTATCTATCTATCTATCTATCTATCTATCTATCTATCTATATGTCTGTCTATCTGACTATTTCTATCTATCTATCTGTCTATCTATATATATATCTATTTCTATCTATCTATCTGTATATATCTATCTATCTGTCTGTCTATCTGACTATTTCTATCTATCTATCTATATATCTATCTATCTGACTATTTCGATCTATCTATCTGACTATTTCTATCTATCTATCTGTCTATTTCTATCTATATGTCTATTTCTGTCTATCTATCTGTCTGTCTATTTCTATCTATCTATCTATCTGTCTGTCTATCTGACTATTTCTATCTATCTATCTATCTATAGATCTATCTATTTCTATCTATCTAACTGACTATTTCTATCTATCTGTCTTGTCTATCTGACTATTTCTATCTATCTATCTATCTGTCTGTCTATCTGACTATTTCTATCTATCTATCTATCTATCTATCTATCTATCTATCTATCTATCTATCTATCTATCTATCCATCTATCTGACTTTCTATCTATCTATCTGTCTATCTATCTGACTATTTCTATCTATCTGTCTGTCTATTTCTATCTATCTGTCTATTTCTATCTATCTATCTATCTATCTATCTATCTATCTATCTATCTATCTATCTATCTATCTATCTATCTATCTATCTGACTATTTCTATCTATCTGACTATCTATTTCTATCTATCTATCTATCTGTCTATTTCTATCTATCTATCTATCTATCTATCTATCTATCTATCTATCTATCTGTCTGTCTATCTGACTATTTCTATCTATCTATCTGTCTATCTATATATATATATATATATCTATTTCTATCTATCTATCTATTTCTATCTATCTATCTGTATATATCTATCTATCTGTCTGTCTATCTGACTATTTCTATCTATCTATATATCTATCTATCTGACTATTTCTATCTATCTATCTGACTATTTCTATCTATCTATCTGACTATTTCTACCTATCTATCTATCTATCTATCTATCTATCTATCTATCTATCTATCTGACTATTTCTATCTATCTATCTATCTATCTATCTATCTATCTATCTATCTATCTATCTATCTGTCTATATATATATATATATATATATGTATATATATATCTATTTCTATCTATCTATCTATTTCTATCTATCTATCTGTATATATCTATCTATCTGTCTGTCTATCTGACTATTTCTATCTATCTATATATCTATCTATCTGACTATTTCTATCTATCTATCTGACTATTTCTACCTATCTATCTATCTATCTATCTATCTATCTATCTATCTATCTATCTATCTATCTATCTGACTATTTCTATCTATCTATCTATCTATCTATCTATCTGTCTATCTGTCTATCTGACTATTTCTATCTATCTATCTGTCTATTTCTGTCTATCTATCTGTCTGTCTATTTCTATCTATCTATCTGTTTGTCTATCTGACTATTTCTATCTATCTATCTATCTATCTATCTATCTATCTATCTATCTATCTATCTATCTATCAATTTCTATCTATCTGTCTGTCTATCTGACTATTTCTATCTGTCTATTTCTATCTATATGTCTATTTCTGTCTATCTATCTGTCTGTCTATTTCTATCTATCTATTTCTATCTATCTATCTATCTATCTATCTGACTATTTCTATCTATCTGACTATTTCTATCTATCTATCTGTCTATCTATTTCTATCTATCTATCTGACTATTTCTATCTATCTATCTATCTATCTATCTATCTATCTATCTATCTATCTATCTATCTATCTATCTATCTATCTATCTATCTGTCTATTTCTGTCTGTCTATTTCTATCTATCTATCTATCTGTCTATCTGACTATTTCTATCTATCTATCTGTCTATTTCTGTCTATTTCTATCTATCTATGGGTGGTGATGGCGCAACGGATAAGACACATGCCTTTGGTGTGAGAGACCGGGTTCGAATCCACTGTGAGACACCAATGTGTCCCTGAGCAAGACACTTAACCCCTAGTTGCTCCAGAGGCGTGCGACTTCTGACATGTATAGCAATTGTAAGTCGCTTTGGATAAAAGCGTCAGCTAAATGAATAAATGTAAATGTAAATCTATCTGTCTATCTGACTATTTCTATCTATCTATCTATTTCTATCTATCTATCTGACTATTTCTATCTATCTATCTGTCTATCTGTCTATCTGACTATTTCTATCTATCTGACTATTTCTATCTATCTATCTATCTGTCTATCTATCTATCTGTCTATCTGACTATTTCTATCTATCTGACTATTTCTATCTATCTATCTATCTGTCTATCTGACTATTTCTATCTATCTGTCTGTCTATCTGTCTATTTATGTCTGTCTATTTCTATCTATCTATCTGTCTATCTGACTATTTCTATCTATCTATCTATTTCTATCTATCTATCTGACTATTTCTATCTATCTATCTGTCTATCTGACTATTTCTATCTATCTGACTATTTCTATCTATCTATCTGTCTTTCTGACTATTTCTATCTATCTATCTGTCTGTCTATCTGACTATTTCTATCTATCTATCTATCTATCTATCTATCTATCTATCTTTCTGTCTATCTGACTATTTCTATCTATCTGACTATTTCTACCTATCTATCTATCTATCTATCTATCTATCTATCTATCTATCTGTCTGTCTATCTGACTATTTCTATCTATCTGTCTGTCTATCTATTTCTGTCTGTCTATCTGTCTATTTCTATCTATCTATCTGTCTATCTGACTATTTCTATCTATCTATATGACTATTTCTATCTATCTGACTATTTCTATCTATCTATCTATCTGACTATTTCTATCTATCTATCTATCTATGTATCTATCTATCTATCTATCTATCTATCTATCTATCTATCTATCTATCTATCTATCTATCTATCTATCTATCTATCTATCTATCTATCTATCTGACTATTTCTATCTATCTGACTATTTCTATCTATCTATCTATCTGTCTATCTATCTATCTGTCTATCTGACTATTTCTATCTATCTGACTATTTCTATCTATCTATCTATCTGTCTATCTGACTATTTCTATCTATCTGTCTGTCTATCTGTCTATTTATGTCTGTCTATTTCTATCTATCTATCTGTCTATCTGACTATTTCTATCTATCTATCTATTTCTATCTATCTATCTGACTATTTCTATCTATCTATCTATCTATCTGACTATTTCTATCTATCTATCTATCTATCTATCTATCTATCTGTCTATCTGACTATTTCTATCTATCTGACTATTTCTATCTATCTATCTGTCTTTCTGACTATTTCTATCTATCTATCTGTCTGTCTATCTGACTATTTCTATCTATCTATCTATCTATCTATCTATCTATCTATCTATCTATCTATCTTTCTGTCTATCTGACTATTTCTATCTATCTGACTATTTCTACCTATCTATCTATCTATCTATCTATCTATCTATCTATCTATCTGTCTGTCTATCTGACTATTTCTATCTATCTGTCTGTCTATCTATTTCTGTCTGTCTATCTGTCTATTTCTATCTATCTATCTGTCTATCTGACTATTTCTATCTATCTATATGACTATTTCTATCTATCTGACTATTTCTATCTATCTATCTATCTGACTATTTCTATCTATCTATCTATCTATCTATGTATCTATCTATCTATCTATCTATCTATCTATCTATCTATCTATCTGTCTGTCTATCTGACTATTTCTATCTATCTGACTATTTCTATCTATCTATCTGACTATTTCTATCTATCTATCTGTCTATCTGACTATTTCTATCTATCTGACTATTTCTATCTATCTATCTGTCTATCTGACTATTTCTATCTATCTGTCTGTCTATCTGTCTATTTCTGTCTGTCTATTTCTATCTATCTATCTGTCTATCTGACTATTTCTATCTATCTATCTATTTCTATCTATCTATCTGACTATTTCTATCTATCTATCTATCTGACTATTTCTATCTATCTATCTATCTATCTATCTATCTATCTATCTATCTATCTATCTATCTATCTATCTGTCTATCTGACTATTTCTATCTATCTGACTATTTCTATCTATCTATCTATCTATCTATCTATCTATCTGTCTATCTGACTATTTCTATCTATCTGTCTGTCTATCTGTCTATTTCTGTCTGTCTATATCTATCTATCTGACTATTTCTATCTATCTATCTATTTCTATCTATCTATCTGACTATTTCTATCTATCTATCTATCTATCTGACTATTTCTATCTATCTATCTATCTATCTATTTCTATCTATCTATCTGACTATATCTATCTATCTATCTGACTATTTCTATCTATCTATCTATCTATCTATCTATCTATCTATCTATCTATCTATCTATCTATCTGTCTATCTGACTATTTCTATCTATCTGACTATTTCTATCTATCTGTCTGTCTATCTGACTATTTCTATCTATCTATCTATCTGTCTATCTGACTATTTCTATCTATCTATCTGACTATTTCTATCTATCTGACTATTTCTATCTATCTATCTGTCTATTTCTGTCTATCTGTCTGTCTATTTCTATCTATCTATCTGACTATTTCTATCTATCTGTCTATTTCTGTCTGTCTATTTCTATCTATCTATCTGTCTATCTGACTATTTCTATCTATCTATCTATTTCTATCTATCTATCTGACTATTTCTATCTATCTATCTATCTGACTATTTCTATCTATCTATCTATCTATCTGACTATTTCTATCTATCTGTCTATCTATCTATCTATCTGACTATTTCTATCTATCTATCTATCTATCTATCTATCTATCTATCTATCTATCTATCTATCTATCTATCTATCTATCTATCTATCTATCTGTCTATCTGACTATTTCTATCTATCTATCTGACTATTTCTATCTATCTGTCTGTCTATCTGACTATTTCTATCTATCTATCTGTCTATTTCTGTCTATCTGTCTGTCTATTTCTATCTTTCTATCTGTCTATCTGACTATTTCTATCTATCTATCTATCTATCTATCTATCTATCTATCTATCTATCTATCTATCTATCTATCTATCTATCTATCTATTTCTATCTATCTATCTGACTATATCTATCTATCTATCTGACTATTTCTATCTATCTATCTATCTATCTATCTATCTATCTATCTATCTATCTGACTATTTCTATCTATCTGACTATTTCTATCTATCTGTCTGTCTATCTGACTATTTCTATCTATCTATCTATCTGTCTATCTGACTATTTCTATCTATCTATCTGACTATTTCTATCTATCTATCTATCTGACTATTTCTACCTATCTATCTATCTATCTATCTATCTATCTATCTATCTATCTATCTATCTATCTATCTATCTATCTATCTATCTGACTATTTCTACCTATCTATCTATCTGACTATTTCTACCTATCTATCTATCTATCTATCTATCTATCTATCTATCTATCTATCTATCTATCTATCTGACTATTTCTATCTATCTATCTATCTATCTGTCTATCTATTTCTATCTATCTGACTATTTCTATCTATCTATCTATCTATCTATCTATCTATCTATCTATCTATCTATCTTTCTATCTATCTATCTATCTATCTATCTATCTATCTGACTATTTCTATCTATCTATCTATCTGACTATTTCTATCTATCTATCTATCTATC